>NW_027203048.1:34790000-34875000 GCF_024711535.1 Dipodomys merriami
ATTAGTATGCATGTTGCTGAGCCCAGATGTAGCCTTTAGCAGCCCAAGCCCTTCCACTGCTTTTTGTTCCTAATGGCTTCAGACTCTTTTTCAAAATGGGCCACTCAGAGCCCACCACAACTAGAAGACAGGATGGGAAGATAATTCACCCTGGCAAATGGAACATGCCCACTGCGTCCATCTTCACACATCCTGTTGTCTACCATGACAATAAATGGAATCTGCTAGGTAGAAGGCAACGAAGCACTTGGGAAGATTATGAGTGGAGTAGAGCCAAGCCCCTGCTGAGCTGAGCTTGGGGAAGTTGTTTCTTTAAGTTGAAGGCACAAGTTGTCAGTGGGCAGGAGAAAGAAGGAGGCCCCTCTCGCAGCCTCTATGGAGTCCTCCCTTAGAGAAACTCTGAGGAGTATCTCCATGGTGAAGATGTGATGGGGTGGCCTTCTCGGATAGAACAATAATAGTACAATAAGTATCTGCTTGCATTCAAACCAACTGCCCAGTTCAAACGCTAGGGCCTTCATCTGTACTCTCATTTGTGCATGCATGGCCGCAGTGGGGGCCTTTGATGTGGACGAAAATATGCAAAGCTACCCTGATTTCAAAACACAAAACTTTTGGATAACACATCAAAAAATGAAATGTCATTGGAGGGTCTGGTGGCTCACACCTGTAATCCTAGCTACTTATGAGGTAATCCTAGCTACTTATGAGGCTGAGAGCTGAAAATCTTGGTTCAAAGCCAACCTGGCAGGAAAGCTAAGACTCTTATCTCTAATTAACTACCCTAAAAGCTGGAAGTAGAGCTTTGACTCCAGTGGTAGAGCTCTCACCTTGAGCAAAAAACTCAAGGGAGCTGGGCACCAGTAGCTCACGCCTGTCATCCTAGCTACTCAGGAGGCTGAGATCTGAGGATCATGGTTCAAAACCAGCCCAGGCAGAGAAGTCCATGAGACTCTTATCTCGATAAACCACTCAGAAAATTGGAAGCAGGGCTGTGGCTCAAGTAGTAGAGTGCTCTCCTTGAGCTGAAGAACTGAGGGACAGCGCTCAGGCCCAGAGTTCAGGCCCCACACCGACCAAAACCAAACAAACAAACTCAAGGGAGAACACACAGGCTCTGAGTTCAAGCCCTAGGATGGGCACAAAAATGAATGAATGAATAAATAAATAAAGGGAGTATGTTGGATGAATTTGTCATTATTTCTTACAGTTGAAATCAATTAACTGTCCCCATTGTTTTGAGTCTCTTCTTATATACAGCCTCTCTCCCTCTTTCTTTCTGTCTTAATTGTATTACTGTAGATACCTAGAAATGGGAATCAGTACTGTTTTCCTTTTTGAATCAGAAGTAGGTAAACACCCATAAAGCTGAGGGTGTAAGATGTGATTTAGTGTAGGTTAACATAGTGCACAGGGTATTTTGCAATAAAATTTTAAATTAGGAGGAATATATTTACTGCCTGTCGTGTGTGTGGCTTATGAACTATAGGTTTTATATTTGGCAGAATGTGTAAGAACTGATAATTAGGTATGTGTGTGTAGGTAGTGACATTTGTTTAAAACAAAGTACTATAAAAGTGAATTCATTTATGCCTCTTACTTTGTTCAGCCCCTCATAGACAAGTAATAAAATACACCAATAATATCTCACTTTACAATAAGCTTTAATTATAGAGACACCTGATAAAATGCAGATGAGCTATCTGTTCAAGTGCTCTGTGAATTCTAATAAATAAAAGTGGTAGTGGTGGTGGTGGTGGAGGTCTATTTGTATATATGTGAATATATGCATGTAGGAAGAAAGAAAAGGATAGAAACCCACACACAATAGTCCTGGGATTTTTTAAGGTGTTTTCTTAAATTTAAATAAAAACTTTATAGACTGGGATTATATGTGGCAAATTAGAAAAGGCTCCTACATGATTTGTCTTTATTTGAGTGTCAAAAATACTACAAGAAGCACTGCCACTGATAGAAAATAAACCATGTGATATATGTAATTTTTTTAAAAAATATATATTGCCATTTGAAAGAATTGATTCTTTTTGTTTTGCAAAATATCCATTTAAATGCAACAAACTTGAATGAATAGACAATTAAAAAATGCAGATCATTTAGACATGAGTATTTATGACCCTTTGTTCCTTTTTTCCATATTTGGCCTGAATGTGAGCATTGTACCCAGATACCTAAAATTCCAAGCCAATCAACTAGAAATCCTTTCCAGGTGGAGAACAGCAGAGAAAAGTCATGAACTACGGCCCTTTTAATGGTTCTAGGTTACTATGAGCACAACTTTCATCATTTACAGTTTTTTTTTTTTAAATCTCTTTTCTGTTGAATCCCTCAGCAGAGGTTTCTTACAATAAACTTGATACTAAATGAGGCTTTATTAATTAGGGATGGGCAGAAAACTAGCTGTGACGTTATGACCCTAGGTAGCGAGCCGAACTGGAATAATTAAGTATAACTTGAGAAAGGGGACAAATAACGAATGTACACAGGGACCTGATGAGAGAACCAGACCCTCTCCAGACCTGTCTTGCTTTGGTTTTTCCTCCCACCTTCATGCCTTCCTCCACTTTAACCCCATAGAGCACTAACAGATTGCCTTCATGATATGGCTTGCTACAGATGACCCCCAGAGTATAGAAAATGGAGGAAAATATAGGCTAGTGTGGGAGAAACCAGAAGAGTTCAGGCTACTTCTGTTTATGTAATACTATTCTTCTCAATGGGGCCAAGGTTGATGCTCCTCTTCATTGATCATCAGGAATTTCTCTTACAGGGAGAAAAATAGGTTGAATCACACCTAGGGCTGAGTCTATGACTACAGTTAGTGCTTCCTGTTGGTACTGATTCCCCCTCTGAAGCCAACAGAGCTCCCCAAGGTATCTGAAAAGGTGAGAAAGAGCCCTATGTAACACTCTGGGCCAGGTTATACTACCCTGTAAAGAAATTCCCATAAGCTATTGGCTTCTCCCATATATCCTAATAATCCACATATGAAGGAAGTGTGTAGACAGACACCCAGTAACAATGTGGCTCACAAGGAGCTTACTCATGGATTTCAATGCTTCTGGATGATTTCAGGTGGATATAAATCTCACCGATTCACCTTTTCCCTTTAATACACTTGCATTGGAGCAAGGAGAGTTGTGTGTGAAATGAAAGTTTTATCTTATAATTAAACAAAACAAAAACTTTTTGTCTTCTTGTGGTAAGTGCAAAGAGTATCCAGACTGTTTCATAATACTGGCTCACTTTCTGTTAAAATGTAGTCATTTGGCACTTTTGTAAATTTGAAAGTAAAACAGGGTCCTTACTCATACAATTTCAAATTTGACACAGAGTAGGTTCTTAATATGCACTTATTAACTAATTATCTGTCTAGGCATGTAAAGTGGTGAATCAAGGCAATTATCCAAACAAAGGAATCCAATAAAATACAAAACAAGTGTACCAACAAAAGCAAACAAACTATCTACATTCTTGTAATGGATATTAAGACATTTTGCTTTTCATTTCCATGACTTTCAAGGACAATTACTTCCACTCTCCATTTGTTTATGTGTATCAACAAAGACAGAATATTCATGGTAAGTAATAGACTTAAGAGATTCTTCTGGCCATGAGTTAACAATCATTCAGACCTCAGTTTATTTTTTGATTGAAACAAAATCTTAGAAGGGGGTGACATTGATGAAGATGCATTATACACTCAGACATTGATTTAATTTAAACCCCGTTGTACAACTAATTAAAGATAAAAAATTTAAGGTTAAAAAAATTCTTACCTAGTGTCTAAAATAGAGAAAAATCACAAAACAAGTTCTAGCATAATATTAATGAGGGATAAAAACAGTTCTAATTACAGCTCTTTTACATTTTTTATCAGATAAAAATTTTTTCTATTTCAGTTAGAAAGGCTTTTGTTTTGTTTTGTTTTGTTTTTTTCAGCAAAAAGTGTCCCCAAGTCCAGAGAGAGCCAAGGTATTCTAAGTAATGGCTCTTTGTATTATGTAAGCTTTGGCATTTCTTTTACATTTTGTGAATCATAACAGCAGCTGACATCTTTAGTCAATCAATAGAAATAACAAACCATTGACAATTTATTCTGGAAGTGTATACAAAATCTGGGAAAATAAAAGAAAGAAATGTCCCCCTTTGACTTTTACATTGAACAGAGAAGACATATTGCACAGTTACTACCCTGAACATTAAAAAAAATAGTAAAAACAACTGCCACAGAAACAACAAAATAACAAATTTTAACAAATTTAAAAATAACACAGCAATGGAGCCTTTATCTTTTTCTCTTAAAATATCTAATATTTTGTTTATAATAGAATTCAGATGATGACATAGGCAACTTTGCATCACAATGGTAACATGTCTATGATAAACAACTTACAAGGAGGAAAGGTTCATTTGGTCTTCTTGTTTTAGTGGTCTCAGCCCATTGGACTTGGCCCTCTTGCATCATGGGATAGGAAAGGATATGGAAGTAAAGACTCATTCATCTTATGGCACTGGGAAGTAGACAAAGGAAGAAGAGCTCTTGGGGTCCAAAAATATCTTTCCTGAACATCCTTATGGTGACATAATTTCCTTCTCCTAGGCTCCACCTTCTCAAATCTCTGCCACCTATCAATAACACAACAGGCTAGCAATCAAAATATGTCATCTCAAGAGTCATTTGGGAAATATTCTAGATTCAAACCCTAGCACTTTTTATTTGCCATATTTACCATATTTTGTATGGTACTAACATAGTATATTGGAGAAGAAGAACCTATCTCTTAAGAAACAACCATTTGCAGCTGTCTTATATTGCCTGTCTTTACAGCCAAAGTAAATACTCATGCTTTATAGAATGGAGTTTGAGCTGCCTGGCGGAGCATTCTTACCCAACCTAAAACAAATGTCTTAGATACCTCCACACCCAACCTTTCAGTTCCTTTTGTTTTGGCAAGCTTTATTTAAAAATTAAACTCAGGACATTTAGAACTTTGAAGAAGGTTCCACATAATTTGAGTAAGTTTGCAAGATTTTGCTTTTTCTAATTATAAAGTAAAAGTAATTTTTAAAAATCCCCCTAAATAGGAAAGATGTCCTTGAGCTAAGTCAAATACTCCATCCATTGCTTAGCTGCACACATAATAAAATATAGAAATTTCTAAAAATAGAAGTTAAAAATGTCAATTAGACCACTGTTAGCATGACCAAGAACCTGTGTATGGAGCACACATAGATTGCACTTTTAAGCATGTCACAGGTAAATTAAGAGAAAGGAAATTGATACCAAGGTTTCAGAAGACAAGTATTCTTCCCTGCAGAAGAAATCAATGCTGATATAGTCAGCATTTCCCAACACATGTTCGCAGAATGGAGTCCTTTGCGTCTTCTCATTCATGCTTCTGCCTGTTCTTTGTATTTGAAAATAATAGAATTGACAGTACATAAAAACTAGTCAATAGAAGATGGACAGAAATCAGGAAGTAAGGAAGTGATTACAGAAATGGACCCAGAAACCCTCTCTTGCTCACCCCCCCACCCCCCCACCCCCCGAATATTTTCTTGTGGCTGAAGAGAAACAAATAGAATTCTACTTGTTTCTGTTTGTATCCTACCTGTTTCTGGAAAAATGTGTTTTATTTGTTTAATTAAATAGAATTTAAAATGTTAAAAGGTAATGGTATTTCAAGACATTTACAGTAATCCATATCTAAGAATAATATAATGGAAAGAAACTCACAGATTACATGGCAGAACACTTTCAATGGATTTAGGATGAACATTTTCATTTATTCTCTCTGTCACTCCCCAACCCACCCATTTTTCTCTCCTCCTCTCTCCCCCAATCTCTCTCTGTCTCTGTCTCCCCCCCCATATTAGTTACCTTTTATTGCTTAGAAAACAATTTAAGGGAGGAAGGTTTTATTTTAGCTCACAGAGATTTCAGTCCAAGATCTCTTGACTCTATTGCTTCTAGGCCTACGTGGCAAAGTAAAACATCATGTGGCAGAGCAAAATGACTTCCTTAAAGGAAGACAGGAAGCAGAGAGAGAGAGCAGGAGATGGAGATGCTGGAGACAATATATACCCTTCATGAACACACTACGAGATGACCTTCCTCCAAACAGACCCCCCCACCTACTTTCCACTATCTCCCAATAATGCCATCAAATTATGACATCAATAAATAGATGGAGGAATTGATGATGTTGATACCCTGTTATCAAAAAAGGGTAACATGTCCAGCACCACTGACTAGACACGAAGTCTATAACAAACATGAAACTTTGGGGGGAGCTTCTATATAAACCCTAATAACTAATCAATCTTTAATCACTTAAAGATTCATCTATTATCAATCTAATCCTATATTACCTATCTACTATACTCATACATGTCTGTACTGTATAGATACATATATGTAACTTATATGTATGTGTGAAAGTTGAAAGGACAGCAGTGTTCCCCTAGCTTTATATCCTCAGTGCTGTGAACTGCACCAAGAACAGCAATGTAGCAACTAATGGGTTTTTCTCACACAGGCCACCTGGCACTCCTTTCCGTCAACCCTTGTACTCTTTCCTTTTCCTTTTCTTTTTTTCTTTTTTTTGTTGGTCTTGGGGCTTGAACTTCAGGCCTGGATGCTGTCCCTGAGCTCTTCAGCTCAAGACTAGTACTCTACCACTTGAGCCACAGTGCCACTTCCAGTTTTCTGGTGGTTAATTGAAGAGTCTCTCGGACTTTCCTGCCCAGGCTGGCTTTGAACTGCATTCCTCAGATCTCAGCCTCCTGAGTAGCTAGGATTACAGGTGTGAGCCACCCACACCTGGCCCTTGTATTCTTAACAGTCTTCTTTATTTCTGGTTTCCAGAGGGAGTAGGCAACAGAAGGTAATACATTTGAGGAACAGCAATAGAGTGAATTGGAACACTTATTTCTCATTCTCTTACCAGTCTACAGTTAGTCAGTGGCTACCCACATAGTTTATAATATGATAATGCTTTTAATCCCTCATTTAATAAGCATTTATTAAATGAACTAGGCACTGGGCCTACAACAGAAGTCAAACATGTGAGATCTTTGCTCACAAGAATTCATTTCAAAATGCTGTCTTTTATCTCAACTCTTTACATATCTAATCATGCAACATTTAAAGAGTTTCATGAACTGTCTTTTAGTAATTATAGACAACTTTTTAAGACGTGGAAAAAGGCAGTAGGTATAATTATAAATTCTGGTAATAATTTGATCCATTGATGAAAAGAGATAGACTGTATAAAACTAGGAAGTTGTTGAGTAAACAATAAAAGACGGTCAAATGAATTTTAGTTATTTGAGTAACTAAGATGCTAGATGAGTTAATGAAGTATGAGACATGGTTATATAAGTTGAGAGCTCCTATTTGTTTCCAGTTTGTCCGTTCTGAGTCATGCACATCCATTAAACTAGACTCCAAGACGAATTAAAAACTGCAAATCATCTTTGTTTAACACTTTCAGGTTGTTTTGATGTAGAAAAGAAATTCATTCAGAGAAGAACTTATTTGAGTCATAGATTTGACAACTAATCCTGAATATATATGCTGATAAAACATCTGCTCAAGTCAAGTCAAAGCTCGTTTACTTCTGTGAAGACATCAGTCAAGCCTGTTGCTTGGTGGCACATAGACAAAACTACCAACTGATCAAATTTTTTTTTTACTTTTGAATGGGTTGTTTGGCATCCTGTAGACCCAGCCTATGATTATACTGCCATCTGTATTCTTTCTTACATCAGGCTTATTTCAGCCACAACTTATACATGCTGTTTTCAGAAGAACTTGTCAATATTTTGGGTTGTCTTTAGCTATAAGAGCGCCATAGACAGTCTTGCGTGAACTTGGCTGTGCCTGGCTAATTTTCTGTCAGTTCTGGCAGCCATAGGGATTTAAGTTCATGGTGTAGATATTTGGATTCCCCTCAAAATAAAAATAAGATATGTAAAATAAAATCTTAAAATAGGCTGCTTTTCTTTGACAAAATACTCAAATTCCTAGAAATGGCCAGCCATAGTCAATGTGTGCATATGCATGAGTATGATCTTAATGCAAAACAATACAAACCAAATAGAATATTTTGAAGTTAACAATTACTCATGTTATCTTAACTTTGAAACTACAAGAAGCTATTGAATAAATCATCTCTCTCCAAATTCAACTGCTTGTCCATATATTTGAATCTATAGGATGCTATGAGAGGTGTACTTAAGTATTAGACATATATTTTCTTCTCCAGCACTATCACAGTTTATAGTATCATTACAGTGTTGAAGTTACTACAGTGGCCAGTCATTTCTTTCAAGAAGGGTAGTAAAAATCAGAATTTTTGCATAATGATAAAACTGCCATCTGGTGTTAATAGTCTAGAGCCATTTGAAACGTGTTCCCCAAAGAACACCTGAATCAAAAGTATCTTTATGTTTTCTTCATAATGGAAGTATAGGGGAAGGATAAATCAAAATAATAAAGAAAACCTTTTTCTTTTGGTCCCATAAAAGAACAGAAGTGCAGAGTCAAGTTTGAATGCCTTAAAAGTTACACAATTTGGGGAACCTATTTTTTAAAAAATATTTAAAGATATAAAAAATGAAATGGTAAAAAGTAATATAGAATTGAAAATAACCCAGAAAAAAAGACAAGTATGAAAGCAAATGTTTATCTATTAAGATAAAAGCATCTCTGGGAGGGACATACAAATGAATGATCTTTATTTGTTCTATAGTAGGGCTAATAAACAATTAAAATATTTCCTGGAATTTGAGCACAGGAGAATAACGTGTCACAAAGAATAAGATTGATGCATTTTACACTTTAAAAAAAAACATTGACTACCTACCAAATACAAATAATACTTATGTAGCTTCATTGAGATTCTTCCATCTAACACTGAACTTTGCGTTTGCTGACACTTATTTCATTATCTCACTTGAATATCTAACTTCATTATCTTCAATGTCTCAAATATTGTTCTGAAAACATTTAGAACCACTAAGTAATGACCCTTTATACATTAGGAGGAGTGAACACACTAGCAATGGAAATAAGTGGCCTTTGGGACCATGCAAAGTGATAATTGAGGGGTGAGAGGCCACAGGATTTGCCTTCTTGTTATCCACATTCTCACGTTATACTTAAGTAAAATAAATCCCAGAGAAAAGAGGCATTTTGCCTAGCTTCCCACAAGCCCTTCATGGCAGTGGTGAGTTTGGAAGACCGCATTTTTTTTCTTTCTGTCAGAATTAGTTGTAGTTGGATAAAGACCCCAGTTTTCCATTTTATTTAATCAGTGTAGACAAAGCAAAAGAATCCCTCCTCCTCAAACACAAGATTTTCCACTACACCAAGGAGCTAATGGTCTTGATTGGCATACCATGGCACTCTGAACCATTTGACTCCAGTGAATTGTTCCAGCAAGAATGTCTGAAAGTGACAACTCTTCTGTTCAAGTACTTAAATGCACAGCAAATAACGGCTTGCCTTTTTTCTTTCCTGGTCTGCTGTCTCATAAAGCAATGTATTATTATAGATAATCTACAATGAATGAGAAACAAAGCATTCTGTGTTCATATTATGCATGAATTTGCCAAATTTACTGAACCTGTGATTTTTCAAAATAAAATATACAAATATTTAGTTGAAAAATGATGTAATTAGGAGATGCTTACTATACAGCAGTAACCATAGAATGGTTCATAACCAAATCCTAGCACCAATAAACAGGTTTGTCAGACAGACACCTATTGTCAATACGATTAGTTGAGCTCAAAATAGTGCCAGGAAACCTCTTTCATGCTTCAACTGAAAGTAATTTGTTTCAAGTAATGATGACTAGTTATGTATAATTATCTGATTATTGGGGGAAAAACTTGCCTAAACAACTTTGGTATGCTACATTACAAGGTTTCATTTACCCTTTGAATTATTTAATGTTTGTGCAGTTCTAGTACAAACTGCACAATTCAAAAGCAATTAAAAGATTTGCCCAGATCACCCGTAACTTGAAAATTGGCACAACATGGTAGGATACATATTAAGTTGGAATTTTTCTCTGTCTCTCTTTTTGGAGAGCAGTAGTCTTCAAAAATAATGAGGTTCTTCCAGAGGAAAACAGTTTATAAATCATCAGCCAATGAGAATGATTCATGAAATTATATCAATTTTAATATAAGACAGCATAATTCTTATCTCTTGGGTAGGTAGACTTTTGAGATGTATGAGAAAGTGAATTGCTTAGACCATGTAAATGAAAATAATCACTCAGTGTCTACCACAGTCTTGCAAATCAGGAAAAATATTTAGATTCATACACAGAGAAATCCTAGTCATTGTTATTCTTCTGATTTACTTGGAAACACAATGAATTAAATGAATATTATTTTCTGTTCAACTGGCATAAATTAACTTTGCTTCTTGGAGCAATTCATTTTGAATACTTGCCCACTAAGTTAAAATGCTGGAAGTTTTGCTTCCCAGGTGAGGTTACAGCTCTTTAATTAATCTTTCTAATTATAAGGATTTAAAAAAAAGCAAAGATGGTTATTACATCTGAATTATTTCCTTATTATATAACTTTAAGATAAATGGATATATGATTTGAAGCTGAAATCAACTCCTTGCATTGACATTATTATAGCAGTTGAAAATATGAAGAGTGTTTTGGCTGCAAGTAATGTAAAACAATATTAATATGCCTTAGACAAAAGAAGGTTTCTTTTTCTTGTATACTAAAGGAGCTCAGAGACAGGCAGGCAATTGATGATATTTATTCCACAACTCAACCATGTCAAATTGTGCTTGGCCTTTTTTCTCAAGAGTTCATAGTTACTTTCCATTTTTTGGCATTGTATACCCATCAGGGCAATAAAGAAGGGAGGAGACTAAGAAGCTTGTGCTGTCATTGCTCTTATGAGGAAAAAAAATACAAAGCTTTCCCTAACTCCTCTCATTACAGCAGAATTGCTTTATATCACATTAGTAAATGTCACATGATCACCCATGTTATTGCAGGTTTGTTTACATAGCCAAATTGTGGAATCAGCCAAAATGCCCAACAACCAATGACTGGACAAAGAAAATATATTACACACACACACACACACACACACACACACACACACACACACACACACCATGGAATATTATTCATCCATAAAAATGAAAATTGTATTCCTTGCAGGAAAATAGATGAATCTGGATATTATCATGTTGAGCAAGATAAGCCAACCTCAAAAAAGCCAAATATCACAAGTTCTCCCTCATTTATGGAGTGTAGACCTAGGATGATGATGATGATGATGATGATGATGATGATGATGATGATGATGATGATGATGATGATGCTCTACTAGTAACCAAATGGGGGTAGCCCTATGAATACGATAGATAAGGTTGAATTTTTTCTAAGTGCATTGTGTGCATGCTAGAAATATCACAGTGAACACCTTTGATATTACAAATGCTATGCTAACTCAAACATTAAAAAATTGAAAAAAATTAGTTTATGACCATTCGACCTTGAACATGCCTGATTTTGTCTGATCTTAGACACTAAACAGGGTAGGTTCTGGTTAATACTTGTCTAGGATAAATATGTCACATGGTCATCTTGAGTCACAAGAGTGGCTATAAAATAAGAATTATTCATTATGGTAGAAATGAACAGCAGGGAAAGAGATAGTTAGGCAAAGAATATTCTTTTAATTGACATTACCTAGTATTTCACTTGTAGGGGAGTGGCTCAAGTGAATAGTTCCATCTGAAAACTGGGAATGATATTTCCCTATTGGGGGATTATGTGGGGGGTAGTACATTAAAGTGCTGTAATAGACCTGGCTTACTTCACTTAATATGATTTTTTTCCATGTCTTTCCTTACAAATTGGGTGATGTCATTCTTTCTGATGGAAACATAGAATTCCATTATATATATGGAGATATATATATATATATATATATATATATATATATATATATATACACCACATTTTCTTGATCTATCCCTCATTTGTAATAATTAGTATATGTCTAGGATAATCCTAGCAGATGAACAAAATAGCCCAATAGCTATGTACATATGACCAGGTAAGATGATGCTAAGCAAAATGAACTCTAAGACATGGAAGCATGAGGTTTTTCTTTGTTGTTTTTTAATTTACTATATGATTTCTTCTTTCTATTTTTTTCTTTCTTTTTCCTAAGGTTTATCCCCTCTTGTCACTGTATTTGATTTTGGTACCCTGGGTATTGTATGCACATTTATCTGCATTAGGGAAGGGAAGTGGAACAACAGAATGGTGAGACAAAGGACAGAGAGTGAACCAATGCAACAGCAATACTCACAAGACAATATGTTGGAAATGAACTGTACAACTCGGTGGGGGGTTAGGGTGGAGGGAAAGTGGGAGAAAATGAGGGAGGGGTAATGAGTTGTACCCACTACATTACGTATGTAACTGTAACCTGTCTGTGCATCACCTTGACAATAAAATTAAATTAAAAAAATAAAGAGCTCTATAAGCTACTATGAACTAAACATAGTTAACATTCTTAGTGCCAATGTGGAAGCACAACTCCAAAGGTTCTTTGTGGGAACTATCTTTAGTAGGACATGGCAACTTAGCTTCTAAACTTGAAGATCTGTAAACATAGATATACCCAGTTCTTGACATCCAGAAGTGTTAGTATATTCACAGTAATGAAAAGATAGATAGAAAAGCAGTGAGAAATCATTTGCTATTGATGAATGAAGGTAAAAAAATTACTTGATATAATTCATACTGAGCATCCTAGACCAGAGGGGGGAAAATCTATAAAAGGACATAGAAAAACTTCACAATGTATAACAAAATTTCCCTGAAATTAAGGAAAAATGCTGAGTAGTAGATTAAAAATACTATGTTCCAGGAAAAACAATAGATACCAATTTAGCATGGATAAAATAACATTCATTAAATAAATTTATAACAACATTCTTTTAGTCATTCAGACAGAAAGAAATAGGCAAACTATTACATAGCTCCAGATTTCTATCGACATTGTCTACAAAATCCAACTGTTATGGAAAGAAGATGCCAGATGTCACAATCCAGACATAAAAGTACAAAGCAGATATTACTAAATACACACAGTTCATTCCTTCCATAATATGCCATACCTCCTCCCTTTTCTTTTTCTTCAGAATTTGGTAGGTTTCATTATGCTGTCTTCATTCATATACCTATACTTCAGTCTTCTTCATTCTTCACCAGCTTAGGAACTAGTTTTTCAAGAAGCATGTCCATTCAATCTAATTACTATCCAACACTGTAATACATGTTTTATTTCTGATTACTCACAAGATTACTTGTGTGATATCCATGAAAGAACAAAATTATCAGAGAGACAGATGCATTCAAAGTGCTAAGTTGAAGACCTATAGACCACAAATGTGTGTGTGTGTGTGTGTGTGTGTGTGTGTGCATGTATGTATGGCTTATCTAATTTATTTTCCAAAGTAATCAATAACCAAAAGAGTAAAGTTTTGTGACAACCCCTGAATAATAATATATGTATAGCTTAATAAATGTACTTGTTAAAGTTTGTTTGCAGGTATGGATTTTCATTAAATTCTACCCAATATCAAGTGAAATATTAGCTAAAATCCCAAATATCTGCTGCATGTTTTCTTTAATTGCATTCCATTCAAACTCTTTAGCTGGCCTTTTGAATGTATACTGCTGGAGAAATAAGCACAGGTAGTGGTGGTCTGATAAATGCATATATAGATAAGGGAAATTAAGTCATTTTTCTTATATAGTGTTGACGTTTACCTCTACCATCCTTTAGTACTTAGATGGAGGCACAGATTTTTATTCTGGTTTTTTTTTTTTTTTTGGTCAGGTCATGGGGCCTGAACTCTGGGCCTCGGTGCTGTCCCTCAGCTCTTTAGCTCAAGGCTAGTGCTCTACTACTTGAGCCACAGCGACACTTCTGACTTTTTTCTTTTTGCTTATGTGGTGCTGAGGAATTGAACCCAGGGCCTCATGCATGCAAGGCAAGCGCTGTACCACTGAGCCACCTTCCCAGCCCCACAGATTTTTATTCTTTTTTAAGAAATACAATCAAAACTGGGTGCTGGTAGCTTGGGCCTGTAGACTCTAGCTATTCAGGTGGACAAGATCTGAAGCTTGAAGTTACAAGCCAGCCTGGCAGAAAAGTCTGTGAAACTATTATCTCTAGTAATCCACCAAAAATCTGGAAGTGGAGCTCCAAGCTCAAGTGGTAGATCACCAGTCTTGAGCAAAAAGCCAAGTGAGAGCATAAGGCCCTAAATTCAAGACCCAATACTGGCGCAAGCGCGCGCACACACACACACACACACACACACACACACACACACACACACACACACACACACACACACACACACACACACACAGAATCAACAGGGAATAATGTTGGCAATATTTTTTCAGTAGCACTTGCTTCCCTATTTGTAAATCCACTTAAGAACAATAAGTTAGTGGAGGAAAATAATAGACTTGACAAAGAATTTATCCTGCTCAGAGATGGACATTAACACTTAATTAAAACTCAGGTACTTACCTGATTACACTTTTATGTAAGCGTGAAAAGTATTGACCTGGATGAATTTGAAAATATTTTTGATTTAGCAAAAAAGTACTTATTGAACAATTCAGATCCTTTGATCGCAGACAAAAAAAGTTTATGTTAAAAACAATCACAAGAAAGAAAAACCATTTGAATACTTATCTTGGGGTTCTTTTCACCTAACATCAACTTATCTGCCTGTTTCTGCTTGTTTCAGACATATACTACTTATTGCAAATAAGGGAAACCATGGGACCTATGTTTCTTTGGGCCTGGCTTACTTCACTTAATATAATTTTTTCCAAGCCTTTCTATTTCATAACAAATGGGACAATGTCATTCTTTCTGATGGAGGCATAGAATTCCATTGTGTATATATCCCACATTTTCTTGATCCATTCATCTACTGAGGGGCATCGGGGTTGGTTCCGTATCTTAGCTATGGTAAACAATGCTGCAATAATCATAGTTGTGCTGGTAGCTTTAGTATGGTCCTGTTTGTGATCATTCAGGTAAATGCCCAAAAGTGGGATTGTTGGGTCATAGGTGAGCTCTATGTGGAGTCTTTTGAAGAACCTCCATACTACTTTCCAAAGTGGTTGACAAGTTTACACTCCCACCAACAATACAGTAGGGTTCCCTTCTGTCCACATCCCCTCCAGCATCTGTTGTATTAGAGTTTCTTGATAATAGTCATTCTAACTGGGGTGAGGTGGTATCTCAATGTTGTTTTAATTTGCATTTCATTTATGGGTAGGGAGGTTGAGCATTTCTTCATGTGTCTATTGGCCATCCTTCTTTCCTCTCCAGAGAAGTTTCTTTTTAAGTCTTTAGTCCACTTATTTATTGGGCAGTTGTTTCTTTGAGGATTTGTTGTTGGGGGATTAATTTTTTGAGTTCCAGGTATATTTTAGATATGAGACCCTTGTCTGTTGTTTGGCTAGTGAAGAACTTCTCCCAATCCAGGGGCTTTCTATTGATCTTGCTAGCTATGTCCTTTGCCATATAGAAGCTCTGCAATTTCATGCAATCCCATTTGTCTAACCTTTCTTTGATTTGTTGTGTTTCTGGGTCTCTATTAAGAAAATTTCAGCCTGTGCCAAGGAGATCTAGGGTTTCTCCTATTCCATCCTGTAATGTTTTCAGAGTGTCTGCTTTGGCTCCGAGGTCTTTGATCCATTTTGAGTTGATTCTGGTGCAGGGTGATATATAAGGATCTAGATTTAGTTTTCTACAAGTGATTAACCAATTTTGCCAGCACCATTTACTGAAGATGATTTCTTTGTTGCTTTGTATGTCCCTCCCCCACGGTATAATCCCATAATTTGTGGAGGGGAAAGGAAAAAACAAATCGTTCAAATAGGGATACAGGTGGACCCATTGCAACAATGAGATGGACTGGGGGGGGGGGGAGATGGGAAGAGCTGGGAAGGGGAAACAAAGGAGGAGGCAACAATGCTGGATAAGAAATGTACTCATTTCCTTGCCCATGTGATTGTAACCCCTCCGTATGGTATTTTCACCATAAAAAAAAAAGTTTATGTTTTCCCCCGTTTCCCATTCATTTTCTTTTTCTATTTAAAAAATTTTTTTATTGGGACAACATTTTATTGCTTGTATTGTTGACATACAAGGAAACTGAACATGTAATTTTTTTGAAGAGTGAAATGAGTAATAATTTAAAGATGAATTAAGTGCTTATAAAGCCTCATTTTCCCTTGCTTGAGTTCTACATGTCTTTTTTGTTTGCTTTAACTCTTCTTGCTCCCATCTAGAATAGGACTAATGCTTATAAGCAAATGTCCTTTTAGCAAAATAAATATTCAAATAACAATACTCTCATGTTTGGTAGGTGTCTTAATGGATTTTGATTGGATATCGCAGGCTTCAAAATCTCAGATATTCTTTATAGAGTTAGGAAAAAATATCATCTGTAAAAGCTAAAGGACTTGATTTTCTTGGCTGGCAAAATGTATTTTATGTAATTCCAGAGCTGACGTAAAGACAAATGAATATCCCCATGGTGTAATCACCTAGCTGAAAAAATCAGGTGAGTTCGAAAGTCTTCAAATTCGCTTTTAGCACAGTAAGTTTTTATGTTTTGTTCTATCTTGGTTGGTAGATGAGTCGATGTTTAAATGATCGTTCATCATTTACCATATAAAAGAAAAGCTATTACCTGAAACTCATTTTTACAGTTGCAGGCAAACAGAAATAATCATTTTCAAGGACCTAGAGCTGTTTCTTGAAGAATGTCATCATTTTATCTTTATTTTACTTACTATTTACTTATATATGAGCCAGCTTTGAGAGCTGCACTGTGCAAGTTCTGGCTGTAAAGAGTTTCTACCAGTTTCTTGCTGCAGGAAGTGAGGAAAGGAAATCAGACTATCTAGAAATCCAAGTTACCTTTCAGACAGGCCAAAGAATGAGACACAAAACCAGTCATAGAGAACATAGCAGCTAAGGCTGTCATCCTCGACCAGGCTGTATAAATGCTGCTCCGTAGTTTGAGGAAGTTATCACACTTCTTACGCAGTCCTCATTTGTTCAGACATTTTGGGAACCATTTCAAATATGTGACTCAATTTCCATGAAATTGTGCTGCCTTTTCTATGAGTGAAATGCAATCTGTTGAGATGTAGAAGGTCATGATGATACATAAGGTACTTGAACAGTCACCCTCATGCCAAAAGTAATGAATAAAACATGGTTAAGTGTTTAGGAAAGATAGCTATATGATGTACAAAGCATGGAAAACCTTGAGAGCCATGTAGAATTTGTTTCTCTATTGCTTAATAACTGTGGACACCGTGAGCAGCTGAATCTCTTCTAGCAATATTTTTCTTATAATCCTAAACCTAAGGAATAATAGCATTTATATCAGAGAGTAGCTGTGAATGTGAAAGAAAAAAATATATAAAAGGCATACTAAACTGGCATATATGTCATAGGAGCTAAAGACACTTAACAGATTCCTGGTTAGTCACTTCCAAGCCGGATGACTTTCTTTGCCCAACTTGCTACATCGTTTTTGAAAGCTTTTGTTGGAAATTCTCACCTACTCATTTCTTTGACCTGTAGATCCAAGCTGTAGACATACATCTAGGAGTCTTCCAGGTTCCTTTCTTTTAACATCTTGAACTAGGTTAGGTCTGAATAGCTTTCTCTTTTCCCTAGGTCTTTCTGTACCTCATAAAAAAACCAAAACCTTAATCTTTACCAAAGAGAGAACTACATCTAGATATATCTACTTCATTTTTTTCCCACCAAATACTGAGATCTTAGGTTGTTCTCAGAATTTCATTTTACATCAGTAACAAACCTACTGAGGAACTCCCTCCTTTAATGGAACCTTTTTA
Organism: Dipodomys merriami; assembly: GCF_024711535.1. NCBI lineage: Eukaryota > Metazoa > Chordata > Mammalia > Rodentia > Heteromyidae > Dipodomys > Dipodomys merriami. The sequence continues at coordinate 34,808,006 of NW_027203048.1, forward strand.
ATTACAAAATATAAATGAGTGACACTTTTAAACTTAATTGATGGGAAAAATGTACTATGAGAGATTTGAAACTGCTAGCTTTAATACACATTTGTATTTGTGTCACTATTAATTTGTGTATACACATGTGCGTGTGCATGTGTGTATATGTGGCAGTCCTGGGGCTTGAACTCAGGGCTTGGGAACATTATGTTTCTGGACAAGGCTAGTTCTCAACCACGTGGACCACAGCTCTATTTCCAACTTTTTAGTAGTTTATTGGAAATAAAGACCGTCATGTCCAGTCTGGCTTTGAACCAAGTTCCTTATATCTCATCTTCCTGAGTAGCCACAATTATGGGCATGAGCTACTAGCACCCAGCTGTTATTATTATTATTATTTTTATTACAGATGATAAAGCATTGTTCTGTATCTTAGGCTCACTGACCCAGGTTAGCCTTCAACTCAAAAGACTCTGGCCTCAGCCTCCTGAGTGCTGGGATGACAGACCATCATACTCAGCCTACATTTGTATTTCAGTTATTGAAAAAGTATCAGTGCGCATTTGAAAAACAGAAATAGTGATACATCTGCTCAGGAGACTCATTGCTTATTCAGCCTTCAGGCACATCTGGGGTCTGTCAGCCCCTTGAAGTAATTTTGTAGCTTTCTTACAAAAGAGAGTCTTTAGCCATAGGTTGACAATCCCTGCTCTTGGTAATGGGAAGATACCGAGGACTGTGACGCTATGTACAAGGTGGTGCCTGAGGGAGATTAAGTGGAAGATCACTGGAGACACAGGAAGCTGACCACGGGGAAATTGCTGCATGGCTACTGAATTCAAAGTGTGAGAATTTGAGGGTTCTGGACTCGCTAGTGGCAGTGGGAACAAAAATTAGTTGAGAGATATAAAGAATAAAAGTGTTTTTTTTTTCCCCCACACTTTTGTTAGCCAGACATTGGAAGGAAATGTAAGACTAAATTCTCAGGTAGTGGTGATTGAGAGTTTCATAGTAAAAAAAAAAAAAAGAAAGAAAGAAAGAAAGAAAGAAAGAAAGAAAGAAAGAAAGAAAGAAAGAAAGAAAGAAAGAAAGAAAGAAAGAAAGAAAGAAAGAACTGGCTTTAATGGAAAATGTGACCTTAATTCCACCTATTTTCTTGTGCATGTGTGTGTGTGTGTGTGTGCGCGCGCGTGCGTGCGTGCATGTGCGCACATGTGCAAAAGTGTGTGTGGTGGAGAGGGAGTTACTTAGAATGCAGTTAGAAATATGTGAATGAAGTTCAAAAGAATGACCATGACTGTAAGTATAGATTATAGAGTCATTTCCGGGGAAGGAGTAAATAAATGGATAAAAGGACTAAGGAAGGAAGAGCTGGAATAGTTGAAGCTGGATCTAGAGACCACGAGGATCAGCTAACATATTCTATAAAGCCAAAGAGTATATATTTTTGGCACTGTGAACCAAAGGTCTCAGAAACAATGACTTAATGGTGTCATTATATCACAAGAACAGTTAGACAGACAATATGTAAATGCACTGGAACATCTGTGTTCCAATAAAACTCTATTTACAGAAACCTACTTAAAAGTGGCCAGCTTGATTAGCCAGAGAGCCTTTCTTTGCCAACCACTGGTCTAGAAACAGAGAGCAAGGACCACCATGTTTTTTAGGTTTATTGTGTGTTCACCATTGAGCCCAACACCAGATTTAACAGACATTGGTTGAGTTGATGAACATAATAGTTTGAAGACAAGGCCCATATTTAGTCTAACAAAGAAAACTAGGAGCATCCTGAGACCCTGAGGACAAAATTATATGGCACAGGACAGAATTAAAAAAAAAAAAGATTGTGTCAAGGAACAGAAATCTAGCCACAATGATGACTCTGACAGAAACAAAATGCAAAATGAAGAATTACAAAAAGTTATCTTTTTTGGCAATTGATAGCAAGTCAGATTCCTGGGTTATAAAAGATTCAGAATAAGAGATCACAGGACTCTTAACATAGAAAGAATGTATTTACCCAAAATAAACTTGAGTATGAAAAAGAAAGTAGATTTGTGTAGGACTATGATAGTTTAACTTTAGTAGTTATTCTCCTTAATATTTATAAGTTTTCAGTAAAAAGAAAGAGGCTTTTAAATGTAATCCAGAATCTCTGGGTTAGAATCCTATAAATCTGACATAATGAATTTGTGAACTATTTGAGGGAGAATCAAAATTGTTTTTGTCACTATGTAGCTACAATAACCAGATGGGATGGTTTTTTTAAGTATTTCTGTTGATATTTGACAAGAGGTTCTTTTTTTTTTTCTTTTTCTGTTTTCCTGTAAATTCACGAATTTAACTTTTGTGGATTTCTAGTTTTGCTTTATAAAGTTAATATCAAGCATCTGATTTAATTATTTTCCTTTTTTTCTTATTAGTCTCCAACATTTACTTTTTCCTCCAGATTACCCCACACAGAGCTATGGGAACTACTCTAGGATGAGTTCAGAGAAATTTTTCTTTTTTCTCTAAACATTCCTATCCCAAGGTAAATTGATGGATTTCTAATGGATAAATTCAGAGAAGAAAACATTAGTATTTTTCTGCTTCAATTCAGAGTATTTAATTCCTTCATCTTTAACTGTAGCTACCTGTCATTCTGTACTCATGCAGTCATTTTTAACAATGGAAAATTATTATTTTTTGGTACAATGTCGATCACCTTTGTGTCATTGGATACCTAGGGTGTTTAGTTTGTTATGCCTGTGCAAGTTTGAGAAAATCAACACCAAAAACATGTCTAATCATGCCATTGAAGCTTTTCTTGGAATAATTGGAGTGTGATGATGGAGCAGGGAGAAAAGAGGGAATGGAAATTGAGGAAAAGGGTTTCAGCCTGAATTTTCCAAATTGGCTATTTATCTGGTTAATTCTTCATCTTTCCTCATCACCATGTCTGAATTGAGAAAATCTTCCTAATGATAATAAACTATGTCAAGAACAGATGGCTGATTTGATGTGATGAAAATAGCTATGTCAATTGAGGGTATTTTTTTTCCTTCCCTATTTTGCTTTTCATCACTCTGGGGTTGGTGGTTCATAGATTTTTCTTTTTTTCCCCTTTTACAGACTATACCCTCAGCCCCAAATAATGTTGTGAATCTCTCTCCCAATGCCGCTCAGGACCCTTTCCTTCCTTCCTGAAATGTTGCCTTTTCTTTTTCTTTTCTTTTTTCAAAAGTGATTATCACCTTCTTTTGCCTTTTCAGTTTTAGTTTTGTTTCTTTTGGAAGGATCAGTTTACAACAAATGTTTAGTGTCAGGAATTTTACAGTTTCATAGGCCCTGACAGCTTGGCATGAAAAGAGGTGGCATTATGTCAATTGTAAATGAGTATGCTATTTACATACTAATTAAACTTTGCACTAGTGGGGTGAAAAAAATGTCATCAGGAGCACCCCAGTTACTCTGTTTATATCATTGTTGTCTATTTAAACCAACTATTGTTTGGCATGTCACAGCCTCATCCCCTAAACGCCATTTACCGACACTGCACTACTTGAAAAAGTGTCTCCCCACTGCTCAACAAATCACAGTGGAACACTCCATCTAAAAATCCAGAGAGTCCCCCAAAGCTCACACTTCATAGTAGTACCAACTTTGATGGGGAAGAGGAGGAGGAGGGGGAGGAGAATAATGAGGATGATAGTAACTGTTGGATTTTTTCCCAATTATTTCCTATAGGTGAGAGACTTTGCTCAACAATATTTTTGGCATTGTTGTTGTTGTTTGTCTTAGTTTCAGAAAAAAATGAGGATGCTTCTTTCAGCCTTTTTACCCAGGAGGAAATTGGAATTGTACGTTTTCATTTTTTTTTTTTTTTTTTTTTTGGGTCCGGTCGTGGGGCCTGAACTCTGGGCCTGGGCACTGTCCCTCAGATCTTCAGCTCAAGGCTAGCGCTCTACCACTTGAGCCACAGCGCCACTTCTGGCTTTTTTCTTTTTGCTTATGTGGTGCTGAGGAATCGAATCCAGGGCCTCAAGCATGCAAGGCAAGCGCTCTACCACTGAGACACCTTCCCATCCCCTTGTACGTTTTCTTAATGGCAGCATCCCCACTCCACTAGTGAAGCTCTTTTCTGCCCTTTGATACTGCCTACTGCTTTTTAATGCCCACTGTTCTACAGGGTGTCCTACAGCTGTCAAAAGTGGACAGGTTTATGAAAAAGCATACCAGATAGTAAGGATTTCACTTACTGTTGCCATTCATTTAAGCAAAAAAATGCATATTACAAAGTCCCTTTACGTCTTTACCTATTTCTCTACTACCTTTCAGCTACACCTCTTCCTATTTTTTTAAAAACCAAGGCAAGCTGCCTAGTCTGTTGGTGATACCTCTGCAATGTAATACCATGTTTTCCCTATGAAACTGTTTCAAGAATATTGACAGTGTCTATTATAATATGAAAAGCGATTAGTAGTCCATTGAGCTATTTTACTCTCATGCTTCACATTTAAAGAAGATAGTTTATTAGATGTGGCTAAAACACTTGTATTTTCTCACCAGTCAGGGACAGAGTCAACATTCAATCACACTTCTGTGGGAGTTGGTGTAACAAGATTTTCTGCCTCAAAGAACAAGACCAGACCTTTTTCTGGCTGGAGGTACAGGCAGAACCCACGATCCATGTGGAGATTTATACCCTAGTACAGAGTTGGCACGTTTTGGCATTGTTCACAGAGCACTGCTCTATACTTTCTTTAAAGACAACAGAAACTCTTTGCCAAGAGAGGGTTGAACATAGGACCCCATTGGAGCTTTTTCCTTGCTGTTTGCAACAATCTTGAAGATTGAAATAACTCTGTGATGGAGTTTTGAAAAAATCCAGGGAAAAGAAAGGAAGAAAATAGAATTTAATTCCAACCACCAGACCATGCTTCCTGAAATGTGACATAGTTTTGATCCACAAGCATGTTAGAGTGGGAGGGGGAAAAAATCTAAATTTTGAGCTGATAACTCAAATGGTTCCAGGGATATCAACTTGTGAAAAGTCATGATTTTGCTTTGTGCTGTAAAGCCACCTTACAATGCAAGGACTACCAGCACTCTTTAATATCCAACTGAGTCCCCTGCTGTGCTTTGTCAGTCAGTGGCAACATCCAAGTCTTTCCCTAAAAGTAATTCACACTTTTTTCACAACACTGTTGCTTTAATTACCACTGAACTCTGCTGATGCTCAGGCAGGCCTGGCAGGACCAAGGGAGGGTCAGAGTTACAAAAGAAGCAAATAGCTTTTCCCCCCTCCTTCCTTTATTATTAAGAAACCGTCTTTGCTAGAAATGTTCCTAGTTCTGAATCCTAGATTTAACTCTGGGTTCTCTTGGCAAATTCATTATCACAAGAGACCAGCAGATACCACTGAGAGAGGGGGGGGGAATACAGAAACAGAGAGAGAGAGAGAGAGGGTAGGGAGAAAGGAGGGATGAAGGGAAGAAGGGAAGAAGAGAGAGAGAGGATGATAGAAGTTGAATCTACAATTGTAATTAGAAATTAGAAAATTTCAACGAGGAACAGAGTTATTCAAGACTAGTAAATAATAATTACATTTTTCAATATTACTTTTATTTTCTACAAATAGATATTGATTTTGTACCATACAGACTTGCTTGACAAATGTCAATTTAACTGTTTGTTTCTTGTGGATTTTCTTTTCTCAGCATCAGTTAACACAGGAAAATCATAGCTCAAAGGAAATTTCAGAACTGCTAATTTATCACCTTGTACAACTAATAAAAAGAGCTTGTGCTTTATGAATAATAGGACAATATTGGTATATGTATAGCATGTATAGATAAGGCTTTTTTTTAACTCTATATCACAAAACATCTCTTCAATGAAACTATTCCTGTGAAACCAATGTTCACAAACTCGTCCACATAGACTTAGAAGGGTATCTATCAGTAACTTTACGGTAATTTTAGGGAAATTAAAAATACGGTTGTGGGCTGGGAAGGTGGCTCAGTGGTAGAGCGCGTGCCTTGCATGCATAAGGCCCTGGGTTTGATTCCTCAGCACCACATAAGCAGAGAAAAAAAAAAAGCCAGAAGTGGCACTGTGGCTCAAGTGGTAGAGTGCTAGCCTTGAGCTGAAGAGCTAAGGGATAGGATAGCGCCCAGGCCCAGAGTTCAGGCCCCATGACCAGATGCCCCCCCCAAAAAAAATACAGTCGTAATTCTTAGTAAATGATTTAAAGAAATGCTAGATTTTCTCCTGGCTCTGGATTTCCATATTTAAAGAAATATTATGTAAAACTATACTTTAGCCTTGTTTATGCATTACTAAGTAGTTAATGCTACCAGTGTTGATCATTGATTTGTAATTTTATTTATACATTCCACAGGACTTAGCTGGAAACTATGAGGCTATGATGAATTGTAGAAAGTTGATTCATATGCAAAGCCTCATAGGATATCATTCTAATCATATGTGTGCGTGTTTACAGACATTCTTATTCCTATCTAGGTACATTATATAGGTCTGTGATTCCAAGATCTAATTGTCTATAAAAATTTCCAGGGGAAGAGGGTAATTTAATAAATCAGAACTACTAACAAGTAGGATGTAGACCTTGTAGCTCTAAGGAAGTACCCTTGGAGTTGCAGATAATTTCCAGCATCTTCTCAAGGAAAAAACTTACTAAATTTTCAAGATGGTGAGATTTTTTTTTTGTCCTGGGGCTTGAATTCAGGGCCTGGGCACTGTCCCTCATCTTCTTTTGCTCAAGGCTAGCACTCTACCACCTGAGTCACAGCCCCACTTCTGGCTTTTTGTGTGTGTGTGTGTGTGTAGGTGGTATTGAGGAATCAAACGCAGGGCTTCCTAAGCAAGCACTCTACCACTTAGTCACCTTCCCAGCCCCAAGATGGTGAGATTTTTAATACCATACACCATAGGCAGCATTTGCCGATTTGTTTGGCTGGTCTTGAGAGTAGTAAATATCTTCACCAAGGTTTCAGCTTTGTACACTATTGTTCATATTTTAATCTTTCCTCATATATTTACCTCATTAAAACATAAACATGTTCAGGGTATACATTGCAACATTCTTTCTTGAATCCATGTGGCCTAAAATAGATGCTGTCAATGCAGTGAATCTCTGAATTTAATTCTATGTATCAAGGAAGACTACAAATAGGTAGAATCTTGTGTTCATCTGTATCATATAAGCTTGAGCAGTGGCTTGAATTTTCCTAGAATGACTGCATCCACTATGTGGTTCAGTCTACATCTTCTCCTTAAAATGTTGGGGAAAAAATGTTTACATTGATCCATTGAGTGTTAGAGAGGCAGGTTGTTAGGGAAGCTCTAAATTATTTCACCTTAAACTTGAGAACATCATTGTATTTGCTTCCACCAAGAGTAATATCATAGAAGTGATTCTTTGTGGTTTCTGGGACTAGGTTACAAAAAGTGACAGAGTCTAGAACTGACACAAGACAGCACACAGAGAAATTATACACTGGTAAAGAGGAGCCTAAATTCTTCCTCTGTCTCAGGCACCTTAAACACCATAGAACAGAAAGAAGTCATTCCCACTGTTGCCTGATTTCTGATGCACAGAGTTTATGAACATGACGCAAGGCCATTTTATGTCACTATATTAAGGGTTATTAGTTATTTAGAAGTGGAAACCAAAGCACACAGTTTGTAACACTAGAGACCCAAATTGAGATTAACAGTATCCTCCTTTTATACTATGGTTTATAAAAGTGAAAATGATAGAAACTTTTCACCTTGTTAAACTTTTTTGTTTTGTTTTGTTTTGTTTTTGTCAGTTATGGAGCTTGAACTAGAATTATAGGTATGAGCCACTGGCACCTGACTTTTTCTATTTCTTTTTATTTTTTTGTCAGTCATGGGGCCTGAACTCTGGGCCTGGGTGCTGTCCTGAGCTCTTCAGCTCAAGGCTAGCTCTCTACCACTTGAGCTTAGCACTACTTCTGGCTTTTTCTGCTTATGTGGTGCTAAGGAATTTAACCCAGGACCTCATGCATGCAAAGCAAGCACTCTACCACTGAGACACCTTCCCAGTCCTGACTTTTTCTATTTCTTAAAAGCATATTTATTGGGTGTAACTGAGGCATGGTAGACTGTACATATATAAAGTATTAATTTGGTAAGCTTTGACATATATGTGTACCTATGAAATTATCATCACAGTTTAATAGTTAATATATTCATCACTTTCCAAGTTTCCTACTGTTCCTTTTGTTATCCTTCCTAATTCTATTTTCTGTCATTTTAGATCATTTGAATTTGTAAAGGATGTTATAGAAGTTGAAATCATATGTGTATTCTTCTTTTAGGTATTTTTTTCATGTAGCACAATTTATGACCCCTCTATTTGTTGCAAAAAAAAGTAATACTGATTTTTTGAATATACAACATTTTATTTATCCATAGGAATTATTTCCAGATTGAGGCTATTACAAATACAACTGCTCCTACAAACATTTATGTACAAGTGCTTGACTAGACCTACTCTTGAATAATACCTAGCAGCAGAAAGGCCCTCCCCTGCTCTGTAGCCCATGAGTTTGGACAATCCTTGGGCTAACCTCATTTGTTTCCCATTTCTCATTTGTTGTTTAATACTGAATGTCTTAAAAAGGATATGTTTGTGTGTGTATGTGTATATGCATGTATAGACATGTGATGCCTAAATGTGTACACGAACATATTGTATACATATAGTCTCTCTTATTTTTAGTTGTTTCAGAGTGAAAGTAAGTAACTATGCTTCCTGCTCCTTTCCTTGGTATGGTTTCATTTCTTTAATCCCACTCAAGGTTGAGACTTTATTAAGAAGGAGAGTTATTTGCCTTCTCACTGTGTCCCCAGGAAATATGTTTTAGAAATGACATGGAAGTGTCATGAAGTATAAGGTCTTTGTGTCTGGCTCTGATTTAAGGTTATGCCCCTTAGTACTATTGAAGTTGGCTAAGCTACTCAGCTTCTCTAAGCCCTAGTGTTCTCAACTTTATAAAGATAGGATAAGAGCAGTACTACTAATAAAAAAAAGTTAATAGTGATTCTAGTTATAAAATAAGGAGATCTCATGAAATGGAACAAGTCCAGTGTCTGAAACAAATTCAGCTTTCAATAAAGTATTATTGAGGTCACTTTATTGAGATAACAATATTGAAATAGTGAAAATATTGATGCCTTTTAAAAACAGCTATCTGAAAAGATGGTGTCATCTTGGATAAAAAGAGCAGGATAAATAGTATAAAATACCATTATATGAAGTACTTAGAAATGAATGTGGTTTGTCACACACTCTGAATAAAGTCTCTGGTTTTCTTTTGCTTTTCCGAACCTAATCACTAGAGAATTCATATTCTACAACTTTTACACACCAAAGCTTGAAGACATTTAGTCAAATCATGTGAGGAATCTGGAACTAGAAGTTAAAGTTTGGTCAACAGAAATGATCCTTGCTGAGAAATTCATTCTAAGCACTAGGGCTGAAGAGGGTAGATAGGATGTGAACCTGATGCGATTCTAGAGGAAATTTACAGAGGAACGCTCTCTGGAACTGATAGTTCTTGTGAGTGAGCCTATGCTAGAGCTAGATGAGTAAACTAAGGCAGAGAACTAACTTGTTGGTTCGGTCTGCTACTGAATTAAACTTTCAATGAGTGATGTATTAACTGGCTAGTTGCACTCTGCCTATGTGGTGCACACAATGGAGAGGTAAGTGGATCTCAATTGTTTCCCTCAGTTTTATGGCCATTTAAATCTTCATATACTAACTGGCACATGTAGACTCTGTTCTCAAGGGATAGACTGAAACCAAGCGTTTTTATTTATTTATTTAATTAATTAAATGAAGAAATTTGGCCTATTGCTATTTCTTGAAATTGTGAGAATGGATATTGAAATTTCCTGTCTTCTTTAGATCAACCATACTTAAACATTTCAAAGCACCTCAGCTTAACATACATATCATGATGATATGTTGCTAAAGAAAGTTCTGAGACCTCACTGCTTATAGCTATGCAACAGCTTAGTTACCAAAGCAACATTGATACTGTCACATTAATGTGAGGTTCAGAATAAATTAGCCATGTCCAGCAGGGCCTTATGCTTTGGAGCAAGGCAGAGCTATTTTTATAAGTCTTGCTCAGATCCTTAAATATGACAACTGTTTCATACAAATTTTTCTTAGTGGGTGTATTTCAAAACTAAATTCTTCTCAATTTGGGATAGTAATGGCATTGCTATACACAAAGTTAAAGTTTCTCCAGTGTTTGTCTACTCCTTATAAAAATGAAGAAGACAAAATACTATGCAAAAGTTTAGAGACAAGTTGCTGGCAGTGACCACATTATGGATAGTTGCTTGTATAGTGCCTGTACCCAGTGTCCTGGACTTAAAGCAAGCTCACTCCGTGATAGTGGGTCATCAAAGCTTCCATTTTCCAACCAGGAGCACTCCTTGAAAATATGACAATTGCTCAACTGGGAGCTGGAAGAAGGCAGAGACAGCGGTATGGACAGGCTCCAATTAGGCAGAAGATTTTAATCTACTTTGCAGAACTAATCGAATGGTGTGCTTCCCCAGTGTTGATGTGAATTGCACCCTAGCTGGAGGTTAACGGACTAAACAATAGCAGCAGCAATTAGGTGGATGTAAATGAATGTGATAGGCTAATTCTCACAAGGAGAACATCAATGTGTCAGTGTTGGTGCATTAGTGCCTGGAATAAAGGGGAGATTGACTGGGAGAAGGAGGCAATATGTGGTCTGTAAGGACATATATGCCTCAAACTTGACCAGTTTGGAAATTCTTGGGATGTAAGCTGGAGGAATAAAAATAAGTAATAGCCACGGTCTTCCTCTACCTAGCCTCCTGAGAGAGGAAAAGAAAGGAGAGGCTATACTTTCTTCTAAATACATTCACAGTATTACACTTCATGGTGTACCTTGACGATGAAATAGATTGCTGGATGTGGAACAGGCTGAAGCACAAATCTACTTACAATATGAAGGCAGACATTTTCATGACCTGGAAACAGACTTCAAAAGAGTACCAACTTTCCTGGCCTGTTTCATATGTAGAAATAGGGCATAACTGACAAAACAAAAAGGTTGCTGTGTTTTATTACTGCTAGGTTTCAGCTGAGTCTAGAAAAACAGAAGAAGTTGTGGAATAATAGAAAAACCTGGGGCTTCGCCTAAGTTCTGTACAGAAGCATTTTGTTTCTTTAGGGAAAATCCTCACTGTTATTGTAGAATGTGGTATAGGGCTCAGGACTGTGTTTTAAAGGCTAATTGACTTGAGGCCTTAGTAAATTCCTTGTATTATATTTGACCAAGTTGTTGGAGAGAACACATTTCTATGACTTTGTTTTCCTGCTGTTTAGGACATCTCACAGTTCCCCTGACATGCACTGGGTGGGGAGAAAGTTCTGTGTCAAGTTCTCTTGTAGAGTGGGAGCCCAAATCGATCTTTCTTTCTCACAGATCGGCAGAAGACATCATTGGGCATATTTGCTCACCAGTCCGTGATGGGCGTGATGGGCCTAGCTCCTATCCTAATACATAGCTGTCAAAAGTGAGAGGATTGAGGGGGAGAGTAAGCCAGATGCAGAGGAAGAAAGACAATCATCATATACACTATCTGAGCTAGAATGTCTTTTATTGAAGAATAGTTTTCCAATGGGCAACTGACACATTAGAACAAACCAAGGGAAACTGATCAGGATGAATGGATTGGTAGGTAGGGAGAGTAAAAAAGAATCCATCTATCACCTAGAAAAGAAGATGGATATATGTTTTAGGTTATTATTTTAAGACTTGGATTTATACTTTATATTTAAGATTTAGCTTTAATTTAGATGGTCAAAAATAGTATAAGCAAATAAACAAAAAATCTGAAAAAATATGAAGCCTAATGAAGGGTCAAATGATCATTATACAAGTGTTACAATAACAGTTACTGGAAAAAAAACCTACCCAAGAGTGAAGTAACATACACAGTTTTAATTGAACATTTCAATTAAAAGAAGAAATATGATCTGAGACATGGTAATTCTATAATTCCAGCTACTTGGGAGCAGGTATAGAAGGGTCACAGTTCAAGACCAGTCCAAACCAAAGTGATTGAGAGTCTATCTCAAAATCAAGCTGAGCATACTGGTTCAAGCCTATAGTTCCAGCTACTTGAGAAGTGGGAGATAGGAGACTTACTGGCTGAGGCTTTCCCTGGCAAAAACACAATACCCAACCTGAAAAACGAAGTGCAAATAAAAAAGACTCAAGTGGTACCCGCTTCTTAGCAAGGGCAAGGCCCTGAATTCAATTGCCAGTCTGAAGATGAAGCAAAGCAAAGCCAAGCAAAGAAAGGAGAGAGGGATGAAGAAAAGAAGAAAGGGAGGGAGGCAGGGAAAAAAGAACAAATATCAATCTAAGGTCAGTTAAATTAGTTATATGGATACCTTGGCTCAGTCTCTGCCTCAAAGAAAGGTGAAAACAGTTATTAATGACACTCTATTTGACAGATTTACACAGAAACATTACAAATTAGCAATGCCTTGCTAATAAAGCAAGAAATGAAGCATTGACAAGTAGCAAAGGTTGTACTACTGTGCCTCAATGTCTTATATAAAATCAGAATTTTTTTGAGCCACAAAATTTTTAAGGCTGCAGTATGACAATGTAAGAAACTATCAGACTTGTGTATCTATTTAAAAACTGATGAAGCAACTGAATAAGGGCTGTCAAGCAGGAAGAAAACCCAATGTGAAGTAAAATGTTCAAGTAGTCTTAAAAATGATATGCCAATAAGTTTAACACATCCAGGTATAGTAAAATACTAAAACCTTTTCTTTGAGATGAGAGCATGGAGACAATGAAGCCTGGGTAATAAGGCTCTGCAAAACAAATAGCATGCATTTAAAAGGAAAGAACAGATTGTGGTATAAATTTGACTCCATTGAAATAGATTACTGGTTTCATCTCAAAGTAGAAGGTAATACCTTAGACAGAGCTTGTTAGGAAACAAATGTGAAATTTGAGAATGTATTAATTTATTTTTGCTATTGTTTACAAATGCGTACAGTCATAGAAAGAATATATCCTGTCTGTTTGCAAATTAGATAAAAATGTATTTGTGTTTTCGTTACAGATGAGTTAGGAGGAGAGATACAACTAGAAATCTTTATCTCCTTATCTTTCTTTTTTTTCTTTCATGTCAAAGAAATATAGCACAAATGATCGAATGGCATATTCTTGATGAAATTATGAAAATAACAAGGAATATAATAGAAATTTAAAGATTTTTGCTGCTCCCTTGTTAAGCATCGAGGAGCTTTTTTTTTTTCCTTTCTATTTTCTTTATGTTCAGAAATACCTTTCTTAATTACTGAGTTTAGTAAGGCCTGCAGGGAATTATCAGGGACCAATACCAAAAATAAAGATATATATTATTTTTACTAGAGGATAAGCGATGCTTCACTGACCTAAATTTAAGCACTATAATCATGGGAGCAGACCAGGTTTTATAGCATCTATTTGGAATTTTTTTAAAAAATGGGCATTATTTGTTTTAGATCCAAACAAAATAAAATGTGTTATGTGATAGCTCTAACTGATTCACTATTAGTTTATAATGACTTTGGCACTATGAATTCTTCCATGGCAATAGGTATACATTAGGAGACAAAATAAATGGAATTATGTAATGTTACCATCAGATTTTTTGGGCTAATTTTCCATCAATCCATAAATGTCTTCACAGAATTCTCATCATTTAATAAGCATTTTAATTATTAAAGAAAAGAATTGTATAGTAGTTAAAATAGATCCTGAATACATCTATTTTTTTGGCCTAAATTCAAGTTCCTAACTTAACACAGAGAACATGAAGGAAAGAATTAAAAATGAAAGAGAAACAGAAAGGATGACTGAGGAACAGAAAAGGTGGTAGACAAGAGAGGGTCTTGGGGGTCCTGGATGAATCTGTGTTTATTATAGACAACTTTCAAACTATTTCTAGATAGGGAAGGAATGGATGCATTTTCCTAATGATGGCAAAATATATACTTATAAAATGAGAAATAAACCAGAAAAAATAATATTTTGACCATGGGTGCTGGACACTAGTCTAGCAGTTTTTAATCTTTATAAAGTTGAAATGATTAAGCAAATTACTAAAATAAATAGACTGTCCATCCTGGGACCCCTACATTTTTTATGAGCCCATTCCACATTCTTTTAAAAACTTGTTGTTTGCTTTTTTTCAGGGAAGAAAAATACCTTACTGGAACTTATTGTGAACTTGAACTACTGCACCTTACTCCATGTCTGTCTATTGTATGTAGCATGATGTCTTTACTCCAAGTCTAAAATTGCATGAGAGATACATCATTCTGTGACTGAATTTTTATGCATGGGCCAGGCATGCTGGCCAGAGGACAGGTAGTCACTATGCATATAGAAAACACATTATAGCCCTAGTCTGTTAGCTTGGCAGATGACATCTTGGCCTGTTCTAGGGTGGAAAGACTCTTTCTCAAATTCCCAGGATCCTGCATCACCTGTCACACACCAGTCATTGACTTCTCCATGTGTGATATGAACTTAATAAGAAATGACAACTTTTTTGCCTTTATTTTTGCCTCAGTAGATAGAAACTACCAAGCATTCTTATCCTAATTGTCATTACTTTGAACCTAATTTCTGACATTTGGACTATATCTCAACCTACAAGCAGATATTCACATTTGGGTATGAAGCAAGTGTATGGGAAATATCATATGTGAATAGCTGTATATACATGCTCATTCATGGTGGGCTACAACACAATTGGCTTATAAAGCATTAAGTTAATGTGTATAAACTCTATTGCAGTGAGCTGCATTGATGCTGGAGGCTGTCTGAAAAGGCCAAAACAAAACAATAACAAAAAACAAAAATAAAAACCCTCTAAGGAACATAAGTGACTTTTCAATAGTTAGTTACAGAATGAAAAAATCCAGGCACAGTATTCAACAATGCACCCAGATAGAACCAGTAAATAGTCATCTTCCATGCCTGTGTCCCCTGACCCCCTCTATGATCTTTATTACCTTTGGCCTGAAAAAAATCTGACCTTCCAGAGCTCCACCAAGCCCCGACAGCCACATAAAACCCACAAGTAAACTGGGGACTGGTACAGCCTTTTCAGATTTAGGATCATGCGGAAGCTTATGAATCAGACTTTTCTATGTGTGGACATGACAACTATGGGAAAACTGTAATTTAGGACATATTCTCTTTATCCTTTTATGTAGAATTTCCCTTTAATGTGATGCAAATGACAGTAAGAAATATATTCCGTGAATGTTAAAGCCTTCCCATTAAAAATTCTGTATGCATTTTACATTCTAATTCACATACAGTCAAAAACCCTGATAAAATCACAGTGCTGATTTGACTGCGGCACTTATCGTATTAATGAGGATACTTTATGCCTTTTGAAAATTGGGATATGGTCCATTATGTGATTGTAAATGATGTGATTGTATCACATAAATTTGTTATTCAATCCCACCCCTCCCTCCAGTCAGCTTAGTATATAAGAAGATTCATTGGTAAGACAGAGCCAAGGCCAGTAATCTGAACTACAAATTAGACTTTTCTTTTTGTTGCCTTTATTTCTGTTTGTAGGAAAGAATAACATATACATACACACATGTGTTTATGTAAGGTATATATTGCTTTCCCTCCCCCATAACTTATTTCTCCCCTAAACACCACAGGGAAAAGCTCAGCAAAGAAGACAGAACCAAAGAAGAGACAAGCCAGCCTGAGGCTCCCTGAGGTAAGTATGATTTTCCTCCTCAGCCATGCTCCATGCTCCCCTCTCTGTGTTTCTGTCTCTAGATTGAACCCTTCCTCTCTCTCCTCTTGCAACAAGTGAGAGGTCTCACTGAACTGGAGTGCATTCCATTCCTAGAAAGAGCTTTTCTTCTTTGTATGTATTCATTCCTCTGTCCTGCCCATCTAATTGATCATCACCAATTCCCAGGAGCTCACCCAGAGCAGGAGTTGCTTGGCTTCTTGATGCCCTGGGGGCCTTTTGCTATGGATCCATGGTGTGATTTCTACTTGGCTAATAGAGCACACTTTTCTTGGCCGATGCTCCTATTCTACTCTAGAGAGTCAAACACCTTGCCTGACATCCAGATCTCCAGACCTTACAGAACAATTTTCAGAGACCAGACATCTGAAGTGTTGTCACTTTCAAACTCTCAGGTTAAAGACAAAGTGAGGACCAGCGGCTCTTGGCCTGATAGCTTCCCAGCAGAAAACTGGTCTAGACACTCAACTATACAGTGTTACCTTTACTCCAATTTCCTGAACCTGAGTGTTGGTTTTGGAATTCTGAGCACACGTAGGCATTTTCTTTTTAGTTAGTCTGTGCTTTCCTTTTTGTTCCTTGAAAAATGTTCTTTTGTAGCCTGAAAGAAGTGTATTACCCTTCACACTGGAACAAGTTCTGCTGTGACATTCTTAAAGCATAGATATACAAATGCTTGAGTTGTTGACTCTCACCTGACTTATATTTCTGCGTCTTGTTCTTGTTCACTTTGTAACAAGACCTTAGGCTGTATCAAGCTGTATGCTCTTTCAGAAATCAGATGCAACAGAAAAAAATTTCAATTCTGTCCCTGTTAGGTTATAATATCAAAAATATACCATTGTGTCACCCACCCCCTACTCTTGTGTTAAAAACTACATTAAAGAATGGTTTGTTTGGCATTTAAAACCTTAGTGTGTATTATGTGCAATTTTAGCAATATTTGTAAATATCTTAACTTTGTTTTGAATTGTTCCTATAGGAAAAAGGTAAGTGGTTTAACTGAGATATAATGAAAGAGATGACAGCGGGCCCTTTTTTAATAGGAGGTAGCTTTAAAAAAAATGAAAGAGAGCATCACTTTAGATTCAAGGCCAATAAGAACTTCATACAATTTTCTGGACAAAGCTTGCTACATCATAATCTCTGCAAATCCACTCTGCTCTGTTCAGCATTCTTCTTGCTAATCACTTCTGCAGAGCTATCCCCCGCTCTGGACTATTCCACATACTGCATTTTTATGCTTCTGTTTCCCAGTGGCTGTTTCTACGGTTTTTTGCTTTGTCTTGCATTCAATTATCTACAGCTTACTTTGTAGCATAGGATCCCATCACTGCCTACATTTAGGTAAGAGCACATTGTCATCTTCCTTCATCTATTTCCCTTCCATCTCTTTTACCAGGAAGCTCATTTGAGAAATCTTGGCTCTTCCTTTGAGAAGGAATCATTTACCTTCTTTCATTTGAGCTGAAAAGTTTTTTTTTGCTCCCTTTGTTAATTCTAAAGAAAAAAGAAGAAAACACTTTTATTTACATCTTCTCGGATCCTATTAGTCTTCTCAATTGCCTAATTGTTGCAGTTTTAAGAAAGACCAAGTCATTTTCTTGAATGCAATCATTATAGGTCTATTCGACGGGTTCCACAATGACACATTTATGAATCTGCTTACTTTCTTTGGGAAGCATTTTCTGTTTCGTTCTGATGTGCAGCAAAGTGTATGTGGTCCACTTCCTTCCTATTCACAGGAAGAATAAGTATGGCTAAACAATCCCTTTCTAAAAGAGTAGAAATAAAGATAGTAGGCCGGACAATGTTGCCTTTCACCTTGGACTATATACCTGAGGATGGCAGCCATCTAGAATACTTGATTTTATATGAATGTGCCCTGATTTTTTCTTTCCTCTTATCTTTTCTAGTGTCTTAATAGTTCCTTAGACTGAATTTCAGTACCGAAGACGGATCACCCCTTTTCTGTCTTGACAATGCCTAGTATATCAGGGTGTGGAATATTTCCCATGCAACCCACTCTCAGAGAAGGATTGCTGGTTGAAGCCATGCTGTTTATATGCCATTTTGTGCCCAACTGTGGATAATAACTGAATTGATTTTACCCGAGGAAAGACAAAGGAACCTCAGGCTGCTTTCTGCATTATTATGTTCTCAGGTTATTCTGCTCTGAATGGTAAGATCTCTGCTAGAATACTGGGTCACATTTAGCTTCTTTTATTGCAGCCTCCTGTGGAGGAACTTCTGGCATTGGACTGTGGGATGTAACTGTTCTGTGTGTGTGTGTGTGTGTGTGTGTGTGTGTGTGTGTGTGTGTGTGTGTGTGTGTGTGTGTGTGTGTGGTTAAAAAACATTAGTCAAATCATATGTTTATATTTTCAACTCTCCATGAATGATTTCATTTTAACTGTAAGAACTATGCTTGAGGATGCATATCTTCACCTGGAGACTAAAATTTGACTTTTGGTTTCTCCATTCAGTAATGAGAGTTTAAAGAACACTATTTCTTAATAATTAAGAACAATACTGATAATAGACATTGAGTGCCTGCTAACATCACCTGAATGTTCTTGGTGTATCATTATTAATTCACTAAATCTCTAAAGTAGCTCCAGTAGGTAGTATTATGTATTTATGTGTGTATATACCTACATGTCTATGTATTATGATCCCTACATACAGATGGAGAAACTGAAGCATGGAAGGAGGTTGAATACAATCCTTTATTTCGAGCCCTTAAAGCAGTAAGTGGCTATCCAAGATTCAAACCAGGTTTCTACCATGTTTGATTCTAAAATGTTAAGCTTAAGATCTGCCCATGTAGCATAGACAAGGCCTTGGACTCAATCCCCTATATGATACATGATGAAAATAACAATAAAAAATAAAAAAACAAAAACATTTAAAATATTTAACTTTTCTACTTTGTTCAGAGAAAACCAACAAACACTTTTCATACAATGTCTAGCATGTCATCAGGGTGTTTCAGAAATATTTTAACAAAATTCAGATGATATAATATGAATTAGTAAGTGGTTTAATTTGTATTATCAACAATATTATCCCTTCATGTTGAAACAATCCAGTAAATTATCTTGAATGATGGGGATAATTCTAGGGAGTTAACATATAATGGTTTTTGCCTTAAAAAATCTTGAGTCTGGTATATTATACATGATTCTTTGAAATTTTATTTTTAATTACATTTCTGCCCCTTTTTCTGCTATTGTTCTCTGTTACTTTTACAAAGGTGAGAAGGTACAAACCACTAGTTCTGTCTCTGGAAAGCCCTAAGAGAATCCACTGTGCTTAAAATATGCACTACCACACATGTTACAGAGATGATGTTTATAATTAAATGTTTGCAAAGGAATGTAGGAAATGTGGAAAGATTTGAGATCATATCAATCCACTGAGTATCACTGAATTTGAGTCAGATGCTTTTAGTTCACTGCTCAAATTGAGTGATTCCTGACTCCATATAGACAAAGACTGTGTTGGATATTTTAGAATCTTCAAAGTCTGAGAGATATAAGCTTTTGTGTCCCACTTATTAATAAAGAGAGCTTGTTTGTAGTTTTTAGACAGTTAAAGAAAGTGAATGGAATCACCCATTCTAGAGATTTTGAATGAGTTATACTACCCATTCATCGTGTAGATAAGCATCACATAGATAACCAGGAAATAGGAACTAGTACAAGTTAGCATAAATACCATAAAGCTTTTGGAGACTTCAAAAGAATTTTTTATTATATAGCTGTGGCTCCAACCAAGTCTTCACTATTGATTCGATACATCAGATCATGAATAAACAGAGCTCATACCATCCTATCAAAATAATTATCTATAAGTAATAAAATTATTGATCACAGAGCAGAACCGACTGTCCAAATGGCATAAGATTTTAGGATCCCATGGAAATGCTTTACTACATAATTATGTTTCCCTGGGAGATTATAAAATGACTTTATTTCTCCATGTGTTTCATGAATTATTATGTGGAAAGAAGGAATATCAACCTCTTATTTTTATGTCAGTTCCTAAAGACCTTAGGCAAATAATTTTTATAGTTTAGAAGTGATTTAAGGAAGAAAGGTCTCCCTGTCTTACTTGTAATGTTGGTGTCCCATTCTGTTGTTTGCATAGAATGTGATGATAGGAGTTGAGTCACTTCTGATGACCTTGTTGGTCTTTATTACAAACCAAACTGAGGGTTATATACAATTTTCTTCTTGTAGAAGAACAAAGCTTCTTCACTGGACCTGGACTTCCTTATCAGAGAAGGCAGATGGTGGTTAGCTCCCCCTTCTTCTCACAGAAAGCTCAGTTACTCTAGTTCCGTTTGCCTTTTACCTCTTCAAGTATTTACACGGACATAATTCAAACTTTCTTGTCCTTGTGAATCACTGGGATCTTGTTTACATGCAGATTGTGATTCAGTAGGTCTGGGTAGGGTCTGGGCTCCTGGCTTTCTAACAAGCTCCCTGGTGAGGCCGAAGCTGCTGGTCTATGAACCACAATGTGAGTAGCAAATATCTAAATGATGCACAGAGGGTGGGAATGAGGTGATGAGGCTAGTTCATTGTCTTCCTGCGGTAATGCATCCCTTTGCCTCTCTCCCAGGGCTATGAGTCCAGCCTTCCTTCCATGGAACAGTCACATAGGCCTCTTTCCCCAGGCCTATACCCCTGCAGAATTTGGACTTCAAGAAGATTGAGTGCATCCACACAGAGCACAAATCCCTTCTCCAGGAAGGAAACCACAGAGCTTATCAGGAAAGATCTGTGCCTCTATGGCAGGCATTTCCAAGCTCTTGTGAAATATGAAATAAATGAGGTGGAGTTTAATTTTAGGGTCTACAAATTTGTAATGTGTTCATCATTCCTCTTGCCATTTTACATGGCAGGCTGAAGTTGTCAGGCATGTTTTGTGAGGAGAGCTGCAGTTGAGTTCTGGTTTAATGAAGCACTCACACCCTCTTATGTCCTTCTTCTAATTTCCATCTCAGCTAGGAGAAAGTGATACTATTCAGAATAGAGGTGTTCAGGATTGGAAGTATAGTGTCTCTTCTGCCAGTCCAGGCACCAAGACTCTTGGCCCATTCTGGACCTCAGGCAAGTTCCCCAGCAGAGGGCGCACTGCCCAAGGGCCATAGCCAGGGAGCCAGTTCCTTCTCTTTCCCTGGGGGGATTCATCAACCCACTAAGCTAGTTAGGGCTACAGGAAGGCTCAGACTTGAGCTTTCAGGACCCAGGCTCTGAAGGCTATTTTAAAGAAGAAAATCAAATGAAATTATTTCAGGTCTGAATCAGTGACTTTTAAAATCTAAAGTCTACTTTGCTACCATTAATGAGCAGCCTTTCATATTTCTCAGCTATTAGAAGACTACCTTTTCTTCCTTGAAGCAGCTCTGAACCTTGCATTGTCCAGCACTTGTATCTTTCACTTTAATAAGTGCCAAATAAGAGTTATATAAAGAATTTGAATAATTCTCACCGGACAGTTAATTAAGCTGCAAGAAGTCTTTAGAACGGTTACACTCTCTGCCTTTACAGACAAATACTTCCACAGACTCCAAGAAAAAAGGTCACATCTATACACACACACACACACACACACACACACACACACACACACACACAGAGATATGTGTGTATATGTGTGTATATATATACACATACATATATATAATGATGTGTGGGGGTAGTAATTTTTCTCAGAAATAGATGATCTTCATAACAAGCTGAAATGGTGAAATAAAAATTAAAAACCCTCAAGCCCCCCTTTTGTAGCCCACTTTTCCTGAACTCTACTCTCCACCCCTTTCAAACTTCTTTGCACAGGAAATGAATTCCCTGTAACTTTGGGAGAGCTTGAGTATGTTGATTTCAAGCCCTCCAAATTTTTGTACCTCTGTAAATCATAGAGGCATGACCCAGCCTGGTCATTTGTTATAAATTCTTTTCTTTCTTCCTTAAAAAAAATCAGCTTCTGTTTTTCCTCATTTTTGATAGATCCCACCACAAACTTCAGCTAGAGTAAGTGCAGACGACCATAACACTCCTCTTCCATAGAGGGTGTTTTATTAAGTCCAGCAGTTAAAAATGTACAAAGTTCCTTGTAATAATCCATTCATTCTGTTCTCGCCTGATTCTTGGAGTAAGCCTGCACAATTATTCAAATCCCAGCTTTTAGCTACAGCATACACCTCGCCATGGGGCTATGCCTCTGTAATCTTGCTTTGGTCTTGCATGTCAAATGGAATTAACTCCCATAAGAAATGTGTGCGAAGACAACCCGAAGTGTCTAATCCTGCTGCTGTCTTAAATTTTTGAAACTCTGAGCTGTCATCTTTTTCTATTGCTTTGTTGAAGTTCTCACTTATGCTTCAGTCCATCCAAAGCTGAAGTTTAGCAAAATTTGCATTTTTATATGTATATATATTTTTTCTCTTATGCTCTCCCGTGGCCTTTTCATATACTCTCTTTATAGAAGGCTTTCTTTTTTGACTCTGTCAAATTCTAGACCATTTTATACCCAGTGGA
Source organism: Dipodomys merriami (assembly GCF_024711535.1). Classification (NCBI taxonomy): domain Eukaryota; kingdom Metazoa; phylum Chordata; class Mammalia; order Rodentia; family Heteromyidae; genus Dipodomys; species Dipodomys merriami. The sequence continues at coordinate 34,830,433 of NW_027203048.1, forward strand.
ATTTCAACAAGAGGTGAATTCATTTTTTATTTTCCCTGAGAGTCTGCAGCTTCATACACAGACAACAGTAGTTGAAGATTCACAAGCCAAATACTAACAAAAACATGTATATGTGTGTGTCGGAGAGAGAGAAAGAGAGAGAGAGAGAGAGAGAGAGCTGCTATATGTATATATGTGCATGTGCACACACATATGAATATGTAGGAGAGATGTAGGAGAGAAAGGAAAGAAGAAATAATGATATCATTATCATTATTACTATACCTAACCACTCAACCTAGCTAATCACAAAAACTAATTCTGTCTCAATTGAATCTCAAACTGCATCATCTCCCTCATGAATAAAATGCTGGTGAAATGAGCTTGGCTAGTCTACTTGTATGTTATATTAAGAGCAGATTAGCTTGTTGAGTAATTTTATACTTTCTTTGCTTCCTAATAGGTTACTGCTAGAAATCTTGAATGTGAGGACAGTCTCCATCCTTTGGCAGCATATTCCAAGTTCCATTTTATCACCTGAAAATTCCTAGACAGGAGGGATCCTCTGGATGTCGTGCAAACAAGACCTTCTTATGTATCTTCTGGATTCCTATGAAGGGGTGAGGACTACTCATTTATCTCCTTCTGGGTGATGGAGCCTGTTGCCTCAGTTAGAAAACCGTGTCAGCCCAGCTGCAAGTGAGAGCTTCCTGGAACTTCAGCGCATTTCCCCACTGCCTGTGTGTTCACTCTGATCATTACACATGATACATATTTTTAAATCACCCGTAATTCTGTGGGTTTTTCTTTTTGAGGCGTCTTGACTAAGTGAGGTATGGAAGGCTAAAACTGTAACTTGGTGCGGTGGATATTTAATAAGTGGTAAACCGCAGCCTTCTCCTTTTGAAAGTTAATTAAGGCCACTAGCTGACCAGGCTTCTGCAGAAAACATGCTCATGGTTTAGCCATGGAAACAGTCACAACAATGCTCTTGACTAAACATAATAGCCAGAAGAGACATTTCCACTGATCATTCCTGAGTGCTTTATTATTTTTTGTTGTCTTGTTTTAATAAAGGGGTTACTGCTTTTCTTTATTTTTTTTTGAGGAATACCTAAGAGTACCATCTCTTTTTGAGACTTAAATGTTTTCCTTGTACATGGACAGTAGATATCAAGATGAAAATCAGTGTTAGGGATGGCTGCTTGACCAAACTGCATTTCTGATGCTATCTGCAAAAATGCATCTTATCAGGTAAACATCATAATAACATGACACTCTCTTTGTCTCTAATGTGGTAAAAACTAGTTTTAGGAACAAGAGACGTTAACCCTCTAGCAGTAAAACAATTAGCTTGTTTTATCCAAAGTTGTGTTTGGGTTTGTAGAAGAGATCCCTTCAGTGACAATGTGATGTGAATTTTATTTCTATGTGCTCTTTGTTTCTCCACCATGAGAGTACAATAAATAAGACAATCTGTTTGAGTTTACAATATATTTCTTTAACATAGGATTGAAAAAGTACATTAAATGTAAATGTCCTTTGAGCATTTGATTGTCTTATCAAATACCATAATGTGCTTTCTAGGACTCAGTCATATTTAGTGCATCTGGAAAAGTGAAGTGATAGCACAGTAGCAGCAAATGTTAATGATACCCACGTAGATGGGTGTCAAGGAGGCTAAAACGATCAGTTGGCAGTACTGGTCGGATAATTGCAAGCTTTTTTGTTTGTTTGTTTATTTGTTTTGTTTTTTTGTTTTTTTTTTGTCATGGGGCTTGAACTCAGGACCTGGATGCTGTCTCTGAGCTCTTGCTCAAGGCTAGCACTCTACCACTTTGAGCTCCACTTGTGGCTTTTGAGTTGTTTATTGGAGATAAGACTCTCACGGGGATTTTCCTACCCAGTCTGGCTTCCAACTGCTGCCCTTAGATCTCAGCCTCCTGAGTATGTAGGATTATAGAAGTGAGCTACCTGCTCTGGTTTTATTTTATTTATTTATTCAATGAAACAATGAAAAGACTGAAATCACTCTTAACAGTGGACTCACCATAATCCTGATCCATTCTCCTTCTATCTTTCCTAACTACCGACTGATATCAGAGCATACTAAGACAAGGTGCTACTAGAAGTTCTCGGTCTCCTACTCTGCTATCTGCTCAAGTTCCAATGGAGCTTTATGTATATCCTTGGAAGAACTTTGAGTTCTAAAGGACTTCAATAGGTGTAATAGGGCAAATGCTCTCAGTACCTCCCAAACCCTGTCTTGCATCTGGTCTGTGCCATCATATAACCAAATAGAGAAGGTACCACAGTCCAACAGTCAAAGACATTTGGGTTTAGATCTAGAATATTTTTTTTCCCATTTATCCTGGCCATAAAATAACGTGCAGCATAATACTTTAGAACTAAGTAATCTAGACCTGTTAGCCTTATAAAGCCTCATTCTGGCTTTTTTTGTGGCCTAAGACTAAATAACAAAGATTGATCTCTGTCAGTGTCGTTGAGTTTTTCAAGCTCTATTTTCCTGATTGGCTATTTTTTGTTAAGTGATGTTTCTGCTGGCTAGTCCCTCCTCCTTCCTACTCTCCTTTCATTTTTTTGTCATTTGTTCTAATTTAATTTGAAATGCTCAGCATCTGACTGCAATCAGGTTGGGGGACCCAGGAGACTTTCAGCAAGAGCTGAAGTCTCCTGAAATGGGTGTTTTGGACACAACAGAATGAGCCTTTATTTATTATCTCAGGGATAACAAAACAGGGAGCGAGCAAGCCAGTGCAGCAGCCATCCTTTCAAGCTGCAGCTAACTTGGTGAAACACCCCTGTCCCCAGGGTGCGAACAGACCGCCCCTTGGCGCAAAGTCATCCTGCTGTCCCTGCTGCCGGTTCTCTAGGCCAACAAAAACAAGCATAACAAAATGTGCAGAGAAAGTGTCAACACAAAGCCCTTCTGTGGGAGTCCAGCTTTTGAAACTGGACTCGATTTGCAGTCCAGGCAAAATCTCATATAGGGTTTCACTAGCCACAGTCCAGAGTCTATACTGTGATCTCTCTCTATCAGGTGGGACATGTGGCTTATGAAACACACCAATTCTATTTCTTCCATGTTTCTCCAGCCTCAGTTTTCCCATGCTGCAAAGATTATTGGAGACTTCTTTTTTATGTGTGTTTGTCCTAGGGCTTGATTTCAGGACCTGGGTACTGTTCCTGATCTTTTGAGCTCAAGGTTAACATTCTACCACTCAAGCCACAGCTCTACTTCTCACTTTTTAGTGGCTAATTGGAGAGAAGAGTTTCATGGAATTTCCTGCTGGCTTTGAACCAAGATCTTGAGATCTCAGCCTCCTGAGTATCTAGGATTATAGGTGTGAGCCATCAGAACACTAGATTTTATGTACATCTGAGTTGTAAATTTTTGCTTTACAAGCCAAGAAAAATCACCTTCTTTGACCCTCAGTTTCTTCATTGATACACTGGAGATAATCACAGATCTCTTCTTGCTGGTGGTAATTGAACAAAATGCCAAGGTGTGTTGTCACTGTAAAATAGAGTAATATGTTCAGCCCAATCTGATTTGTTGTGTAGAGCTCATGAAACCCCACACGTGCAGGTGACTCAGGAATGGAGGGGCACTATGGAAATGAAGATACTATTATCATGTATATTATTCCCAGCTTGAAGACATTAAGTCATTATTTTATACATTGCAGAGAAAGGTGGTAAGTCCTCTTACCAAAATTCAAGTGTGGATCCACCATAACCAAAGACTCTTCTGCTGTCCAGTGGAGGGCAGACAGCTCAATTCTGCCCGCCCTCCCACAGACATGCTGCAGAACTTGCCACCGCACATGCCAGTCCATGCCATGGCCCATATTACGGATATTATAGAGAAGCAACTATCTTGGGTATTTAATGATCATGTATTGTGGGTTTCCCAGGAGGGCTGAAAGTCAAACGTCCATGCTATTTTGCGCTTCCCTTCCTATGGAAGAAGGGCACTGTGTATTCTCACCTATCAGAAGATAGCCAGTGTCCAGATATGTGATTTTTCCAGATCAGGAAAACATGTCGTTAAGATCCCAATGGCGTTTTGATCAATTCCGTCACATGTCCTCCAGAAGTAGGTAAAGAGGTCCTCTAGGAAATGGTAGCAGAACAGAAAGAGAGTAAAAAGGCAGGACCAAAACCATGGCCCACCAAATGTATCTGTCTTTCCTGCTTAACCTGGGACCTGGCTCTTTATGGCATGCTGTATGATTGCAGATAATTGTGGAGGATTGTGATCTTGTTATCTATTTTTTTTAAGTAATACTCTACCCTGGGGCCCCAGTAGCTCACACTAGTAATCTGGGGATTCAGAAAGCTGAGACCTGGAAAGTCAAAGTTTAAAGCTAACCCAGGCAGCAAAGTCCATAAGACTCCATCTTCAACTGAGCAGCAAAATGTCAGATTGGAGGTAGGCCTCAAGTAGCACAGCACCAAGTAAACTAACAAATTAGGCTCCTGAAAGACCTTGAATTCAAGCCCCTGTACCAACACAAAACTAACTGAATCAAAATAATGATACTCTCTTAAGCTAATACAGAGCTATCACAATGTCATGCATGCTGCGTATGTTGTGATACCCACCCTTAACATAAAATGGAAGGCCAGAGAGGTGTTGACAATGTCCTAGTAGTGTATGGAATATACTGGGACATGTTTCTGACAGCCCATGGAGTAGCTGAGTACTGAGCTTCTAGCTAGTGTAAGAGAAGGATAAACAATACTCTGCACTGAACTTCCTGACACCTGGGAACTCTTTATTGAGCCGCTTTTGAAACTAGTGTAACAAGCTTCCACCTGTGTATTGGCAATGGGTTGGAGAGGGAATGAAGAAGCAAGAAAAAGAGCTACATCACCTCTGTAAGCCTTCACATTCTCATCTGTCAAATGGACTAGAGCCTCTGAGAACAAGAGCCAGGGGCATAAGTAGAATCAAGGGATTTCAGCCTCATCACAGCATCAGGATCAGAGGAGGGAGTCAACGGAAGGGCATGATTTGTTTTTGCTTCTTTCTTTGTTTCTTTGTTTCTTTTCTTTTCTTCTTCTTCTTCTTTTTTTTTTTTACTTGGAGGAAGTACATAACTCTTTGGAGAGAGCATCTATTTTTTCCCCTTCCTCCTCCTCCAAGCCTCTGAGGCCTCTCTGTAGTAATTGGCTGCTAGGGCCCAGTATCTGTAGAGAAATAGTTTTTGTCAAAGGGCTCTGGGGTGGTGGTAGGAGGCATTTATTAGTGATCTAAGGCAACATAAGTTGCCTCTGGTGTTTATTGACTGTTTCTAGCTGGAGGCACAGAAATACACAGGCACTAAAGGGTGACTTACTGTTGGTTGCTGCTCTCTGGACCAGCAGGGACTTGGCAAACTCTTGGAGGACAGAGTGTCTTGCATCAATCAACAGTGACCCCTCTGGCTGAATATGTACAAGCGTAAAGAGGCTCCTAAATTAGCCTCTGTTCTCCTTAGCAGGGAGGATGGAAGATGAAAAGCGGTCCCTGGAGGAGGAGGAAATGTGTGGTGGAGGATTGCACTGGTCTCTGAAATCCAGGCCAACGCCCTCCTGCCCAAAACAAATCTGAAATATCTTCATTTTCTAAGAGCCTATTAAAGTATATATATATTTAATAAGTTGATATTATGGGAGGTGAGATAAGGGAATGGGAGAGGTGTGGACAGAAAAGAATGGCAGATAAAAATAAAACACGGAACTCCTTGTTTGATGAATGAATTAAAGTGGAGTAGGGGTGGTGTAGGCCTTGCTCCAACCTTTTCCCAGTGTGTGTTAATGAGAGATATGCAGACCTCTGAGCAGAGGTGTGAGGTGTAGTATTATGCTAGCTGATCAATTTTTAAATTTGCCCAGAAAAATTTAATCTGTTTGTTAATAATTTCATTGAATATTAATTTACCTCAGGATGCTAAAGAACTATATAACCTCATGAAAGCTAGGAAGGATATCTTAAAATGCTTTTCTAGCTTATGTAAGGGCACCCAGAGATAATGCGTTTGTGTTTGAGAAGTATTAGCATATACCTGGGGATTCTTTTATTTCCTCTTCTATGATTTCTCCTTTGGACAAAAAAGGAAGGAAAGAGAACTCAATGGGTTAAGCACATCTTTGTGCTTCATATTTTCTAGCTTTTCAAAGACAATCATTTTAATGCTTTCTAACACTTATCCGTACTCAGAAAGGCTGGCAAGAAAATAGTGTAACCATGCATTCAATATTGTTGCTGAGATAAGAAATTTTCTTTGCTATCTTTGCATAAGATATAATACCAGGATGTTGACGTCCACATGGAAGTCAAAATACAAAATACAAATAAAGTTATAAATACACGATTGATAAGTCTGACCATGTTGACAGCAAAGAGAACCCAGAAGTAAACATCTGTTCACACACACACACACACACACACACACACACACACACACACACACACACACACACACACACCCCAAACTGTGAAATGCTTACAAGTATTTCTTTTCTCAGAATACCAGAACTTCTCAGTATTATTTTCTTTGGGAGGACAGATTGAGTCTCAGAGACTTGTCAGGGTCTGGGTACATTTAGGATTCCCTTTCCTTAACAATGGCCAGATGCTGTTATATACATTTTACATGTATTAATGCACTGAAGTCTCTTGAGAATCCTATGGAATAGGCCCTATGGTGATCATCATTGTTCAATGAGGAATTATTTAGGACAAAAAGAAGCCAAGCAACTTCTCTAAGGTCATAGAACTAGTAGGCAGTAGAGATGAACTCAGGCAGTTTTCTTCCAGAGCATAATTTAATCATTGTGGTATGTTTATTCTGACCTCACTAGGTTCTGAGCAGACTGGAAAGAAATGTTCTCTGCTAGCCTCTTTTATACCTATTTTTCTGATTGAGAGGGAGGCTGATAAGGAGATCTGAAATTAGAGAGTAGTCTTAGTACATTTTCTCCTTTTTCTGTGATCACTATCTTCTTTCCCTCCCTCCCTCCTTCTTTTTCTCTCTACATGCCCCGTCCCCCTGCCCCCCCCCACTCCAAAGAAGGGAGATGGGGTGGGGAAACATACTTGCCTACTGCAGCTTAAACTCAGGACTCTGGGATCTTGCTGGTATTTTGCTTTTTTTTCTTTCTTTGTCTGGCATTCTACCATTTGAGTCATGCTTCCAGTCCTGGCTTTTTGCTGCTGAATTGCACATAAGAGTCTCTCAGATTTGCCTTCCCAGGCCTGTTGTGAACTTTGATTCTCATATCTCACCTTCCTGAGTGGCCAGCATTATAGGAATGAGCCAGTAGTTGGCACTATGGGGGAGCAAGGGCCCTATGTATTTATGATGCCATTTGTAGGACATATAGATAGACAACCTGGGAACAGAGGACAAGAAGAAGCACACCTCTCTGTCCCATCCTGTATCAAATGATCTTGACAGCCTTACAGTCTCTGAGCCAGGTGTCAGCTATCCCTAAAGAGGCTTAAGTGAATTTTGCTGTGTAGGATCTGCTTCTAGGGCAACTCAACAATATAGGTACACAAGGGATCCTGCATGTTCTCTGAATGCGTGTTCTCTTAGGTAACTGAAGATCTAAAGGAAGAGTGCCATTGTTCTTACCAGCAATAAATAACACAGAAAAAAAATGCCAACAGAGGCAGGCACCATGCTCTCCAAGACTTGGGGTTCAATTTATATTAAAAAATTGAGTATTCAGGAATGCTACATAATAGTACTATTGCTTGTTTCCAAATTCATTCAGGAAGGACCTTTGTAATTTTTGCTGTGAGAAGATGGACACAGCTCCTCCTCTTACTAATTCTTTCCCTTCTTCTTTGCTCCCTTCATCTTCCCACCACTGATAACACCATGCATGTTTAATGTCCTTTAAGGCTTTCAGAGAGCTTTTACGTACATATTTGATTTCTTACGTAATGTTAGAGAAAAATTTTATTGCATTTGGCCAAAGGCTCTTTTCAAGTTTGAGAAAAAAAAGAGACACAACATGATCTTTGAAACAAAAAGATTAAAAAGAGCAAAGGTAGAATTTTTTGAGTTATAAAGTATATGTGTATAAAAATATGCACAAATTTTTTCATAGCTGAATTTGTAACGGACTGACCAAATACCTAACATGTTTTGGACTGGAAAAACCCAAATAGAAGTAACAAATAAATTTTTTAAATGCAACACTTACTATCTTTTTATTTTTCCATTTTCTAAGCCTTTTACCTAAGCTCTTTAAAAATTTGGTATATATTAAATTGTACATAATAAAGAGTTTTATTGTGTTATTTCCATGTATGCAAATACTGTACTTTGATCATATCCATGCCTCAGTTCTTTTTTTACTATTCCTCTTTTTCCTTTTCCTTCTACTTTCATAGTAGTCTTCCTTTTTTATTTTTATAACTGGACTTTTTAGTTTAGTTTACCCATGTGTATTATTTTGTTTTAATTCTAATACATAGGCATTGCAGAGAAATTGACGGATTAAAAAGTAAACTACCAGAAACATAAACATCCATAATCTCACTATGGAGAAAAATGTATGAATATATTTAGAAATAAGCCCCCTGTCATTTACAAAACTCTGGTCTGGCCCACGTACTAGCACTGCAGTGAGTGGCAAAAGACAAATCACTTTTTAAAGCTATATTTTAGTCCCTTTGGGGATATGAGGCTCCTTTCACTATAACATTTACTCTCCTCAAAGTTATACTAGTTTCTAGAACATCTTTCAAAGATAGTCTCTTCAGGAAAATGCTGTCTTTCAGATTACACTTCTGGCTTCACTTTTTTCTTCCTCAAGACAGTGTTTGGGTGTCTAAGAGATAGGGCTATCACTAACACAGACTTAAATTCTCAATGGCTTGAAAAAGGACTAAGAAAGACCAGCCAAGAAGCTCCCTTACTCTAGACTGACGCAGCCTGCATCAGAGCCTGTGGATTGCCAAGTAAGAGTGACTACCCCTTGGAGAGTGCATTTGTCTGGACAGCTGCCCAACCTGGACCACACTCCTGATATCCTGGAGGCCTGAGGTCCCCTCTCTATAGGCAGGCTGCCTGACTGCTGTTTACTCCACAGGCAACAACAGGAGGTCTGAACTGAGACCAACTTTCCCATTGTTTGGTTATTTATCTCACATAGTAATCCTTCGATGCCCCATCTCTTTACTGATTCTGTGTCTCTGACCTGTGGTAGAATAGCCCCTGCCTTGTAAAATCTTCCCAGATTGTCTGAGAAGGAGGCACCTTACCTTCTGTCACAGTCCTAGGAGACTAAACTAGTTTTGTCTAAGATGACATCAAGGCATATTTATCTAATGGATTTAAGGGCTTTGTGGTGTGTGTGTGTGTGTGTGTGTGTGTGTGTGTGTGTGTGTGTGAAAGTGAAAGACAGATGAGGGGTGGGACTATGGACAGGTTACTTCTGAATGTGAAAAGCTAAGAGTTTGCCTACTGTGGTTAGCAGAGTCTTTAGGCATGCTTCTTAAAACTCCTGTCTATTAACCCTTCTTGTCAGGAATTGCTTGTGCCAGGTGTGAATAAAATAGTATAAGTGTAAGTTGTAGCTGCTATTTACATATTTAATTCTTTAGTCCCTTCTACAAGCCTTTATCTTCCCTCAGTCTCTCTACCAATTTATAAGGTACATTTTTATTATACTTATTTTATGAATGGTGGAACCTGAGTCTCAGAATCATTAACTAACCTGTCCTTAATCCTCCAGCTCAGGAGAAATCTAATCCAGGCATTTAAACCACCATCCTGTTAACCCCTCTGATAAGGCTTCCTCTCTTCCCTGCCCTCCCAACTTCCTTAAGTCCATACAACTGTGTATGTGATGACAGAAGATACTTTTGGCTAGACAGTATTCTCTTCAAGGTGTTTTGCCTGCATGTTTATTTTTGCTTTACATTTTGGTTTGGAGCACAGGCGATGAAAAGAGAAGGGACCAATAAAAGAAAAGAACAATTGTGAAATAGTCAGAGGATTAAAATATTCAGAATAGAAAAGAGGACACTATGGCGTCTTTTGTACGTTTCTTGGATTTGTCTTTGGTTGCTGTCAGAAAATTCATAAAATTATTTATTATTTATTTTATATATTAGATATAGTTTATATAAATGAATTTATGATTTATGTTTCAGTTAATAAAATAATGTGACAGAATCTCTATTCATGTGTCTCTTGAAAGAAGTTGACTGGAAGGATTACTTGATTTCCTACTAAAATTGTCTGTCAAAGCTGAATTACATATAAGTAAGAAACAAGTTCTTTTCAGTTAATATTAGAATGGAAAATGCTATGAGAAAATATGTTGATATAGACCTCCAGGACAGCAGGAGGAGCAATTAGAGTGGAATAATGAAGAGAGAAGGGAAAATAAATGCTGTTAAAAGATTAACTTGCTATGTTATGGACACAGTTCAGTTCTAATATATATGAGGGACTACAAACTATAGGGAAGTCATAAAAAGATTTTTATTATATATATTTATTTCACAAATTTATTTATCCAAACATTTTTTTCAGCCATCTTTGAAAACACTCTGTGGAGTCTGAAGATTGTTAAATTGAGGACATGAATTCTTGATCCTTTGGCCTCAAGGCACCTTGTCTTGTCTAATATATTATCTCATAAGAAGCTTAAATTTTTTTCCCCTAATATGCTTTAGACTCTGATCCTTTGTCCCCTCACGCCTATGTTATGTCAGTCTGAATTCTACTTTATCTCTCTTTTATCAGACAATTTGCTCTTGTTTTTATGCAGCTAGAACTTTCTTCACTTGCTTTTTATCTCTTTCCTGACTCCAAGTGTCTTTCCAAAAGAAAACAGCTAGCACTTCGTTTCAACAAGTAGGTAAGCGGCCTGAGTCAGATTTTGCTTCTCCTTCCTTCCCAGAATCCTGTTGTATTGTGCTTTTTTGTTATTTTCCCAGTTTTCTTAAGGCTGTGGTAAGATATTTACATCAAGCTACTCTTTGGGCGCTCTGCAGAGTTCTCTTTTTCTTTTCCATTTGTACTTGCATGTATATCTGCTCAGCTATGGAATGTTCTTACAGGGCTACAGTGGTATTTATTCTGTTACATGGGACCACCTTTCCCTGATGCATAAACAAAAATATGTTAAGGATAATTTCACTCATCTCTTTAGCTCCTTTAGCTCCTACTTCTTCAAATTCTGCTTTTGTTGATCTTTCAGTACTATTTACCTCACATACTTCTTGTGTTCTTACGATGTATTATTCAATTGTCGCATTTGCAATCTCATTACATAGTGTGATTGTCTTTGTTTTCTAGAAGATATCTGAGTGGCAAGAACTTTGTCATCTTCAAACATATTTCTAGGATTTTGCACAGCATGTGGGGATAAAATAGGGATTGTGTGGCGAGTAAAATATTTGGTGGAATTGCTGTCTTAAACTAAGGTGGGATATTTGTGTTACAAGCAAGACTGTGGGAAAGTCAACGTAAGTACAATGGGTTGACCCAGAAAATATAAAAGGCTAAGAAACAAGTTCTTCTAAGAATATAAGTACAGTTCCTGTCTTTTCATTTGTGGAAAGAGATTAGAATTCTCTGTTAATTCCATGTAACAGTGTTCATCACAGTAAAGAATTAGGCATGTTATTTGATGACCTTGTTTTAACATCTTCTATGACTAACAGACTAGTGAGGTATAAAAAGCATTGGTGAACCCTGAAAGTTAGTTCATTTCAACACATGAATGGAGAGTCTGCTTTGCTGAAGCCACAGATAGAAAAGGCTGTGTGGGAGTGATAGAGTTAGGGGGATGGTGAGTTCTAGGCCAGCCAGGAGACATAGCACGACCCTGTGTCAATTTTTTTTAAAGAGACTTTAGTTTTACCAAAATTTCCTGGGCCTGTCATTTCTGCTATCTCAAAACCAGACTATTCAGGGAAATCTTTAATACTTCCTTGTGAAGAGTTCCAAATGGCATCTTTTCCTATTCATATGCCTTCCTTTCTTGCCCCCTGAGCATTGCAATGATATACTCTAACATACATAATGTTAATTTGACAGTGTCTTACTATGTATTCTAAGTTTTACTTATTTCTTATGTAATGATGATGAACCTAGAAATATTCTGACTACTGGAGTAAATATATGAACAAAAGAAAAAATATACACCTTCCTTAGCTCTTAGAACTTACATTTCAATGAGGAGGTAAATAATAAGCAAAAATAAGCTATATCAGTCAGCATTAGTCCTTTGGTAAATGCTGTGGAACAAATAACTTGAAAAATCTCTAATTTGCCATGACCAGCGTTCATTTGTGTCACTAGTAATTCTGTGAGGGAAGGCGGCTAACCAACACAGAACTCAGCCTGTCTGGATTCTAAACTGTCATTTTGGATCATGTCTGCTCCCCTTATCTCTGACGTCTCCTTGGAGCAGCTATCTCAAGCATGTTCTTCTCTTGGGAAATTGCAGGAGTGCAAGAAGACAAGTCTTATCATGCCTGCAAATCTAAAGCTATACTTCTGTCCTATTTATTACCATTTCATTAATTAAGACAATTCACACACAAGCCCAACATGAATGGATCAAAACAGTACTTTTCACTCACTTGGAAAAACAATGGAGACCTGCAAAATGTGCATCCATCTCTTCAAAAGGTCCTGACTACCACACCTGATTACCTCTCAATTTCCTCTTAAGGGTCCTACCTCTTATCGGCTGCTCCTCCTCAAAACACTGCTTTGCTTGGGACTAACCCTCTGGTCTATGAATCATTGGGAGACAAACTCACACCAGATCCAAACCATAGTAACATATGTATTATAATGTGGAGAAAACAAATAGAATACATACTAATGAGAACAGATAAATTAATACACATTCTGTGAAGACAACAAAGTAGGATTAGAAAATGCCTGAAAAGACACCAAGAATAGTTTACTTTGAGATGACATTTTGACTGAGGCTCAGTGAATTCCAAAAATACAGATAATATAAAAGACCCAGAGGCAGGATAGCTAAGGGTAGTTGTGGAAATGAAATAAGAGTTTGGGAGGTAGGAAGGAAATAAAATCAATGAAGTGGAGAGAGGCCAGATAGTGTGCCACCAGCACACCTCAACTTCACTACAGAGCTAGTAGCCAGATTGAGGATTGTATCTTATGCCTGCAATTCCAGGATTCAGCAGGTAGGGGGGAAGAAGGATTGAGAACCCTATCTCTAATGAATATAATATAAACAAAAAATGAGATAGAGTCCAAATGCTGAAGAGCTATATGGTAGCTTCTGGGAGGACGTTGCTTTTTAACAGTTGTAGAGATTCTCTCCCCCTCCCATCCCTGAGGTTTCTCAGAACCCTCTTCTCCCTTGTTGTATCACTCTTGGGAGAATTCTTTTTCTTAGCTTCCAATGAGATTTTCTAGATATGAAATAGCAACATCTTTTTATTATTGGCAATATCTTTTTCTTGAGAAGTACCATTCTGATCCTTTGAACGAGGAGGTAGTCCTGGATGTAAAACCCTGAGTCACAACTCATGTCTTTGGGAAGGTCATATTTGACAGACACGCAATTATGCATGTATGACCACGCTCAGCACAGTCACAGACAAAAATCAGCTGTAAAAGTCTCCAATTTTCACCAAATTAAAAAGACAAAGATAAGCCGGGCACCAGTAGCTCACACCTGTAATCCTAGCTACTCAGGAGTCTGAGATCTGAGAATTGAGGTTCAAAGCCAGCCCATGCAGGAATGTCCATGAAACTCTTATAAATAAACCACCAGAAAACCAGAAGTTGCACTGTAGTTCAAGTGGTAGAGCACTAGGGCTGAAGAGCTGAGGGACAGTACTCAGGCCCAGAGTTCAGTCCCCACAACCACCACCAACAACAACCAAAAACCCCACAAAGATACTAAATGCTAGGATGCCTGAAATCATGAGGGCTTTAAGAACTTCTTTTTAAATGACCTTTGACCTTTATCTTATGTGAAAAAAATATTGCCTAAAACTGGCATTTACTCAGCTGTATCTTTTTTTCTTTTGCCCTATCTTTCTATAGATTTAAACAAAAAAAGGACAGTTCTATTTTTAAACTCAAGATAGAAACCAATCAAAAACAGCGACAGGGAGGCCTTGCTGTTTTTGCTAGGTCACAGGTATTCCTCTATGGGTATGCCCTTGCTGAATTGCCAGCTAAACAGGTGGAATACACAGCTGTAAAGTTCCACTCTAGCATCTTTTAGCAAGGAAGAGGTTGTGTCTAGATGAATCAGAGTCTGCTGGCTCACAGAACTCAGACACAATGATGGGGTCTTACAGGAAAAAAAATACATGCGATGGTATTTATTTCACTCACATTTGTTTGTCAAAAGACTTCAAAGGAATGGGCAGAGATCAGTTAAACATGGCCACCTGTTCCATAAGCTGTGGCTTTCCTTTTTAAGGGGGACTCTGAGGTCATCGGCAGTGGAGCGGCTCATCTCTGAGATGCTACATTGGAGGACAGGAATCCTGCCAAGAGAAAGACTTGGGTCCTGGCTCCTGACCACCTCCATTGGACTCCAGCTGCCAGCACCGCCCAAAGAAGAGAGCTTGCTGCCCTGCCTTAAGAAAGCACGCAGCCCTTGAGAGTGACAGGTTAAAAACCTATAGGATGGTTCAATCAAAGGCATTGCCTTTCTCCATCCCGAGCTGCTATTGTATGTTGGAACACATGCTGCTAGGAGACAAAAAGGACACAGGTTTATTTTCAAGCTGAGGACTCTGGAACCACTTGGGAAGAATATTCTTGATTGAGAACCAAAACATTCCATGATGCTTAACAAACCTGCAAATTGAAAAATCAGCATCAGCCCATGCAGCCAGGAGGCAGAAGAAGGACCTATACCCTGGGAAAAAAAATCAAAATATTCTTTAAATGATATTTGTATGCATTTGCAAAATTACCACTGTCTGAATCAAAATCTCAAGCTGTTTTCATCTGAGAACATATGTTGTACCCGTTAGACAATATCTCAGCCTGCCGCCGTCCAGGCCATTTCCCACCGCATCACCTAACGGACAGTCCCTAGGAAAAAAAAAAAAAAGGAGCTGCCAGAGTCAGTCAATGCCCCTGTAATAATATTTTAAAATAAATGATATGCATCATTAAATCACCGAGGATGACTAACTCAATTTTAGAAAACCCACAACTCCAGCAATCATCGTTACAGCTCTGATTTGAATATTTTCACTTTCACCTGAGCAGCCAGTGGGAGCCAGTCATGTGGATTGGTCCCGGATTCCGCATCAGGCAGAGGGAAGCTGCGTCTCCCAGGAACAGGCGGGAACCTGTGATTATGTAGTTACAGTAGCGTCGGAGACATGCCTGATGTCCGCTTGGGCTTTCTGGGCTTTGCCTTCCTCCCTTCTTGCCTTCTTATTTACATATCACAGGCATCTTTTTTGTAAAGTTATTTTAAATAATTTATTAGATTGATCTTTTCAAAATTCTACCATGACTAAATGTCATAAGGAAAAAAAAAACAAGTCTTTCTAAACTTATTTAAAGGTTTCTGGTGGAGTAGGCCAGGTACCTGCTTCACTGCTGATATTCTAAAAATACCTTCATGTCCATACTATTATCCATTCTTCACGTCCAATTGCTCTGTTATGGTAATAGGCAGAGGCACACCATGCAGTAATTACTTACAGCTGACTGAAGAAAAGAATATTCAACTCCCCCACTGTTCCACTAGAAGGTCTTTATGCACTATTAACTCATTCCTGTTTATTAATACTCTACTGGTAATTCAGACTGCTGCCTCTTAGGTTTGTAATAGGAGGACTATTAAACAGCAATTACTGACCATATGGGTTGGTGAATATTTGTTGTGTTTTTTTCTTCTTTTGGGGGGGGTGGGCTTCATTTTTGCTTCTTCCTTCCAAGTTATTTTTTAAGAAGGCATATGATAACATAGGAAAAGTATTGTTCCACTTACATAAGTTTAACAAGCTTGGCAATTTCCCCTTTAGAAGATGAGAATCTAATCCCAGATTATTGTTGCTGTCTTTACAAAAAAAAAAAAAAGAAAAGAAGAAAGCAAAAGGAAGAAATTATGGGAGAAATAGGAATGCAAGGGAGATGATTCTCAAGTAGAAGACCACTACTTGGTATGTTTCCCAAATCAGCTATTTTATCCTTCCAACTGAGCGTGTCCACCCACCCTTACTCGGGCCCAATTTATATAAAGCAAACATACTCATAGAAAAATTCAAGTCTAATATCACTTTCCCTTTCAACTCCCTCCAAGCATTTGGAAATGGTCACTTTAAATGTTAAGATTTAGTAAATTCATCTCCCAAAGAGCAGGTATATGAACCTGGGAGATGAGAAAAGGCCCCTCCTGGGAGAGGGATGGCATGAGTAATGGGTTCAAGTGCAGCAAGCAGGTGGTAAACGATGATTATACTCATAATAATGTGTGCCTCTCTCACAGGTAGTGAGCACTGAGCACATTGCAAGCATTAAACACATTTAAATGAAGATGTGTCTTTGACATATACAGGAGGCTAGAAGCTAATTTCCATTGGATAATAATGAGTTGAGATTCAGAACAGGATAGTTACTTGACCAGCATCCAGTATTAAAGTGATGGCAGAGGCTGGGTACTTGGTCTCCCTAATAGAGCTAACTTAGCTGGCCTCTTTGGTGCCGTGTGGCTTGTCTTAACTACTTCCTTTCTCCAAAATGAATGATGCTTTGTTTTTAGCCTTTCAATGAAAAGATCATATGATGGGCGCAGTAGTTCATATCTACGGCCCCAAACTTGGAAGCAGTAAGCCAGAGTACTGACTGAGCTCAGGAGCTTGAAAGAAGCTGAGGAATCAGTAATATCCTGTCTCTAAAAGACTCAAAACTACCAAAATGAACAAAAACACCCCAGTCTATCCCCCTGCAGTCAAAACTTCAGCTTGTCTTGATCTTGCCCTTCCCAGGCTGCCAAGTAAATTAATGTCTGTGCCCCACCTTTGGAAGGTGGTGTAGGTAATTTAGCACTCTTTCTTCATTACCTGCTTGTGTTTTGGGCTGAATCCTAATGACAGGAGCCATAGCTTTAAAACTTTTTTTATCAGTTTATTCCTGTACCCAGCTAAGAAATGGACCCTCACTTGTTGTTCAATAGTAGTCAGGAGAATTCAATGAAAATAGTATAGAAAAGGAAACTAGCCTGTTGCCAGTGTAATCCCAGCTGCTCAGGAGGCTGAGATCTGAGGATCGCAGTTCAAAGCCAGCCCAGACAAGTGTTACGCCTAGGCCGCAGGACCCCCACCAAGAAGACAACCGAAAGTCAGACTCTTACAGCTGTTTTAAGGTTTTATTTAAACGGGCTGCAGCTCGGGCCTCATCCTACACTCCGACACAGCGTGGCCCAGGA
The DNA here is from genome assembly GCF_024711535.1 of Dipodomys merriami. Classification (NCBI taxonomy): domain Eukaryota; kingdom Metazoa; phylum Chordata; class Mammalia; order Rodentia; family Heteromyidae; genus Dipodomys; species Dipodomys merriami. The sequence continues at coordinate 34,847,848 of NW_027203048.1, forward strand.
GGAGAGCCCCAAGCTAAGGATTTGCAGGTCTTATAAAGGCATACAACCAGGTGGTTTAGCATCATGTGTTGCTCTGCTCTGAAACAAGCAACAAATGGTCACTGCCTCAAGTACTTGAACCCTTCATTTTCCCCCTTGACTTATAGTCCTGAGACACAATCTTTTGGCTCCGGCCCAAAACTAAACTCCAACAGCTTTTGATCTTGAACGGGTATAGTCCCTCTCTGACCTTAGCCATACTATTAAACAACAATACCAATAACAATCAGTTCATTTTTCTTTACTTGAGGTGTATGCGGAGTGGTTGTGTAGGATGCTTGGAGATTTCCTATGTTTCCCCATGGTCATTCAGGGCAAAGGGGTCAGCCTGTCTGGTGTGTGAGCAGTGAATCCAAGTAGCAATGTCGTCCACCTTAAGGGCAGTGGGTGTAGCCAGTAGCACCATGTAAGGTCCCTTCCACCGTGGTTCCAGAGATCTCAAGTTGTGCCTTTGAACAAACACCCAGTCCCCTGGTTTAAACAAATGGGGGGTAGGAATAGAAGCAGAATCATATAATGCTCTAAGCTGGGGTCACATACTCTTATGCATCAGCTGTAAATAGTCAAGCTTACATAGAAATTCAGTATCATCCAAATCAGCAAGCAATTCAGTCTGAAGGCTAGGAAAAATAGGTGGAGGGTGTCCATACATTATTTCAAAAGGAGTAAAGCCAAGCTGATAGGGTGAATTTCTTACTCTAAACAGGGCAAAAGGAAGGAGTGATACCCAGTTTGTGCCAGTCTCCAAGGCTAATTTAGTTAATGTCTCTTTTAGAGTCTGATTCATTCTTTCTACCTGCCCTGAACTCTGGGGTCTATAAGCACAGTGCCAATCCATCCCCAGTGCCAGGTTATTCCCTGACTTACTTTTGAGACGAAGGCCGGTCCATTGTCTGACCCAATGGTAGATGGGAAGCCATACCTGGGTAGGATTTCTTCCAGGATCTTCTTAGCCACGATGTTCGTGGTCTCATACTTTGTTGGGTAGGCTTCAACCCATCCTGAAAAGGTGTCTACAAAAACTAGCAAATATTTATATCCAAATTTTCCAATTTTAATTTCTGTGAAGTCTATTTCCCAATAGTCACCTGGCCTATCTCCACGGAGGCGAGCTCCTTTTCTAACCGGTTGATTCGGGGCATTGGTGAGCTGACAGGCTTTACAATTTTTAACAGTGTCCTCAATGAGTTGATTTCCTTGCCTAATTTTTACTTCTGAGTGTCGGAGCAAGTCCTGCATTCTTCGGGTTCCCATGTGAGAGACCCGATGGATTCTCTTAAGAATCCCCTTGTCGAATCTTTGTGGCAAGATAAGTTTCCCCTCACCAGTTTTCCACTAGTCTTTGTTTCCTTCTCTGTCTGGGGGTTTATAGGCCATGGGAATTTTCTTTATCCACTCCAAGTCTTCTTGGGAGTACTGAGGCTCAGGAGGCAAAGCTCATGGCCCTGGGTCTACTAGAGTCAGTGCTTCTGCTCTGGGCTGGAGGGCCGCTTCCTTAGCTGCCTGATCGGCCAAGTTATTTCCTTTGGTTATAGAATCAGTTCCCTTTTGATGGCCAGAGCAGTGCATATTGGCAATATTTGCTGGTTCCCATATGGCCCAGATGAGGCTTAAAATTTCTTGTTTGTTTTTAATGGTCTTTCCCTCAGCTGTCAGCAGCCCCTTCTCTTGGTAAATGGCTCCATGGACATGCACAGTGGCAAAAGCATACAACTGTCCCTGTAAATATTTAGTCTCTTCCCTTTTCCCATTTGTAGGGCTTTTGTTAGTGCCACTAGTTCTGCTCTTTGTGCAGAACTTCCCTGGGGGAGTGTTTCTGCCCACACTATCTCAATGTCCGTGGTGACTGCTGCGCCCGCGTACCTTTTTCCATCTTGAATGAAACTGCTGCCGTTTGTGAACCAGGTATGCTCGGCATGCAATAGTGGTGAGTCCAACAAGTCTGGCCTCTTTTCCTTGGCCCAGTCTCTCTTTTCATGCTCAATTTCACATTCTCTGTCCTTCCTTTCCTGTCTTTGCTCCTCCGTCTCTCTCTTATTGTAAACCTTTTCTGCCACGGCTACTAGATCCCTAATAGACTTTTCACCAAGTCTGTCTAGAGCCTGCAACTTTCGCTTTATGTCTGGTGCACCTTGATTTATATAGGCAAACATAATAATCTGAGCTAACTCTTGGGTCTCAAGATCATATGGGGTATATTGACTAAAAGCTTCCATGAGCCACTCAAGATATGCTGCTGGACTTTCACTTCCTCCCTGTCTTACATCATAAACCTTGGCCATACTAGTAGGTCGGCGAGCCGCCGCCTTGAGACCTGCCAACAGAGCCTGGCAGTAGATGAGGAGTCGCTCCCTACCTTCAACAATATTGTAGTCCCATGTTCGTTGGATCTCAGGAAAATAGGTAGCGATCAGGGAAGGATCCATGATGGGCGCTCCTGTGGGGCCAGGGATATGTTTCTGGGCCACCTCTCAGATACGGTCTCTCTCTTCGGTGGTAAAAAGGACCTGTAAAAGCTGACTGCAATCATCCCAAGTGGGATGATGAGTAAAGAAAATAGTTGCAAGCAAACGAATTAAATCCTGGGGTTTCTCAGAAAAGGGGGCATTTTGGGTGAGCCAATTGTATAGATCACTGGTAGAAAATGGCCAATATTGTAGTTGCTGTTGACCATCCGCATCCACAGGACCTATGGTGAGTAAGGGAAAAACAGCTGCATTAGAAGGGGGATTGATCCCATGGTGTCATCGAGTGACTGGGTTCTCAGAAACTTTAAGGGCAAGTGCCGAGGGTTCTATAGCTCCCTCCTCCTCTTGATCGTTCTCAGGTTCTGCAAAAGGAACCTGGGAAGGGGAGTGTGGGGGAGGAAACATTTCTTCTTCCAAGTTATCTCCCTGAAAAACCAGGGGGTACCTTTTCTTTTCCTCTTTCTCAGTTTCTTTTTGTAAGTCTAGGGGGCTAGATAGAGTGGTACCCATGGTTTCCAGTCCTGTCAATTGTACAGTCAAAAAAACAATAAACAGTGCAAACAAAACACATGCAGGCCTGACAGTTATGAAAAAAAGCTTACGAAATGGAGATCTCCCGAATTGGTCCGCTGACTCCTGTCATGGTGGGGTTCCACACCCACGCCCCACAGCAGAAGGAGCAGACCCACAGTGGACGAGTTGGGCCTCAGTTAGGAGGCCCTCTTGGTCAGTTCTGGCCCAACACCGAACCGACCCCCGCCCCACAATTCACACAGCATGGTTCCAAGGACCCCCGCCCCGGTGGGGTTCCAAGGACCCCCGCTCCACATGGCAGGGTTCCAAGGACCCTGCCCCACAAGAGGATCTGGGATGTCTCCCAGTTCCTCCAGGGTTGTCGTGCAAGCATGTCTGCTTCGACAACCCTTTACAAATTGGAGCGGCCATCCTCACAAAGGAAAATGAAGGTAAAACAGACAAAGGACAGGACCAGACAAATTAACAAAGACAGCCCTGTTTTACCTTTGGAGTCTGAGGTCTCAGGAGTCTTTGGGGGAATCCCGGATGAGCCCCCACTAATATGTTATGCCTAGGTCTCAGGACCCCCACCAAGAAGACCACCTAGAAGCAGACTCTACAACTGTTTTAAGGTTTTATTTAAACGGGCTTCAGCTCAGGCCTCATCCTACAATCCGACACAGCGGAGCCCAGGAGGAGAGCCCCGAGCTAAGGATTTGCAGGTCTTATAAAGGCACACAACCAGGTAGTTTAGCACCATGTGTTACTCTGCTCTGAAACAAGCAACAAATGGTCACCGCCTCAAGTACTTTAACCCTTCAGCAAGAAAGACTCTTATCTCCAATTAACCACCAGAAAACTGGAAGTGGCGCTGTGGCTCAAGTGGTAGAGCGCTAGATTTGAGCTGAAGAGGTCAGGGACAGTGTCCAGGCCCAGAGTTCAACCAACCAACAACAACAACAAGAAAGAAAGAAAGAAAGAGAGAGAGAAAGAGAGAGAGAAAGAGAGAGAGAAAGAGAGAGAGAAAGAGAGAGAGAAAGAGAGAGAGAAAGAGAGAGAGAAAGAGAGAGAGAGAAAGGGAGAGAGAAAGGGAGAGAGAAAGGGAGAGAGAGAGAAAGGGAGAGAGAGAAAGAAAGGGAGAGAGAGAAAGAAAGGGAGAGAGAAAGTGAGATAGAGAGAGAGAGAGAAAGAAAGAAAGGAAAAGAAAAGGAAACTAGTCCTCAAATTGCTATTCTATGTTGAACTGTAGTTTCTGGGTAAATATGAAAAATAAGTAACAGGTGAAAATGAACAATAATCACAAGAATACAATTTCAGCCCAATGCTTGGCAACACCACACAGAGAGAGCACCCAGAATAATGGATTGTCATTGGTATTTGTTCAATGTATATTTAGTGAATGGAATTCATACTTGTTAAATCAGACCCTCATAAGATCCTAGAACTTTTGCCTGATTAGATCTATGCCATGGAAGAAATTTCAAGAAATTTATTTCGTCCATGTTCTTCTGATGGGGATCTGAAATCCTAGGTAGCTTATGACTCTAATGGGAGAGAGGAAGTTCTCTAAGAATCACCATAGTAGGCACTTGCAGGAGAATCCTAATAATACAGAATGGATGGAGCAGAATGAGAACTTTCTGATGACATGAAAGGCATGTCAGGGCTGGCCTGCTTCTCAATATTTCATACAGAGAAGGGACTAGCAGGTCCTAGAGATCGTGTATGCCAGTGGATTTCAAGCATTATTTTGTTCTCATTGCTACTGTTTTACAGTATAATTTCATTTTCTCCATAAAGGAGTGCTCTGTGTGTATAGCTATATATGTATATATATATATATATATATATACATATATATATTATAGAGAGAGAAAAATTGATAGGTAGAGAAATAGATATAGATGTATATATACACACTGATATATGCATACATATATACATACATATATATATAAATATGTCAATGAGAGAGAGAGACAGTATGTGTGTATGTATCAGTACTGGGGCTTGAACTCAGAACTAAGGGCGGTCCCTTAGCTTTTGTGGTAAGACTTAGACCTCTTAACACTTGAGCCACAGCTCTACTTCCAGCTTTCTTTTGGTGGCAAGTTGGAGATAAGAATATCGTCTTGGAGATAAGTCTTTCCAGGTCTTTCCAGTCTGTTCTGGCTTTGAACCACTATCCTCATACCTCCGACTTCTGAGTAGCTAGTATTAATAGGTGAGTAGCTAGTATTAATAGGCTTGAGCCACTGGGGCTTGGTTTGCCATGGTATATATTAAAATAGAACAGCTCTGGCTGAAGTTGTGTTGGGTGGTGTGGATGCCTAAGCCAGTAATTCATTTGATAGAGCCAATAGGCACCTCTGGAAAACACAGAGTTCCTGGGAACACTGAGAAAAGCATTTTATTGACTCAAACTTCTTTTGATATGAAAGTATAGCTTGAATGTATAATCTCAGGCCCACATAGCTAGTGGCAGAATTGTTCCTATAATTTTTCTTTTCCCTGAGTTTTACTGAGGAATATCTGACAAATAAAAATTTGATATATTAAAAATTTGATATATATCACAGCCAAGTTAATTAATGTATGTAAATACTCACATCTCTTACAGAGTTATAGTCCTCTTTGTGTGTGTATATAGGTATGTGTGTAAAGGTATACATGAGTGTATGTGTGTAGATGTATTGAGAATACTTAGAATATTAGCAAATTTAAAATATATAATACTCACAATAACTCAATAGTTATGCACATATGACTATATAAGATGATGCTAAGTGAAATGAACTCTAAGAGGTTTTATGAACACAAGAGGTTTTATCTTTGTTGTTGTTGTTTATAATGTACCATGTAAAGTTATTTCTTTTTTTCTTGCATTTTCTCTTTTTTTTTCCTCTATGATTTATCCCTTATTGTCACTGTATTTGCTTTTGGTACTCTGTGTATTATAAATACATTTATCTGAATTAGGGAAGGGAAGGGAAACAAAATGTCTAGACAAAGAACAAAGAGCAAACCAATATAGCATCGATACTCACGTGCTTAAAATGAACTTTACAACTTGGGGTGAGGTATTGGAGGGGAGGGAAAGTGGGAGAAAACAAGGGAGGGGGTAACAATATTTGACAAGAAATGTACTCACTATGTTACATATGTAACTGTAACCCCTCTGTATATCACCTTGACAATAAAATTAAATTAAAAAATATATAATAGTCCTTACCAACTATAGTCACCAGAATTTGTATTCAATTCCCAGAAGTATTTCATCTTATAATTGAAAGATTATATTCTTTGACCAAATCTCCCTTTCTCCACCCTTTAGTTTTCCCTTCTGCTCTGTTTCTATAAGTTAAACTTGTTTGGAGGGGATCTTACATGTAAGAGAATTCATGTATTATTTCTATGTCAGGCTTATTTCACTTAACATAATATCCTTCAATTTTATCCATGTTGAAAATATCAGAATGTCTTGCCTTTTAAAATAGCATGAATATAACATGTATGTATATGTGTCTCACATTTTCTGTATCTGTTAATCTCTCAATAGCTACTTATATTCTTCTTTCTCCGTTACTATGAATAAGCAATCATTTATTAATTAGCTAAATGTTTATCTATATTACCTACATTCAGTAATAGGTTGAATCTGTCACCAGAAGGCCATTGTTCACAGGTATGTAGATGACACTGGAGAAGGTCATTTTCCCTTCCTCCCACCCAACACACAATAGAAAGGATTTTAAAGTCAGATGACTCAAGGGGAACTGGATGGTGGTATCTCAGTCTGGTAGGCTGTATAGAACAAAATATAAGTTTTAAATGACAACTTTCGTTTCATAGTCCTGGAGTCTGGGAAGTCTAAATGTATGAGTAGATTCAGTTCTTGACAAGGCCCTTTTCCTGGTTTTCAGATACAACCTTCTCATGATTTTCTCACATGGTATATGCATTGGGGAGAGAAGATCATACAGCTTTTTCTCTTTTGGCAAAGTTATCATTCCTATCATGAGGACCTCACCCAATCTCATGACCTAGTCTAACCCCTAATTACCTCCACCAAGTCCCACCTCCAAATATTTACTTAGTAGTAAATGAAATAAGCAAAGGCCCTTGAATAAGGAGAAATAAATACTTGAGGCTCTTTGAATGACAAAGCAAGTAAATGTGAGGTGGTTGTGGTTCCCTTGAAATTGGCCACACTTACACCTATATGGCTGGGGTCTCAGCACTGGTTTCACTTACCTGCAAGTCCTATATGTTCCTGGTCCCAGATCATATTTCTACACTGATTTAGTTGAGAAGAACCATACCGGGACTTCCTCATGGTACTGGAAGTTAAGTTTATTCTACACACAGCAGAGTATAGATAATGCTACAATCTCTTATTCTATTTTAAAAGTTGTGAGAAATGAATATGACTAACATTGTTCTTTCATTCTTTTACTAATACAGGCAACAGAACTAGTAAACAATATGATATAGGGTCTCCACCCCATAATTGCTTCAGAAATGTTTGGGACCTAAAAAATATTGAATATTCTCAATATAGTTACTGAGTTAAATTGTATTGAAACACTCCAAATGATTACAAATAGTCATAGTATGAACAACTCCTACATGCCAAGTGTTATAAATTAGGCTACATGACAAAAACATTTATTTCTGATATCAGTGAAAACTCGAGATAATTTAGTAAAGATGGAATTAAGCCTTGTAAATATCATCCAACTGTGACTTGGAACAGTGGAAACTTCCCCAGGGGTGGGAACATCTGGGCAGTCTGTAGGCTGGATTCAAACATTCACTTATTCAACACATACTTTGCTTTGTTTCCCACATATTTCATTATTCACTTAATAAATACGCATTGAGTTTGATACCAGTAATTCCTTTAATAAATGCCATATTCAATGAAGCTCTATGGAGGAACCACTACATAGGTAAAACTTATTATTAATAATAATTACCAATGAAAGATAAATCCTTAAATTTGAGAGCTAATAATCTCACTGGGAGAGACAATACAAATATTACAAAGACAAATAACATCATAAGACAGTGAAAGGTTAAGGGCCAAGGGAGGGGTAAAGGCTGTGTCAGAAGTTGGGTGAATGCCAGTAAGGGTTTGGGCATCTTGACACATAGTAATATCAACACAGGTACAAAGGACCAAAGAGGTCATGTGAGGAAGGGGGGCCATATGTGCAAAAGCAGGGAATTAGGTATAATTTAAAGTCACTTGAATTTCATGAAGATCCACACCCAAATGAAGAGAAGGCTTAGATAAAGGACTAGTCAGGGTAGAGACAGCTAGGAATCTCCCATTTTGGAAAGGTATTTCAAGTCAGGTGAAATTTTTGGTACCACTGCTTTTTTTTTTAAAGGTATTTCTTCAGTAGAACATATGTGTGTGAGTGTGTGTGTGTGTGTGTGTGAGAGAGAGAGAGAGAAAGAGAGAGAGAGAGAGAGAGAGAGAGAGAGAGAGCATGCACGCGCACATGCGCACGTGTGTACTAATGCTTGAACTCAAAATCTGGGCACCCTTCCTTAGCTTTTTCACTTAAGGCTGGTGTACTACCATATAAAGTCCCATATCCATTCAGACTTTTTGGTGATTATTTTGAGATAAGTGTGTCCTAGACTTTCCTGCCCAGGATGGCTTTGAACTGTGATCCTCAGATCTCAGCCTCCCAAATAGATAAAATTACAGGTGTGAGCCACCAGCAAGTAGCTTGAAACTAATTTTTAATTAAAAACCAGAGTTCTAGAAACCACATAAAAGGAAAAGAGAAGCTCAGAAAAGGTAGTGGAAAAACAGATAAGAGCCAGAAAGTGGTTATTAATACCAGCTAACACTGCTGAGACAGCAGAGCATGGAAGACCCACAATAAAACAGATTCCAGATTGAGTCTTAATTTCATCAGTTTCTCTTACGTTGGACACTGACAATTGGGAGGCAGAAAGAGGTACAAAGGTATAGTTAGAGGAGGAATCCAATGGTGTGACTCTTGAGAACAACTAATATGAATGCCAGGAATCTGGAATATGTTCTGGGGTTGGGAAAGGAGGGCAATGGTGGGGGCACACAAGTGGAGGGAAAAAAGGGGAGAAAATACAGTCATTATATTTAATGAACACTATGTAAAACTGAACTATTCAACTTGAGGGTAGGGATGAGCTGAGGAAAGCTGTGGATAACAAAATAAAAATGAATGAGAGAAATAAAAGAAAGGAAAAATAAGGAGGCATTAAGATCTAGAGAGGAAGAGAGAATTCATGAGAGAAGTAGAAAACTGATAGGGACACAGACTCTCTTAGGAACAAGGAGGAAAGGCACACAGAGCATTCGCTCAATGAAGTGGAAGACAAAAGGAAGTTAATCTAATTATGAAGTAGACTACGAATTAAACCTACAGAATCAGATGTGCAATATAGTGTAACTATTTTTATGTAAATGATCCCCCCATCCTCCAGGGTACAAAAATATGATCTTAATCATTTCTGCTCCCCTCTGTCCAATCCCTACCTTTGTCTCTCATTTCAGGGACTTTAATAATACTAAGATGATTGGCGTTGGAGGAAGCAGAACATCTGCCTTCGGTTGGCATCTGGCATTGGTAGCATGTCAGTCCTGTGAGTTACCCATCCACACATATCATCACCAGGCATTCTGTGTTCAAACTTACACGCCATTCACTTCCTCCCATAGTCTCTTCTTCATGTTTGTTTTTTGCTAGAGAATCATGGTATAAATGTAGTGCTGGCAATTGGGATGGTCAAGAGGCCACTTGCTTGGAAGGACAATGTGCCATTTTCTCATAATATCACTTGCTAGCTTCCTGGAGCTCCACCTATAGGTCTTTTGTACTCTCAGACTACACAAAGTTATCGAGGGTTATTTTTTCCTACCTCACCCTTCCTTAATTTATCTCTAACCTATCAACACCCTGCCCAAGTAGAATGAGATTGTTTGTAGGTTTTCGTCCCTTCTTTTCCACTTTTCCTCTTTCCCCAAAATCTAAGGAATTGTGTCTCATCTTCAGTCCAGATCATACTATTACATTCTCCCAAACTTTCCCTTTTCTATTTTGTTTTAATTTCCAATGTAACAGAAATTTTATAAATTTCTAGCTGTTTATATGTGTTGTCTGTATTTGATCCATATGATAAAGATAGTGTCATTATTCACTTGTGACAGAAATAAATGGAAACCCAGAAACTAATGACATTTGGCACAGGTGAATGAGAATTCAGAGGTAAGGGGAAGGTCCAGAACTTTTTCTCTGTAACTCACAGAAATCTAGGGAGGGAGAGGAGATGCCTTGTTGTATGTGGGTATTTACACCAAAGATTTAGAGACACTAGTCTATAAAGTGACCCTCAATGCCCTGGAAAAGATTTCACAAAAACAATCTGAGTCCCACAATAGAAGTGATATTTAGCAGTGTTTCCAATATATTCTCGTCCCAACACCCAGATGTACCATTCAGATTCTTACTGGATCTTCCAATTTGGGACAGTTTGACACCTTAACAGAAGGTAGTTTAGACACCTTGGTAAATCGCTTTCATGGAGATTGTTCTTACAGCAAGTACTTCTGCCAACCAAAGAAAATAAACCTGAAGAAAAATAATGCCTGAGCAGGTGTTCTAGCTGTTGGAAAAAAAAAGTCATCAGGGTGACATCCCTCAATCACATTGTTTCTCTTCTAATAATAGGTTATGTATTAAAAGTGTTGCATTCTTTCCATAGGTGCTATTATTTGTTGTAATATCCACATCCAACATTTTCTTTTCCTTCAGATGTGCCTCAGCAGGGGAAAGAGGTATTTACAGACAAGCCAGAGAGATTTTAGTCTTATTTGAAGAAAGTTCTATCCCAATCTTACTTAGAACCCATTTTCTACTCTTATCAAAACACTTCTAGTATTTTTATCTTTTATTATGGTTTCTCAAAATTTTTTCTTTTGTTTTCTCAAAAACATTGCATTTTAGAAAATGGAGAAAATTTTAACAACAACAACAAAAACAAAAACATATTGAAACTTCTCAGGTTCATCCATTGGGGGAAAATATGAAAGGAAGTGAATGTACAAGAAATGATTGTTTGAATATGTTAATAACAGACTACAGACAGGCAGGATCCAGCATTTTCTTCCAGTATCAAAAGAGCATTGATATAGGAGAACCGCTCCCATAAGGACACTAATCAAAAGCAAAGAGATTGTTGGGCACTGTAATTATAGCTACTCAGATAGCTGAGATCTGAGGATCATATTTCGAATCCAGCCCAGACAGGAAAGTCCAGGATATTCTTATCTCTAATTAAACACCAAAAAGTCAGAAGTAGAGTTCTGGCTCTAGTAGTAAAGCACCAGTTGTGAGCAAAAAAGCTAAGGGATAGCACCCAGGAGATGGGTTCAAGACACTATATTAGTATACATACAAAACAAAAGAAAAAGAACACCCAAGAGGTTATTTTCTAGGTATCTTGTTTAGTAAAAGTAAACAAAGACTCCTGTTTTATAGTCTTTTAGTATAGATAATGAGTATATAAAGAAACCAGTTAATAATCAGATGAAAACCTGACAGTCCTCCTGGGAAACCTCAAGTAAGGCTGATGGTTGGACAGTGATTTTCATCTGACATGTTTTTATTTGGATGACTCCCATTTTACCCTACCTCCTCATCACTTCAAGAAGTAGAGACAGCTGGATGCCTGTGGCTCACACCTGTAATCCTAGCTACTCAGGAGGCTGAGATCTGAGGATCGTGGTTCAAAGCCAGGAAAGTCCATGAGACTCTTATCCCCAATTAACCATCAGAAAACCAGAAGTGGCCCTGTGGCTCAAGTGGTAGAGTGCTTGCCTTGAGCTGAAGAGCTCAGGGACAGCGCCCAGGTCCAGAGAGCTCAAGCCCCACCACTGACAAAAAAAGGAAAAAAAAAAAAAAGAAAAAGCACAACCACAGTTCAGGCAATCAATAGGGACTTAGAGGGAGACAACAGTAGTTTTGCTCTTGAAATCACAGGGGAGACAGCACGTGAACACTGGGACAATCATGTCAAAATTGGAGCATGTGGCATTCCAGCAGAATCCCCCAACACTGAGAAGACTCTCTTTAGGAACTTACTTTGTGTCATTCTCCTGAGAGTGTGCTAAGTCAACTTATATGTAAAAATGTTACTGAGGCAGGAGGAGATAACACCTGTAGTCCTAAACTGATATTAAAAACAGAGAACTAATGTCCAACATAAGTGATCTTAGCACTGAGTGGTTAGGGGGAAGGAAAGAGAACCTTGAAGTTCTGTACTACATACAAGGCCATCATCTGTAGTATGGGTGAGATGAGTAGAGTCAGCTAGAAAGGAAAGGAAATCAAAGATGAGATGAATTTATGTACTAGGAGCCAATCTTTTTGTTTGTTGGAACCATGAGAAACACCAGGAGGCAAATAAGGTGGTCACTTCCTGGAAGACCACTTCATGGTCATCTTAATGGAGACCATAAGTATAGTGAGGGTATTTGTGGTGGGAGAGGGAGAATATATAAACTTACATAGATAATGTATCACTACTTTAGGCTCCTGTTGGGACATTAGGGTTGAGAATTTAGGTAACAATAAACTGTGTGAATAGACAAGGATAATATGGCAGAATGTGTGAGTAAAAGCTATCCAATGCCAGTGTGAGAGAGTACTGCTGTTTTCAATTAAACTCATGGACATTTCCCATGTTCTTACACACTCTGAGTACATTCTTTGAACACTTTATTCCTCAGAGAAAATGGAAATAATAAGGTGGAAACACAAGAAGTAAAACTAAAGTGTAGAAAGATCAGTCAACTACTCAAAGGTGCTCAGTAGCAGGACTAGGATGGAAAACACATCATTACGACTCTCCATTATGAAGACTTGCACCATATGTATTATGGGAGAAGCAGCATACTGGACCTAAGTGGGAAACCTAGAGGTCAAACAGGTTGGTCAATCAGCTTCCTTTGTGGGAGTGTTATGTGTTAAAAGTTCTAATATTATGGCTTCAAAATAATTTAATTATAGAAATGGTCTTGAAAATACAGATATCCTTACTCTAATAAACAATATATCTTAGTTCTATGGGACCTGTTTTCCAAATGATGTGTACCTACTTTTCTTCAGTTAAAGTAATTGAACTCGTGAACCATTGAGCATGATAAGTACTTTAGTTAGTGTACATTGACATTAATAAAATTCCCTTGAGGAACTGAAGTAGGCCGTGCATTTGACTGTTAAATAATAATTGTGGACAGTGAATTGAAAATGATGACTTGTATTTTCATTAAGAAGACCATAGAATCCATTCTTTTCCAGACTCTCTGTTATGTTTTGTTTTTTTGTTCTGGTATTTTGGGGCTTGGGATTGTATAGAATCTATCCTAAAATAAGAATACATTCTATTGCACCAGAGATATTACTTAATATCCATGTCTAAGCAGCATTTGTATTTTAAAAATCCTGATAAGAGAAAAATCCTGAGAAGAGCCCATGGACTCAAGGGAAGGTTTTCAATGTGACAGAAGAACATTCCTTGGAGGGGTGAAGATGCACACTTGCTCATCCCAGAATCATCTGAGTATCCGACATCTAATGCATGTGATGACAAGATGGGGTTGGTAGAGTGTAGTGAATACTTCTAGTGACATCACTATTTTTCTAAAATTGATGAATTTGTAGACATTTATTTTCTCTGTATATAATCTGTGTGTATGTATTTTAGCCAGCTTTTGCTTCTAGAGTAGCTTCAAGATATGTGCTAGCCACTGTGTCCCATTTATTTCTGAGATATGGTCTTGCTGACTTTTACCTGGACTAGACTCAGTCATAATCCTTTTATTTCCACCTTCAAGTAGCTAGGATTACAAATAAATGCCATCATGCCTAACTCTAGCTGGAAAACTGTATTTTTTCCATAGTATAATAATTCTTTCTAATTTTTACTCCTCAAAGGTTGTAAGACACAGTTGATCCTATGGTACAAACTGAATGATTGGGCTGGGATGTAGCTCAATGGCAAAGCACTTGCCTAGCAAGTGCAATATCCTGGGTTCGATCCAAATACCAACCACTCCCCCCCCCACACAGACAACTTAAACTGAATGAAGAGAAAACATAAACACAAAGAGAAACATGGAAGACAAATAGATCATTTCTAAAATGCAATGGGAGTAGCTGAGGGCCTGTAATCCTAGCTATTCAGGAAACAGATATGAGTATTGCAGTTAGAAGAGAGTCTGGACAGTAAAGTCTGTGAGATTTTCATCTCTACTTAATCACCAGAAAGCCAGAATAGAGCTGTGGTTCAAGTGACAGAGCACTAGCCTTGAGTACAAGAGCTTAGGTACAGTGTACAAGTTCAAGCCTCAGACTGCACGCTGCATGCATTTGCACACACACACATACACACACAAATTGCTATATGAGTATAGAACTACCAAATTATTCTTTATATGATTATTCCTTCCTACTTTTTGTAAGACACCTTTATTTGTGGAAAATTCCTTTCTTTGTCAATTTGATATAAGAAAAGAATGTATTAAAGTAGCTGCAGTTCTTCCTGTAGAATTTTGTTACGGTGTTTCTTTTTCCTTGATAGTCCTTCCATGACATTATTCTTGTAGATTTCTTATTTTTCCCTTTAAAAAACTTGCAAATATATTCTAATTCAATTTTCTAAATTAATTACAGAAGGGAGTTGTGTTGTGATAGTTACATACATGCATGCAAAGCATTTTGATCAGATTTACCTTGTCTATAAAAGTTGTACATTTTAGCCACTGTGTTTTCACCATAGTAACTATCAAGATCAAGACGGAGCTTCGTTTTTCTCCATGAGGTCTTGTGGACTTGTTTGTTGGCAATACCACTGGAGATGAGGCACAGCTCTTCTCTATCTTTACTGGTATCTGGCATTCATGGTTTATACAGTAAATTTTTATAGTATAAATTAATGATCAAACATGAATAGATAAAGAGATTCATCTATTTGTGAAGCTCTTGAAGATTAGGAGAACATTTTGGAAAGGACTCCATTTCATAGGCAAAAGAAATTTTACTTCCAAATACAAAAAGTAGAACTCACTGGGATGAGATTTTTTTGTGGGGGGTGGGGGAGTCTCATGTGATTAAATCTTTATCTTGCTGGTAATTATGAAGAGATCTCTATGTGTGTAAACAAAGTAAATGCATCATAATACTAGAATAAGTGTGCAAATGCTGCATGTCAAATTAAGTTATAATCACTTTCAAGGGACGTGATTCCCTAGCTAAACAGATTCGTTTACATTTTGCAAAATAAAAAATAAGTGAAAATAACTACAAAAATCAGACATACAGCTGGACAGATCTTCTTGGCAATAGTCCAGAAACTGAGAAAGGAAAGTCCCTCCAGCTGAGGACTGTGGAGGATGCTTAGGATGACTTTATAGTCTGGGCTTGGAGAGAAGGACTTTTGTCTGCTGTCCTGGCTATGTATTTCTTGCTGGCTACCTGTAGAAAGAGGAGTCAAGTAAAATGTAAGATGATATTATTTGTGTGAGAGGATTCGAATGGGTGGAGGGAGTAGAGTAAAAACTTGCTTCCTGGAAGAAAGACAATTCTGACATGTCACCCTTAGGTAAGAAGCATAATAGCAACTGGGCACTGGTGGCTTATGCCTATAATCCTAGCTATTCTGGGGGCTGAGATCTGAGAACCAGGGTTTGAAGACAAGCTGGCCAGACAATGCTGGAAGACACTTACCTTGAATTAGCCAGCAGAAAGCTGGAGCTAGAGATATGGCTCAAGTAATACAGAGCCCAAAAAGCCTATTGAGAGCTCAGGCCTTGAGTTTATTAAGCACCAGTACTGGCACATACAAACTCATACACAAAAACCATAAAAGAGCAAGTCAGAGCTCCTCTTACTACAAAACAAACAGTTGAAGCTAGTATTGAAATTATTGTAGTGTGGAGTCAGGGTTTGAGTACAGTGGTTCATTTGGGCCAACACTATAGTATGGTTGAGAAATTTTGGTTAAACAAAGAGGAAGACAAGACTAGGGATAAAACTGACAACTTTGATTCTCAGGCTATTGCTTATTTAGGAGTTGATTTAAGCCAACTCTTTCCAGAGAGAGAATTGTTTTCAAAGTATTCATTTGGACTCATATCTTTAAAAATATATTCTATATCTCTTTGACTTGACCAATCTTTCTACGAAGCTCTCTTATTTTAATGTCAGGAGGCTGTAATTGTAAACATCAGTTATTATATAGAATTAAATAATTAAGGAGCAGTCGGTAGGCAATTTGTGTGCAGAGCAATTCACCTTTCACTTAGCTTCCATAAACTGTGTGCATTTGCTTATCTTCCCTTTGTATTTCCTCAAACACTATTTGTTACTTATTTTTGTTGGTTGGAAGAAGTCACTAAAACAGTGATTTGTTTTGTTAATCTATTGATTCTGACCTGGAGGTAGTGTTAGAACTCTGTATGTTTGATGTGTCTATGTTAGTTAAATAAATACTCATTTTTATTCTAAGTATATTTGTTGAATACTTACTCTCTGCTGTGCTGTGCATACATTAATTTCTTTCCATCTTCAGTTGTCTTGAACAGGAGTTGGGTATCTATGATCTGTCACCCAAATGTAGTCCAATGCCAGTTTTTGTAAATAAAGTTTTATTGGAACATAGTCTCACTCATGTGTTTGCATATTGTCTTTGGCTCGAGTACTCGGATAGCAGAGTTAAATAGGTGTGAGAGTGACTATATGATTTGAAAATACAGAAGTATTTGCCTTTTAGCCTATAACAGCAAATTTTGCAAAACTATCATCCTGGGTATAAGTAAACATTTGATTGTCTAGTTGGTTTGATAAGAGAGCTAAATAAATGACATTAACTGCCCATGCCCAGTACACAACTCCCATTCACATGTCTACAGTCACAAGACAGCATTGTGGCCCTAAACAATAAACAGAGATGTAAGTAAAAAAAAATTAGTCTTCTGAGAAATAGAAATCTCTCAGGGTTCTTTAAATTATTTTCCAACCCTGTTCCAAGAACCATCTCTAATCTGAACTAATACACTAACTTGTAGCTTTTGCATTACAAATTTATTGTTATTTCTTTTACCTCCTTTTTTTCAGGAAACATGTAATTGGGCTATAAACAGAGGTCTGACAACTAATTTCAGTCAAGGCAAAAATTAATACAAAGCAGGCAGATAATTTCAACTATGTGAAATTAAAATAGATATATTTTAATGATGTTCTAAACAAAAATCCAAATCTAAGGTTTTCTCTCTTGTTTTTCCCATTTTCATGAAAGTGACTACACTGTGTAGATAGAGATGTGCTGATTTACGTGACCCACCAGCTCATTGTCCCAACCATTCTCATTGCTCCTTTCTCCTGTCTCCACTATTGATCTCTGGTAGAGAAGAGCTTTTTCCTTTCCTTCTCAGGGGCTTACTCTTCTGTATCAGAAGCAGCACTATCCCAAGAAAGATATCCACTCCCCATACTTAAAATCTTCAAATGTTTATTGACATTAATAAGAGCCAGATTGCTAAATCTATACTAACTTACAGGTTAGTAGCATTGTGTGTGTGTGTGTGTGTGTGCGTGCGCACGTGCATGCATGCGTGTGTGTGTGTGTGTGTGTGTGTGTGTGTGTGTGTGTGTGTGTGTGTGTGTGTGTGTATTGGGGGCAGGGGCTTATTTCCAGGGGAAGATTATAACATCACTGTGTTCTATCACTTTGGGAACATATTAAATATCATTTCAATGTCAGCAGCACCTTGAGATGTTATCTCCAAAATTATCACCTGCCTTCTGAAAACTACAACCCTAAAAAATATTGATTGAATAAAAGGCAGGATCTGAAGGAGTAAATCAGGGTCTCCCTGGATTATCCTAATCAAATAAGGACAGTATTAATCCAGATATTTTCTTATCTGCCACTATTTGGGTGAAAGAATGTAGGCATCCCAATTGAAGGTATGCATTTCATTCTTTTGAATATTTCTCCCAGACGTTTAAATATATTATCAAGAAACATATACAAAACATACCTTAGGGAATACATTTAGCCAGTTTCCCTTTAAAGCACATGGTAAAATTGTTGGCCTGCCTTGTGAGGCATGTGCAGTTTTTAGCCTCAGTCATGTGCTCAAGGTGTAATAGTCTGCTGGGGCTATATGGAAGTCTCCAACCTTTGCTTTCTTTCTCTCTTTCTTTCTTTCTTTCTTTCTTTCTTTCTCTCTTTCTTTCTTTCTTTCTTTCTTTCTTTCTTTCTTTCTTTCTTTCTTTCTTTCTTTCTTTCTTTCTCTCTTTCTCTCTCTTTTTTCCCTTCCTTCCTTCCTTCCTTCCTTCCTTCCTTCCTTCCTTCCTTCCTTCCTTTCTTCCTTTCTTTCTTTCTTTCTTTCTTTCTTTCTTTCTTTCTTTCTTTCTTTCTTTCTTTCTTTCTTTCTTTCTTTCTTTCTTTCTTTTTGTTTAGGTAGCTGTGCTTCCACATAAAGGAACAGATTGTTTCCAAGTCACCTGGCAGAGCTGTTTAGACAAATCAGAAGAAAAGCTTATTTCATTAATTATGCTACAAATGTAACTTCAATGAAGGGTATCCAGCTAAACAGAAGATGAAAGAATTGGTAGGGATTCTCTCCATTCAAGTGTTGAGCTTTGCGCAATTTTATTTAGAGGCACTTCCATTACTAGGGAGGCTATGAGTTGATCGACTGTGTCTTAGAATTAACTACAGTGGTGAAAACACAAATTGCAAACCAGCATGAAATCACAAAGGGAAAGGAGGAAAGGGAGGAAGAAAAGGTCCAGGACTCATCTGTGCTATTTATTTTCCTTCCCATGAAGAAGTATTGGACTAGCTGCTCAGCGTCCAACATATGTAGTAACAAGCCTAATGACTGCTAGGCAGAGGGCCTCCCGCACAGGACCTTCCTTTCTGTCCTCATTTGTTTCTGTGTTCAAAGGAGTTTAGAATTTTGTTTAAAATCAGTAGCTTTTCCATAGACCAACAACAAGAATGAGACTGAAATCCAGAAAGCTACTCCATTTGCAATAACCTCAACACACACACACACACACAACACACACACACACACACACACACACACACACACACACACACACACACACACACACACACACACACACACAACTTAGGAATTAACCAAAGATGCAAAGGACCTTTACAGTGAAAACTTCAATTTTTTAAAGAGGAAATTAAAGAAGATTTAAGGAAATAGAAAGACCTTCCTCACTCCTGGACTGGAAGAAGTAACATCATAAAACTGGGAATACCACCCAAATCAATCTACAAATAATTCAATGTAATACCCATCAAGATTCCTACAACATTCTTCAATGAGATGGAGTTTGTTTGGAGTAGTTATATTCCCCTTTGTTTTGGGGGATACATATAGTGGGGTGAAAAGAGAATCTAGCTATGAATTTTATGAGGGTTGAGGAATGGATGTGTGATTTTTTTTTTAAATAGCAGAGGGAGTTGATGAGAGAATCTCCTTTAATACCATGATCATCTTTGTGGTTGTGGATGCTTCATTGCTCTCAGGAAGTTTAAATTATGGTTTGCGCTGTGCTAACTCTGTCCTTGGCACTAGAGAAATCTATTGAGCTGTACTCAATCCACACCAGAGAGTGATGATGTTGTTTTCTTTTATCCCCTCTGATTCCTTGAATGATTTTATTCAATGTTCAGTAAACATATTTGTTTCCCTCAAATGATTCAAATAGTATTTCTTCATGAAAACACTAAGTATGTCTGGTGAAGAATAATTCCACATATCCTGTTATGTACCTCTTTGTATCTCTTGATGGTGATATCAAGGAATATGTAGCGGACCAAACCAGTAATTGTTACATAAATCTCTGCATGTCACTTTCAGCTTACAAGTACAAAACTACAAAAGATTATTTTTTTTGTAGGAGAGAAGTACTAGGATTTGAACTTGAAATCTCCTGATTACTATGTGGGTACTCAACCACTTTGTGCCACTACCCTAAATGCTTTATGGCTCTTGTGATTTTTCAGATAAAGGTCTTAAGCTTTTGCCAGGTGCCAGCCTGGATCACAGTCCTCTTTCCTATGTCTCCTGAGTATCTGGGATGACAGAGGCACACTTATGTCCAGCTTAGGAACTGAGATGGAGTGTCTGAGATGGCCTGAAAGTACAGTCCTTCTAATACCTGCATCCTGAGAAGCTGCAATTACAAGCATGAACGAGGGCACCAGGCCAACTACTAGTTCTTTTGGCTGTTAAGAGATAAGCTCACAGCCCAAAGCACTGTATGATTTTTATTTTAGACATCAGGAAACAGACCCCACAGTAAAAAGTTGGCACAGTGTTAGATGACTGAACTCACCAGGCTTCTGACAACATCGCATGATTCTAGATTTATGAGTGCTTTGTTGAGCTTCACATAAGTATACAAGATCTTTTACACCATTGTTCAGTGGAGAAAACTTACTTTTGATTGGCCTTTTTACATCTAGTAAATCCAATCAGTATATGCCGGTTCAAATCCTCAGAGAATGTCTAGATTTCTGGCAGAAGTAGAGTGGTAGAGCAGATTTCACTGAGACTCAGTTCATGAGAACCAACTGAGTACACCTTATCTCACCTTGAAATCCATTATGGCAGCCTTGTTTAGAGCACTGGAAAGGGCTAACGTGATCGCTCTAACCCATGCCAAGAGAAGAGGGTTGGTTGTGAAAGATATACTCCATATACTGTAGACTAGAAATCTGCAAAACACCTGTCTTGATACTTATACTACATCTTGAAGGACTTGGTTTGTAAGGTAGGACATCAAACAATTCGTGAAGCCTTCTGAGTGGATTCCTTTGCAGCTTTTAGAATCTGTGTGTCTGAAAACACTTAAACACTTTTCCAAAAGGGACAGAGAGGGCTAGGAGTAAAATGAGCTACTTGTTTAAGGCTATGGGTGTTTGTGAGCATGTGAGCATGCTTTAAATTACACATAATTTTAAACAACTGTGTGAAGAAGAGTTTTAAAAGTTTAATGGTGCATAGGAATTAAAAATTGAAAAGAAAATCTGAAACTATACCTTGTTGTTCTGCTTAAAAAAATAAGTTTCCCTCTCATTTGCAATTAAGATGCTGAGGATTTGCATAAAATGTGTAAAATTAGAGATAATTGAACTACAGTAGCTATAAAAGTGGCTTTTGCATTTAAAAAATAAATCAGATGTCCACTAAAAGGGTGTAAGAGCCATTCCCGCCCCCCCTCCTATTTGGGTCTCTGGTATTTTTCACACTTTTATAGCTGATTTTTATTGCCAAACAATCCATGGAGTTTGTGGCAGCTCGGAGACGGCAGCTGGCCCGGGCAGGCCTGTTAACTGTGGCATGTTAAGGACCTTTCAGACGATTTCAAATCCAGCCCCAGCACCCAGGTCAATAGATCAAATCCAGAGGCCTCAGGGAGGCTGCAGTGAGGGTGGGGAGAAAAGGGGGCCTGGGGAAAAAGAAAGACAAGTCAAAGTACAGAAATACCTTTAAACTAAACATCAATAGCTGTTTTTGTTTCCCTTGGAAGCCTGAAGTTTAAAGGGACCAATCTAGAAAAGAGTACATCAGTGATCAAAGTGGCCACAATGATGGCCTCAGACTGATGTTTGTGTTTTGATTGAGGGAGGCTTTCTTCTTGAGGGGTACTCAGGACCAAGCCCTAAGCAACTTTCTGAAACCTGTATTCAGCTGTCCCTGACTGAGGTGGGCTGCCTCAGGCATAAGGCATTGTAGGATACTTCCTTTGCTCCTCCACCCAAATCTCTGTTACTGCATTCTTCATTTTAGTTCATCTTTCTTCTTCCATGAAAGTGAGAGCCCTTCAAGTATAAAGACTCTGGCTTGTAAACAGAACATTGATGATGATGAGGATGATTGATGATGATGATGATGATGATAATGATGATGATGATGAGGGTGATGAGGGTGTTCGTGTGGTGGGCAGGATTTACAACACAGAAACATGAGATTGAACATGCTCACGTGGAAGGAAAAGTGTGGTAAAATGTGACAAAGTTCTAGAAAAAAAATGCCAGTTGTAAGTTCTGTTTCTTCTGATACAAAAAAAAAAGCACAGTCACTTTAATAAAATCATGATACCTTAAGTACTAACAAGGATAAGTAGTCTTAAAGTCAGAAGGGATCTTCCACACTAAGCCATTTGATTTGTGATGCGCAGATAATCGGATACTCCTATGCCTATGTGCTATGGAATCGATTGCAGAGCATCAAGATAGTATGTTTAAAAAAAATGTTTGTTGGTTTGACTTGACATTCCTTATTGTTAGGAACCTAGCGCCTCCACAAGTGGCTGTTTGAAGGACCTTCTTTCCCCTTGAGCATTTCCTTATTGCTATGTTTCTACTATGTTCAAAATAGTCAAATATTCAAAATATTAAAAAAGTTGCCATTTCCCTCAGACCGCTACCTTGTTGTTGTTGTTTTGTTTTGGAACAGGAGTACAGTTATTGATTTAGCATGTGAACCCTGCCTATCAGCTTGTTTCCTTTCAATCAGCGGCATCCTGGAGATGATATGTCAGCCTCTAGTAGCAATCTTGATGGCATCTATAACATGACAGAAGGCCAGTGGGAGTTAACTGTAGCCAAATACAAATAGTGAGCAGCCCGCAAGCCACATTATCTACACATCCGTCTTCTCTCTCTTTCCATTAGACAAACTTGGATGTATAGCCTCCATATTAGGCATGAATGTGTCTGTTTGATTTACATCATTGGTATGCCCATTTTCCACGGAGGCTCGACAGAAGTGCAAAATTATTTTGACATATTCTGTTTTCCCTGTGAAGCTGGGTGATTAATGCTTCACTAATATTTAATAGTATATGTAAAATGTGTACCCTATATAATGTGGGTGTATGCTACACAGTGATACTTTACATATTTTAACAGAAAGTTCTTAGCAGGACAAGATGAGGAAAGTCTCCAACTGGTTAGTGGAGAATCATCTTTGAAATCTGTCAATTGCATCTGGAGCTAGGAGACTGGCACAGGTGGTGAGAAAGAGCAGGATCATCTCTCATTCTCCTTTTGGGTATACCGAGACTGTGCATAACCTCTAAGTGAAGCAGGCTAAGCTTACTCCTTTGGAGCTTACGCATGTGGAGAGGAATGCGGCTTTTTCCCAACCTAGTGTTCCAAGAAGCAGACCATTGGAGTTGGCTGGAGCTCACACTCTTTGGCATTCTGGATCCAGATCATAGAATTAGACTTGGACTCTCTGAATATTGCTGGAATATTTCTTCTAGTCTATGGGAAGACCACCTTCCAAATCTCGGAAAAGCATATGCAAAGTAGCCATTTAGTTATTTGCTTTGGATTCCAATTTTTTTCTGCCTGTTTACATGGGTACTATGCACAATTTAGAAGATGAAGCCTGAAGCCAGTGGCTCATATCTGTAACCCTAACTACTTGGGGAGATAAGAACAGGAGGATTGTGGTTCAAGGCCACCCCAGACAGAAAAGTTTACCAGATCTTTTGTGGATGCAGTGGCAGATGACTGTTATCCCAAGCTATGTAGGAGGCAGAAAATCAAAGGCTCATATTAACAGCCCAGTTTTTAAAAAAATGCACAAATTTCGATTCCATGGTAGGAAGCTGGGGACAGTGTACAAGCCTCTCACCCAAACTAACCATAGGAAGCCTCAACATAGACAGCTAGTGGTTTAAGCTTTGTCTTAAGATAATCAGTAAACAAACAGGGCTAGAGGTGTGGTCCTGTATTGAGAATACCCACCTAGCAAGCACATAGGCCTTGATTTCAAATGCCCATGCTACCAAAACTAAAAAACAAAAAAAAAAGTTGACAAGTGATAAGGGGTAAAAAAATAACACACTAAGGATAAAATGTTTCCTATATGATCCTCAAAGTTTCTACCAGTGCACCTTGAACTTGAATTTCCGTCTTCTAGCTCTTATTGACACTGCCATGCAGTGACTCCAAGGCAAGATTCCCAGGTGCTTGAGGGTTTTGAATTCATGGATGGTACATTTTAGGGCTACCTTATATTATTATTATTATTATTATTATTATTATTGTTATTGTTATTATTATTATTCAGATTGTTCCCACCCAAAAGAAAACAATCCCTTGACTGTCTTAACTCCAAGAAGGAAAATTCCATTGTGACCTACCTCTCTCTCTGTTCAATGTAAATTGTATACCTTTTTTGATGTATGGTGTGTGTCATATACAATGGAGAAACTTCTAGCCAGAAAACTTGAGACATTTTTCTCCCATCAACCTGGTTCTAATTTTCTCTAAGCATTAAAAAGAAGTCTAATTGCCCTTTTCTGGTGTCCAGTGCTCTGCTCACTCTGTAGCACATTAAAAGCTACCTTCTCTTATTTTCACATGCCTCCATGGAGTTCCATAATTGGACCCCCAGTTGCCGGGTTCTCCACACTCTGGCTGCTTTGTGTTATTGCTGAGCAGACTACAGTTATTTTTTTTCAGACCTTCCTTATTGTGTAAATGGCTACATGATCACTGTGTACACATTAGGACAAGCCAATGGGCCCCTTAAGGCAAATAAGGGTTCAAATAACCCAGACAAGGTAGCCCAACTGAATTGAGGATTCACCCTTGTTACAACCTTATTGCTTTATGGCACATGAGCTAGTGGAAGGGACAGACTGCTTCAAGTGTGTTTCCACTGGTCCTGCTGGCAAATCACAGCTTTATTACAGTAATGAGCCTGACCATATTTCTGTGCTTATGCATATTAGGCACCAAATGTATTTTCTGGCCTGCCAGCCTGTGGTAGTAACTAACACGAGCAATTTGTCCTGGGTTACAGTGTGTGTGCATGCATTAGGTGTGAGCATATGAGTTGCTCTGGGTTATAAAATACTACATGTTTCACCGTGCGCATATTTTTATATGCACAACTTAACTATATGCAAAATAGCTTGGCAATTAACCAACACAACTTATTAGTTGACTGCAAGATTATTGCATAAATATGTAAGTTAGAGCTAGCCACAATTTCAATTTAGCAATATTAAAAATTTCACAGGATTATTAAATATCTCAAAGAAATGTTGCCTCTTCCCCCCCCACCCCCATAGGGTAAGTGCTAAGATTCTTTAAAAATACACTGGTTCTGTTCTCAGTTTCATTTCCATAAATAAACCTGAGCAACACTCTTTTTTTCAGGAGGCTGTGGTATTTTAGACTATGTATTTCCCACTCCTCATTGTGAACTGACATTTGGCTTTTGACCGAAAGAGCTTTCAGGTATAGGTGAGTGGTTATAACTGTAATCTCTTCCTTGGAAGCCTATTTTATATATGCCATTTTTGGAGACTGTGATTATTTTTAAAAAATGGCATCAGCATAATGCAGCTCCATCACTAAAAACAACATATATGTAGTTCTCTGTTAATCACTGGGATCAGAAAGCTGGGTACTATCTGTCTGATTGTAGAACAATACAGGAAATATCGTAATTTATGCCAAAATCATCACATACATGTGGAAATTTGTTCCCCTGAAGTCTTAATTATAATGAACTCTTTTCTTCCACTCCACTGCAAAATCAGTCACTAATAGATAAACAAAATAATAGAATGGTGAAGAATCTGCACTGGTGAGAAAGCCTTGGCAAAGGAAGTATGGCTGTTATTTCCACACCCATCACTCGCTTTAAGTTGTCAGTGAATTACTTTCCTCATCCAGGTTGGATTTATGTAAATGACCACACAAGCCAGGTGCCTTTATTTAGTTGCTCCCAAAGCTGGAATCATGTCGTACAAGAGCTGATAACATGAAATCACACAAAATAAGCATGCTTATCCCTTCTGAAGCTTGTTTCACCGTATTGCTATTTCTCCTCAGCAAATCCTGCTGCGTTTTTAAGTAATACGATAAAACAACATAAATGTCTTTGTGGCTAAAACTGATTGTTTCAGAAAGCACATGGCTGTTTTATTCTCGTCTTTTATCTCTTCTCCATTGGATTTTTGAACACATGAACAGTTTCCTGCGCCTGTGTGTATATCATGGGTTATTTCCTTACGTACCCCACAATTATTCATGCACCAAAGAAAAGCACAGGAGGAAACTCGTACTGGCTATAGAAACATCCCAAATAAACAGAGAAGCGACACTGAAATGTGGCTTTTTGCAGTCCTGTCACAGATTAATATGGCTCATGATAGATACTTAGTTCTCTGACAGTTTCCCAGACACCTTTGCTGGGAAGTTGAGAGAAATTACTCCAGCTGAATGCTTAAAGCAGATGTTATCCCATTAATTAGCTCTGGACCCCGGTACACTCGAGACTTTCCCATTTTCAGGCCGAAAGGAATTGGTCCCAGTGAGCGTGCTCTATATCCACATTTAGTATCATCTCATAAACAGCAGTGAAAACACAGCAGGCCCTTGATGAAGATACATTAGCTTATTTCTAATTTAAAGTTATGTTGCTTAACCTTAATGTAATTGGTCACCGGTGGCCAACTGTTTGTATAGTGTGTTGATGACCAAAGAGATGTAATAAATTATAAAACTCTCTGCTTAAATGGAGGGAACGACTGTTTTGTTAAAAGCCTTGCATGTAATAATGGTAAAATAATTACACCTCAAGCCGAATAACTGTGAAGCTGTTAATACTAACAACAGTGTTGTTCTCAGGATAGTTCAGTTCATCCCATTTAAAGCAAGTGCACAAACCTGGCTCTTGTATTTTACCAGAGTAGCTTTGCAAGTTCAGTCTCTCATTGTTTAAGATGTTTTCTCACATAGGGATGATCATAAAGGGCAGCGAGGTGCTAGGGTGAATGACATAACTTACCAACGCTATAGTTAATGGGGAACAAACAGTGCATTGCACAATTCTATTGTATGCATCATTGTTCTCTGTCATTGCCTGGCACCTTAAAAAAAAAAGAAAACATGGTTAAAAATAACTGGCATCATAATCCAATATGAAAGTAATTGACACAACTTTCATGTTTTGTAATGAATAATGTGCCAGGAGGAGAGAGGGGTGAGGGAGAAGGGG
>NW_027203048.1:35477500-35782500 GCF_024711535.1 Dipodomys merriami
ATGGTTCCTGGAGAAGATAGAGGTTGGATTTGAAAGGAGACTCCTGTAGTGGTTATAATCTTGCCCTGGTTGTAATCTGCCTGACAACCCGGCAAGCTAGCTCAAGTCACATTTCCCAAACTGTGATGCACAGTACATTTGAGGGAGAGAGGACGGAGGAATTATAACTATGTTGTCAAAAAGGAGCACTGTAACTGAAATAAGATTTTAAAAATCCAGATTCACTAGGGTTTTTTTTAAGTAGGAAGTTAATGGTATTTTAATATGTTAATATACATCTGGGAAACAGCATTAACCAAATGTACTGCTGACCCATAAGGACTCTAGCCAGGTTGGTACTGTCTCATGCCTGCAATTCCAGCTACTTGGGAGGCTGAGATCTGGAGGATCATGGCTCAAGGCCAGCCTGGGCAGAAAAGCCCACAAAACTCCATCTCAGCAGGTAGCTGCGTGGAGTAATATCTGTCTACCACCACAAGCTACAGGGAGAACTGAGATTGGGAGGAATGAGGCTCTAGGACAGCTGGGACCTGTGAGTCTAGGTAACCTTGGATGCACCTGTGATCCCAGCAAGATGGAAAGCCTAATTCAAGTAAATAGTTATAACGAAGGCCTTTGACCCTAGGCAGGAATTGAGACTCTATTTCAAAAATAATCAACCAAAAAACAAGGCTGGAAGCATGACTCAGAGGTGCTTCGTAGGAACAGAAAAGGTGCAATTCTGTCATGCATAGCGCTTGAGTCCTTTACAGGGCCCTGCTTAGCAGTGAACTTTGCTTTGAAGGAGGGGGGCAGAGGTAGGAGTCACCTCCCTTAATCTTTAATGCAGCTAGAGAATATCTGTTTCCAACACCATCAAGGTAATAAGAAAAATCCGTTACACATTAGTTCTTTTAATTCAAGGTACCATCAGACTGCAATGCTGTCTAGTATCTGTGCTGCCTCTAAATTAAGTGACTGGAGGCAATTTTCATTTTATTTTAAATTTTGTCTTTTCTATCCATAGTACAGGACATCCCTCGCTGCTCCATTACCATGGATGGTGCCAGCTTTTGACTTTGATTTCGGAGTCAGCTTTTTAAGGCATCTCGTTCATGCAAGTGGACCCAAGGCCTGCAGAACTAGGTCAGGCATTTGCTGGAGGTCATTACAAGGCTACAAAATAGAGCATGCTTAATTCTGTTATTTCTGAAGATTTCCTTCTTCTCTCTCATGTGCATAGAAGACAATCAGTACTTAATTAAATTTTGGAGCTGTTCCTGAAAATTTCAGACTGTCAAAGATGCATGTGACCTCCTTTCACCCGAACCACCCGAGAGAGGCTTAAACAAAAGCACACGAAAGAGACCGAAGTGGGCTTGTCGACTGAAGGAGAAGCTGCATCAATTGTCACACTTCTATTTTAAACACCAATGCCTAAAACTTTGCAGCAAGAAAATCTGCTGTACATAGAATTCAGAGAGAGAAGTGACCTAGTCTTGAGTTCCATCTTTTTGCTTCAGATGCAGGTTGAGTAACAACTGACATACATGGTAATGCAACAGTATTCCAATAAACAATACTTAGGTTAGATCTGATTAACAGGAGAATTAACTACCATTAACTAACATTAGGTAGTATAGACTCCAAGACAGAGGCACTGGATGCCCCAGCTGATGGGTATGTGGTGAATGATAGCTGAGAATCCCCTGTGAAAGGGCTTGGCTGAAATCAACCAGCTCCTTTAAGATCAAGGCCTTTTCCTGGGGTAGCCAATCTCCAATGCCAGGGATGGCTATGAAGAACCTGCACCTTATTCAGAATGGGAGACAGTTCTGCAAGGCCATCTGATTATATTATAGTGCTGTTTTTGTGACACAGCACTAAGTACTGCCACCCTCTTGGTTTTCTTCCTGACAGCATTCCACAATCAAACTTCTTTGGTGCTACTTTTGGTCTCCTAGAACATTATCTGCCATAGAATTCAAAACCCTGAGGTAGCTTTGCTATCTCTAGTCCAGTCCAGAGTTGCAGAAGGCATCCTGTAACTCACAGGATTCTGTTGTTAGTTTCCTTATGGATATGGGGGGTGGGAGTGTGCTGAATCTTGAACTCAGGCCTTGGGGGCTGTCCCTTAGCCTTTTCTGCTCAAAGCTGGCAGTCTACCACTTGAGTCACACCTCCTCTATTGGCTTTTTGGTGATTAAATGGAGCTAAAGAGTCTCATGGACTTTTCTGCCCAGGCTAGTTCCTATGATTTTCACATATCAGCCTCCTGATTAGCTAGCACTATAGGCAGGAGCCACAAGTGCCCACTTTGAGTATAGAATTTTTGAAGTAAGACAAAATATACTGAGAACAGTTAGAGGATATCAGAAAGCAACTCCCTGGCCAAAGCTGTAAGTTCAATGGTATTCTGTTCTCTTTCCCCCTCCTTCCTCAATGACAACACACACACACACACACACACACACACACACACACACACACACACACAATGAGATTCATAAAAGAACTAGAAGATAATGTCTTGTTATGGAAAATTTCTTTTCAGTGAATAAAAATATCTTTCTGAAAGTTAACTGTGTCAACAATCAACCCTAGACTGCAGCCACCTTATTAATGAAAGGGTGGAGACGATTTTTAATCTGCCCAGGGTCTCTTACCCATTGATTTTATGTGATTTACTGTGAGTTTTATTCAACAAGAATTATGAGCTATTTCTGTGCCTGCAGAGACCCAATATTATTATTGTGTGGCAATGTCCCTGACTCTGCCCACTCCATCTTGGCACTGAAACATGTTCTGCACAAACGTTGGCCAATAGTGCTTCATTTTACCTTGACATTGTTACCCTGTCTTCATAGACTCACACTGACTGTGTCACTAGGGCATGAAAAGATGTGAATTTATCAATGGAAGTAATGGAGGAATTAACACCACAAATAAAGCATTATGAAAAGCTTCAACAAGTTCTGCAAACCTAGGCATTTGGAAGAGATGGAAAGCAGAAGAGTCAAATGCTGAGAATTTCAAGGACAGTAGCAAGGGTTAGCCTAGAATCATTATTTGAACCAACTCATGGCTAGCTTAAATCATTTTTAGAACAGGGAGGAACATGAGAGATAAGAACCAAGCCACTAAAGCATTCTTTGGTGGAAAGCCACTGAGTTTACTCTATCATCTATCTCGTGTATTTTACAGTGACAAAATCCAATCATTGCAGTCTTTCCTTGAGAGGAATGGTTTTACTGTGTTTCAAACAACTGATGGATTACCATCTTCCTCTTCCTCCTCCCTCCCCTTCTCTTCCCTTTCCTCCTCCTCCTCCTTCCTCCTCCTCCCTCTTCCATCCTCTCCTTAACCTCTCCTTCCTCCCTCCCTCTCCATCTTCCTCCCTCCTCTCCCTCCCACCTCTCTACTCCCTTTCCCTCCCTACCCCTCCCTCTTCTTACTCTCCAATCTCCCCCTGCCCTGCTTGCCTTCCTCCTCTTCCCCCCTTCCCTCCTCTTCTCCTCTCCCTCCCCCTCCTCCTTGTGTTGAGCCTTCAACTCAAGGCCCAGTGCTCTTGCTTGCTTGGCTTTTTTGCCCAAGACTGATGATCTATCACTTGAGCATCAGTTTTTTGCTAGTTAATTAGAGATAAGTCTTTTGTGGATTTGTCTATCTGAGCTGGCTTTGAACTGAGATATTTAGGTATCAGCTTCCTAAGTAGCTAGGGTAACAGACATAAGCCACTAGCACCTGAGTAGATTGCTTTCTTTGGTAGGGGAAATAAATATGTACTTTACTTGTTCTAGCAGAACCAGTGAGGTGATTTTGAAGTAAAGCTCCCCTTCCTTTGAGATTTTCTTAAAATTGTTTTTACAATATTTTACAATATTTGAATTACAGTCTTGTGGTTATTTTTATAGAAGCACATTTAGTTATAATTCTTAATAAAAAATGAATAAATGGGGAGAACACCCCCTACTTCCACAACCCAGTCCTGTTTCCCTCACCAGAGATAAAAGGTAACAATTTGGTATGTATCCATTACAGGGTTTTCTACATGAATTTATATACCTAGGCTTTATTTTTGTTTCATCATGAATCATTCATGCCTACACTAAGAGCACCTTATTCATGGATTTAGTACATGGATTGAGCTACTAAGGTAAAAAAAAAAAGTAAACAAATGGAAAAAAAAAGAAATTTCAAAAACAAAATAATTTCAGTTCCTGCATGTGCATCACACATTCAGCTGAGGCTGAGCAATTCTCAGTGAGTCCTGCATCTACATCAGTTAAACCATTGTGCGATCCACTGTTTCCTTACCCTTAATTTTGTGCAAATATGTGCCAAAGCAAATGATGCAAAAAGAAAACAAGGTGAAAGTTATGAGTCCTCCCAAGCCTAAAGGGGCCTGCAATCTGCTTGATTCCAATGATACAGGGGAGTTGAAAGATAACATATTTTCATCAAAGTTGGGTAGCATTGTGGAAAAAGTGAATCAAGCATCTGCAGTTCTGTGCTGAGCATTCAAGGTTTTTTCTGACCCTCTTGTCTCTGACCCTCTTTGACCCTCTGGTCTGATTGGTCTCCCATGATAATGAGGCCCTCCTCTATAGGGACTACTCTGCTTTTATTATTTTTTTTCTGGTACTGGGGCTTAAATTGGGCTTTTGTGTTGGCATTGGGGTGGAAATTTACAAACGGAATTTCTGGGAATAAAAGGTATAAACATATTACATTTTAACAGATAGCACTAAAGGAAGGGGATAGAAATGAAAAATTCATGTAAATTTTGTGGTGCTTATTATTAAATCCCTCCTCCAGAATTAATAAATCATTTTGTCATTAATCTGTTAGTACAGATTGAAAATATGAATATTTCCAAATATTTCTGAGCTATCAGAATAAGCATAATAGATGATCATCTATCATTCTTTTGGAATATTGCTGAGTTTATTTTATTTTATTTTGCTTTGTCATTTTATTTGGGGTTTTTACATCTATGATATTAAGTAATATTGGTCAACAATTTTATTCTTGTGGTTATATCATTTGGGTATTTTCCATAATTTTTAATGTTCTGAAGGGAGTTTTGAAAAATAGGAGAACTATCTGTGCCCTAAATTTTTGGTAGAGTCCACTTTAAAACTCTCTGAATCTAATGTTGTTCATAAAGCCAGAACTGTGACACATTTTTAAGTTTCTATTACTACTAATGGTCTGTTAGAATTTTTAAATTTCAGTTGACCAGATTTATTTGGCAGATCCTAGAAACTGTCATTTAAATTTCCAAAAGTATAGAAATAATATTCTACATATCTTTTCATAATTTCTTTTCTAATGTATTTTCTTATTTTATTATGAGAAGACAAAGTGAAATTTATTCCCTTAGGAAAGGTTGAAATGTACAATGAATATCATATTGTTGACTATAGATGACTATGAATGACTGCAGTGCACTAGGATTTTTGTTCGATTTAATAACATATTACAACTTTGGATTAGCAACTCATTTCCCCTTTTCCTCAACTCCCCATTTTATGCTATGAGTCTATGAATTTGATTACAAGGAGTCGTGAAATATTTGTCATCTGATTGGTTTATTGCACTTAGTACTATATCTTCAGGGCTCACCTGGCTTCCCTGTTATATCTGGCAATTCCTTGGTCATGAAATAAGAAAATTTACTTATTCTGAAGTTAACTTTGAAGAAAACAGAACTTTAACCATCTCTTTTGTTGTTTCATTTCTAATGTTAATATTCTTTAGTCAGAAATTTGGACAAGTAAATCCTATGACTTTATTGAGATTCCCTAATCAATTAACACACCGTTCAATTTCAAAAATGCTCCATATATTGGGTATGTTTATTTCTAATAGTATTATAACATTAACAAAGGTATATAATCACAGATTTTGAATGTTATTTAATTCCCAGTAGTTTTAATTAATTTTTGTTCACTTAATACTTTTTGCTTCTTTAGAACAGTGTGTTACTACTTCTGTCTCTGATGAAGGATTTTGTCATTTCCTCCTTGTATTTTTATTTTATGATTATTAGATTTCCTTGGCTAATGATATCTTTAATGTATACCCAATACATTTGTTGTGAGTAATGTATTTATTTTTCACTTGTCTTTGTTTTATATCAATTCTATTAGATTTTGTGTTGCTGTGATAATATATCCCATAGAAATAATTTAAGGAACAAAAGACAGCCTCCAAGGACTTGCCAGAAGTGACCTATTTACTCCACCTAGGCTCTACCTCCTAAAGCTTCAATCACCTCCTAAAATAGCATGGGGGAACTTAGGCTTCAAGACAGGAGCCTGTGGGAGGCATTCCATATTCAAAGCCTCACATCAATAATGAATGTTTTCTTTTATAATTGACACTTTCCTTATATGTTTTTCCACCATTTTATAACTTGGTGTGTCTATATAGCAGCAGTAGCCAACTAGGAACAAGTATTTAGAAACATCTATTTATTCACATGTAAAGTCATTAATGACATTTTGAGATAGAGCCCAGTGTATTTGTATTTCAGCAACCATGTGTTCTCTCTCCGCCTCTCCCTGTCCCTTTCCTCCATTTGTTCCTCTCCCTCTCCTCCACCATTCATTCTTTTCAATATGACAAAACCTCAGCACAGTTCTCTTTCCTTATATTGTCCATCACCTTCTCCTTACTGCTCAGTTCATTCCAATGGCCAATGTGTTTATCAAAATTGGTCAATGGCCAATCTATATGAGTAAAATCTACTTAGCTTTGAATGTACATTGTACTAGTTTCTTTTCTAAATATTATATCCTACCACCATGGTTAGCCTCTTTGCTCTATATACTGTTTTTCTTGGTTGATTTCATACTTGAATAGATCTTCCAAAACAAGTCTGAAGGTCATTTGAAAAATCTGTATTCAGTTGCCCCACTTAAAAGTTGTTTGGACTAGGTTCCTTTAAAGCCTTGAAGATATTATCTCTGCTGTTCTCTGTGTGAAAGAGGACAAGTGTACTGAAGATCTTCTCATCCGTTTGCAGGGATATTTTTTTCTTATTTCTTCTTATATCTATACTGCTGGAACGTTAAAATATAGATGTTGATCTTAATTTATTCATTTTGCCTATCAATTCATGAAGCCTTTCAAAAAGTTTAAAATTTGTTTTAAAAAATGCTTCCATAAATCCTCTTCCTTCCAGGATTAATTCTGCTGAACTTGTGAATTAGGTCTGCATTATGTGGAAGAGCTAGCTGTAGGTTCTGAGTGTAGGAGTATAGTCACTAAAGAGGCTCAGCTCTCATTTTGACCCCTCTATGTCATAGTCTAAAATTATTCATACAAGTAGACCAGGTCATTGCATCTCAAAAAAGGCCAATAGAGCACTCAAGAAAAATCAGCTTTAGTAGAGGTAAGAATGCATATTCTTTAACTCTACCCCAGTCTTTCTACATTGGAATGTCTACACATAGGACATTGGAACAGTAGATTTTTCTAATGTATAATAATATTTGAGAAGCACAGTGGAATCAACTAGCAAATAGGGATAATCATGGGTGCTTATATATTCCCAAAGAGATGAAAATCCAGACACTGAATACAGGAACAACACTAGTCAGTCACCCAGATGATCCAGAATGTGAATGTGACAGTATATGTGTACAAATTCTTTCAGATTATTATCAAAACAAAAATCTTAAGAATGTCAAAAGTCATTGAAGAGAACATATGTATGGATAATGCATTTAATCCTTACAACTACTATCAGACATTTTAAAACTTCATTGTAGAAATGAGAAAGCTAAGCCTCAGAGAATTATACATGAATGTGGTTAGGAAGTCAGTTAACTGATGGATATATAATCACAGACAGCTAGTGCTTTTGCACATGGCAGTCGGGTAGGGCAAATAATAAGCCCAAAGATAGCCAGATCCTAACCTGTACAACTTCTCAATGTTACAATATATGGCAAAACAGACTTTGCCAATGTGATTAAGTTAGGAATCTTGAGATAGAGATGAAGGGACTATCATGCATTATTCAGCTAAGTCCTGAAGATAATGAATGACAAGTCCTTACAAGAGGAAAGCAGAGAAAGAATTGATTTCTGAACATTTCAAGAAACAATACCACAATGACTGAAGCAAGGTGTTACACTGTTCTCCAAGAAGTTGAAAAAAGAGACCACAAGTCAAGAAATGAAGGCAGTGCCACTGTAACCATTGTGGGGGTGAAAAACAATAGATTTTCCTCTAGAGCTTCTAAATGCCTTCATTTTGGACCTGTGAAGCTAATCTTGCCTTTTAAAATCTCTATTACATTAAAATTATAATTTGCTATAGGAACCATCAGAAACTCAACATACAAATTCATAAGGAATATTCTCATCTTCTACCCAAGTTTATAATAAAATTGTGCTTGTCTACTTTGCTTTTAAGTTGGTAGTCATCACCTTAACTTGGCAGTCATGTGTGTTGCTCTAGCCAGTAGGATATGAATATATTCTGTATTGGTTCTGAGTAGCAGCTCTAAGGCGCAACACTGTTCCTCAATTCCCTATTCCCTGCTGTGGTGCTCACCGAGGGAGCATCCATCAGCCATGGTCCCTGAATGATTATGATGAAGAGAAACTCCTGTGCTGGACATGGGAAAAGAAAGAGAGGCCAATCTCTGCTGTGTCAAGCCACTGAGATTTTGAAATGATTTCTTACTGAAGCACAGCATATCTAACAGATACAGATGATAAAAAAAAATCCATGTTCATCCCATAGGATGAATGAAAATATTGCCTCATGTGCTTCTGACCAGTCTCTCCAGTAAGTCCAATAATTTCTGATACTAATTATTAAGGTCACTGTTACCTGAATCTTCTACAATTCGGAAGAGATTGTAGCACATGCTGTAGAAGGTTTTTGGTTTAATGATGAAAGTAATACTCTAAGGAATTTAAATTGAACTCAACCTCCTTCTTAGATACCTATGCGCCACTAGTCTCTCTTTCCCAGAGGATGGTCTCAGAAATCCTTCTCCTTCCCTGCACAGTAAGCTTGTATGCTAGCTTTGGTGTTTTTTTCTTCTTCTCAGAATCAAATAAGAAGGTTGTAAACATCCAGACTTGGGTATCAGAGCCATATGAACTACATCATCTTAGCGTGGTATGTATGATATCCAACTTGACCCTCACCCATAGTACCCAAACCTCAAGAAGTTATTCTTATTTCCTTCTCATTTTTACTCAGAGTAGACAGGCTTTTCAAATCTTATTTCATCCCAAAGAGATGATACTCCTGTAATGCCCCTACCTCTTGCCTCCAGCTCTGAGCAAGGTAGATTAACATTTACAAAAATTTTATTTTCTTTACAGAGAATTAAGGGACAAAGACTCACCTCAGTGGCTAGAGCAACCTATTCCTTCAGTGAAAAGAAGACATAGGACTAAAGTATTCTCCCATGGAGCTAAACTATACCACGTGACCTGAAGATTCGCCCCTCCTATAGCTCTGATCTAACATGACCTTAGAAAGCCAAGGCAAATGTTGAAACCAAGAGGCAACATGTTAGCAAAACCCTGTTTCAAATTAAACCCTTTCCTTTACTAGTGAAGAAATCAGCTAAACACTGTTATTTGAAGTATCTGTAGAAAGTTTGGATCTGTGAATAATTGCTATCTGCACATCTCTAATTCCTTACAGTTTTCTGTTAGACATATCTGTACACAGCTATAAATAGTGGAGCAGTGTCTCTCACTGTATAATACAGTCTCTCTGCCTTTACAACTCATCATGAACTTCTATGTAATTTATTTTTTATTGAAGAATTCCAATTAATGGCTTCCTGGTGATTTTAAAGCCTCAAATTATCAGTCTCTGAAAACAAAGCAGAGAACATAATTATCATAAACCGAGAATTTTTCATTTTGAAGCTTATCTGTTTGTGCTAAGTATCTTGTCTGTAAGTAATTAGTGCCTTTATTTTTTTTCAGTAAAAATAATGACCATTCTATGCTACACATCCAAATTTTGTTAACTGCTAGATGTACTGTGTGTATTATATTTGAAAATGGACCACCTTGGACTAATTTTAAAGTATTTCATCAAATGATAATAACAACAACAAAATACATCTGTTTGTCAGAATAAATTATGCAGCATGTATTTTAAAAACCTATTATATCCTTTTGCTTTCTTTCTAAGAATAAAAGCCTCAGAAAAAATATGTACTTGCCATTTATTACCAGGGCTGAATAACAAGAAAAGACTCATTTTATCTTCCATTTATACTTCTTAACTGCTAATCAAATTGATCAGCCAATAGCTTGGTTCTAGAGGGTCTTTTATAGGGTCATTTCAAAATGTTTTAGAGATAAAGAAAAATCCAATGAAATTAAAGCACATTGAATGACAACGCATACTTCAATAGCTTTTTTTAATTTATTGCATTAAGCCATTAATTTGTTATAGCACAAGAAAAGAGGGAATATTGGGTATCTATATTTCCAAATTGTAAGTAATTTTCTTATAAAATTTATTGATTGGCTATTCTTTTTGGTGGACACTTGATATTGTATGTCCCATACTCAAAATTCCTATAGACTTGTTCTGGGTTCAATGCTGTCTACTCCCCTTTCTATATCCACATGCTACACTCTTCATTGTTTTAGTGGGGTACTAGTTTTCATTGCAAGAGAATTCTGTGTGCCTTTAACAAAACATATTGTGTATTTTTTGCTATACTTACAGACATTTTTTTCCAAATGAATTTAATATTCCCTTTGATAAGTTAAATAAGATAATCTACTTTTAGGATTGTACTACATTTATTAAAATCATTTAGGAATATTGACATCTTTATAATAATTAGCCTTACTATTCATGAATAAATTATATCATACATTATTTGATGTTTCTCAGTGAATCTTTATGTTTTAAGTCACTTTTTTTCTCTCTAGCCTGTTCTCTTTCAGATTCCCAATGTCTGGCAACTTTCTAGACCCTACAACGCATACAATTTTTTTTGTTAACGAAAGTAAGTAATTTATAAGCTAAAAGGCTTTCTCTACCATTCATTAGAATTGGGAATCTCTAATGGGAGCCTTACCATTTCATCTTCTCAGTTTCCTTGCCCATAAATAGTGTAACAACAGTATTAACTTAATAAAATTATGAGAATTAATTGAGATTGGTCGTAAACCTAGTGCAACACTTGACACATACTAAGGCCCAATAAACATTACAGAATACCATCATTACATGTGAGAGGTTTGTCCAAAGAAAGTCATGGAACAGAGATGGAAGCAAAGGGAAAGCAAGAACAGTTCTAACGCTGATTCAAGATTATGTAAAATAATTTCAAAAATTAATATTTAAAATATATTTTAAAATAGCAACCACTGTTGTGACTAAGAAGTATTTGCTTTTGGATTCTGTAAGAATCAGCCTGGCTTAGGTGCTACTCCTACACATTTCAGAGATTGTAATGTGGGGAAAAGAGTTTGTTAAGACCAGAGTCCAGAATGGTCTGTAAGCCATACGGAGCTCTTTTCTTATAAGCATTCACAGTAGCAACCCTCAACTGACTAGAACAAACACAGAGAAATATTTCTGCGATGAGAGAATACATTCAACTCACCCTTAGTGCAAATATAAACCTCATTTATGCCATAAATAAAGTGAGAAATTAAGGAAATTATCCAAATAATTCATATTCTCTTCCAAAAAGCAAACCACTAGTTGGCCTGCAATGATCTGAATATTCTTGGATATTTGAGCTCCAGTGCCAAACTGGATAATAGTTTCCAGTCTCCATTTCAGTGTT
The DNA here is from genome assembly GCF_024711535.1 of Dipodomys merriami. NCBI lineage: Eukaryota > Metazoa > Chordata > Mammalia > Rodentia > Heteromyidae > Dipodomys > Dipodomys merriami. The sequence goes on from NW_027203048.1 coordinate 35,489,286, forward strand.
CACATAGACTCAGCCACAGTGCCTTAAAAAAAGCCAAGGACTAACTTTAGTCTCCGGTCCTGCTTTCAATAAAGCCTTATTTTAATAGAAACATTGTGTCTCTTTTTCAAGACTCCACCTTTTCTGGCAGCTTGCCAGCCGAAAGCAAGAAGAGAATTCTAGCACATTGTCCCCAAATTCCAGGCAGATCACAAAAATAAACTGTCCCAGAATGTATTCCTTTTAAGAAAAATTGCTTATTCAAGGCTTGCTTTTCTTGTTTGCCTTTCCTCTTCCCTTCCCAAACACTTCTTCTACTAACATCACGCTGCAAAGTTGCCATCTGTCTCCAACACACACATACACAAAAGGGAAATCCACATACAAGGAATACTGGAAAGAAGGAAAATAAGTTGGTTACCAGTGGGTTTTCTAAAGTCTATAACTTTTCCAACTCAATAGCTCAATTCTGAATTACCTTCTTACCAATTGTGTCTCAATTTGGCGATGTAGACCAAAGTAAAAATAAATAACTTTCAAAAATAAACCATGAGCCAGGAACTGGTGGCTCATGCCTATAATCCTACCTACACAGGAGGCTGAGATCTGAGGATCACAGTTTGAAGCTAGCTCAGGCGGAAAAGTCCATGAGGCCCTTATCTCCAATAAACTACTCAGAAAAAGCCAGAAATAGCACTGTGGTACAAGTGGTAGAGCACTAGCCTTGAGTGCAAAGAGGCTCAAGGACACCACCAAGCCCCTGAGGTCAAACACCATGGCCGGCAATAAATAAATAAATATCCCTGAACTTTGCTCATTATCCTCAAGGGAACCCTTGACTTTTGCATTCTTTCATAGAGGGATGATCCTGAATTCAATGTTATATATAGGAAGCATGAAATGTGGAAAGAGAAAAAAATTACTGAAGACTCACAAGTTAATTGAGAATATCAATATATTTGTGTCACAATCTCCTGAATCATAATTGCCTGGGACACCAGTGAAAATATAACTCCTGTAAACAAAAATCTGCATTGCAAGAAGCAGAGGAGACCCAGGTGAGGTTCATACAGCTCAGTGCAGAGCACAGGACACTTTCTGCACTACCTGCCTGTAGAACTTCCCTTCACCATTCCCTCTCTCCCTCCCCACCCTTCCCCTTCCCAAACCAGTCTCAACAAGCTTCATTATTTTCCTTTCACACAGATACAAAAAGAATTTGATCATAATCTCTTCCATCCTTTCCATTTGTCCTTTCTCTTTCCACAGTACCCCCATCCTCAAAAAGGCCTGTTTTGCCTTCTTGTCCTCCATTTTTAACTTCTGTATTTTGTAAGTGTGTGCTATTTGTTCAAAAGAGGGCCTCACTGTGGTATTCCATACACACCTATACAAATTTTTATTCATGGGATCGACTCCCCTAGTTTACTTACTTTCCCCATATCTTTTACCACCTGTTATTCCACAGCTTTCAGTGAGCTTTATTTTGCTAACTCCAATCATAGCCACAAGTTGTGGTTTGTGAGGGACTAGGCTATTTCAAATGGCTGCTCTTAACAGTAATTTGAAGTAATTTGAAGATTCATGATGGAGTTTTCACCACTGACACAGATTCAGTACTACCCTAAACTACTTTTCTAACTTTAACATTTCTCTCTTCTGTGTAGGCCTGGATACTATTTGTGCAGAGGGAGGACATTTTAAGGGATCTGGGTTCCATTTACAGTGGACTTGCCATTGAGTCATGAAATCTGGAGTCATTGGATACAGTTGTCTAGGTCTCATTTCCTTCATTTTCAAAGTCAGGGTGTGAGTTAGATTATCCCTGCAGTCTTTTCACACTAAAATTAGTGGGTGCCAGAGCATTTCAATTACTTGAAAGAGCCCTTGCAGTTGTATTCAGTATTGTAAGTGGGACTCTGAAGGGCTAGGTACTCATGCCATTTGGCCCAGCCCAACCACAATCATCCAACCCAATGTTTAGCGTCTTGCCTTGTGTCAGGAAGACAAGAAAATATCCAATTCACATGGAAACAAAATGCATTTATGCTAAGTCCATCTGATTCCCCTTAAATGGCTGGTGAGGGATGTTTTGGTTGGGCACCCAATAGGATATTCAATTGTTCTGTTAGAAAATCCTAACATCTGTCAATGACCCAAATAGAATGCTTCCATGTCCTTCATCTTATGAGCACACACACACACACACACACACACACACACACACACACACACACACACACACACATACACACACACACTCATCTCAGAAAACTCAACTAAAAGGATTTTTCCAATTGTTCTTCTGTGACACTCTAAAACAGAGAGTCAAGCTTCCTGTTTTAACTTGAAAATAAAGGTGACATAAAATCATCTCAATGTTTCTAAAGAACTGGAGAGGATTGTCTGTGTTTGCCAGAATTGGCACTAGGTAGGCAGCCACTGATATTCTCTGCCAGGCAGTTCTTTAAATGAAGTGCCAACTGATATACAATGGGGGTGGTGAGGTGCTGGTTGCAGGTAGGAGGGGGAGCTGGTGAATGAGTGGAGGCATGATAAGTGATCACATTTAAAAAAATAGTAAAAGCAGGCAGGAGAAATCATTTTAGTTATGCATACCAAGAGAGAGGGCTGGGAAAAAATAGAAGAGTGAAATTTACCATTATGTTTGTCTTATTTGAACTTTTAGAAACTGGCTTCTCAATGTTGGTCAAAAGTATTTTCTGATTTTTCAGTACTCATAATACGTTCTAGCTAGAATAAGACCCCCTCCAACTCAGAGGCAAAACATATCGCCTGAAGAATTAAATATTTACCTTCACTCATTTAGATGAGTTTATATTGTTTATGTGTATGAAGTCAAACATGAGACCATGAGATGAGACTATAAACAGATTTTCTGATTTTGAGTCTCCTGCACAAATCAGTGCCTTTACTGCATTTGAAACTCATTTCTTATATAAAAGATACCTAGAGTGTCCTGGCTATTTTGGAGGCTGAGATCTGAGATCAAGGTTCAAACTGAGACGGGCAAAAACATCTGTGAGATTCTGTCTTCAATAAACCAACAAAATGTTATACTGGAAATGTGACTCCAGTGATAGAGCATCAGCTATGACAAAAAACCCAGTGAGAGTCCAGGTCCCCGAGGTCAAGCGATGATAATGGCAAGGGAAAAAAATAAGGATACCATGAGCACTTCTGTTTATCTGAAATAGCCAAGGTTCCTTGTTGGATAAAAGAGGGAGAAGGATTTGCCATTGTTTTGATGAGTCACATTCACTGAAGATCAGCTAGCTTCATTGGTCAATAAATAGTGAGACTTGGAAACAGACCTGGATCTCAATTTTTCCCAACATGCAAATGTGGGTTGTTGTTGTTGTTGTTTTAATCCAGTGTTGCCCTGTCCTTGATAATACACGACATAGAAATACTCGCCCATCAAACCACTTGATTACATGTACAACTCGTGTGGTACATGTAATCAAGTCTATAAATGTTAGTTAAAAGGCCAACAACATAAAGAATATAAAGTATTATCAAAGGTGAAATAGCTACAAAATATTAGAAAGAGGATTATTGTATTCAATAGCTAACAGACTTTTAATAACCTATTTTAGCTATGATAAGGAAAGCCATTGTTCATTAGCAAAAAAAATAGATTACTTTCCCCACCAAACCTATAGGGTAGACTAATGTTGTTTGATTCAATGTACCAGTTAAGAGTTACACAAAGATGTCATAGTTTCTTTCAGAATATACTCAATAAAGACCTTTAGAGGAGGAGTGAGTTTCCTCCAAACTCCTTTCTGTAGAAGTACATGTTGTCAATGATGAAGGTCATTTTTTCACTGAGTCTCCTAAGAACCACTTCTTCAGGTTGAAAGGGAGCTATCTAAGAAGTCAGAGGGCTGTAATTTCTAGTAATTGTTCTCTATGATTTAGTAATACCCGGGTGTGAAAAAGAAAACAGAATTTTCTGGAATTTTCTAGAAAGCCAGTCTAAACAAGGCTGTAAAAGAAAAGTCACAGAAAATGTCAGCCTAGCCAACAAAGAAAGGTCCAGGGAGTAGCAAAGGCATGGCATATACTTTTTCATCTCTTCAGTCTGACCCTGGGTCCTCTGCCATAATCTTTTTTAAGGTTCGTGGTAGGAAGGCTACTGCCTGAATATTTGCAGAAGTCTCCGAACATCGTCTGCTGAGGAACCTTAAACCTCAGATTCTATTTTGGAGAAAACGGACAGCATGAAACAAGGGCAGAAAATGAGGCATAGCAGAACTAGGGGCTAAATAAGTTCCCTCAGTCTTTCTGAAATCATTTATAGACTGGGATTTGGGGACGGAGGTAAAAGAGGGGGCATTGTAAGAGGTAAATTGTGTGTGTGTGTGTGTGTGTGTGTGTGTGTGTGTGTGTGTGTGTGTGAGTGTGTGTGTGTGTTTACTCAACTTGGACCCTGGCTCAAACATTTTAATAGGGACTACACAGGAAGAAGGGAAAAAAAAAGAAAAAAATTTCAAAAAGAACTATTTTGCTAAGCAATTTAAAAATTCTTTGTAAGAAATAATAAAAAGACTTTAACAAAATTGCAGCTATTGCTGGTCTGTGAGGGTAAGTTAGTAAAATACTCTGTGGATGGCTGCAAACCTCTAATGGAAAGTTGTATAAGTGGCTGAGGCCAAAGTAGGCATTAATTACAATGAAAAATCAGTTTAGAGCAGGCCACAACTAAATTGGAAGCTGGTCCTCTAGGTAAAACAAAGAAAGTGAACGGAGCCTCAGATTTGATTACATGGCAATACAAGAAAAATGTGCTGTATGTTGTCTATTATTAAAGCAGCTTTGGGGCCCTGTGTTGGGTGCCTCAGGGATTTTAATAAAAAATTAGTAATAGGTCTGCTGCCTTGGCTCAGTGTGGCTTTTTGGAGTATTTGTGGGTTCAGGGCTGGTCCTGCAGTGCAAATTAAGTCATTTCAAGACAAGCAGCCTCAGAAAGTGTTAGGTGATAGCGAAGTTCAAATACAGCACTTGGGCTCTAAAAGGGCACAGGCCCCTGCAGAGGCCCATTCAGCGTCACAAAGAAATAATAAAATTTTATCAGAAGGTGGAGGAGGAGGAGGGAGAAATGGCAAATGAGTAAACAGAAAGAAAAAAGACACAAGTGTGTTTTCTTTCTTTCTTTCTTTCTTTCTTTCTTTCTTTCTTTCTTTCTTTCTTTCTTTCTTTCTTTCCTTTTTCTGTCTTTTCTTTTTTTGGGTTGGTTGTAGGGCTTTTTTTGTATCAGTGCTGGGGCTTGAACTCAGGACCTGAGCACTTTCCCTTAACTTTTTTGCTCAAGGCTGGTACTCTGCCACAGCTCCACTTCTGTTTTTTTTTTTTTTTTTTTTTTTTTTTTCCCTCATTAGAAATAAGAATATCAGGGACTTTTCTGCTGGGCTGGATTTTAACCCCATCTTCAAATCCTCAAATCTCCTGAGCAGTAGTAGGATTATAAGCTAACCAGGTGTTTTGTGTGTCTTACTCATGCCTACTACTAGTCCTGGTAGATAAGCTATACCAGTATATAAAATACTGCCAGTGAGTGGTTTGATGGCAGAAAAGGCAACTGGTAGCCTGGGAATTTTTCCCCTTACAAATGTTAACTCTATAACTCTTTTTATATTGATATAGTGATCTTAATGATATTGTCTTTATTACTAATCTTACCACTGGGTCTGCGGTATGACTGTCTATATCGGAGCCATGAAACATTAGCAAAAGATCACCCTGATTAACAAATCAAACCTATAAATCTGCATTCTTGCAAAGATGAAAATGTCTGGGGCAAAATTATTTCCTACAGAAGAGTTATGTGAGGCGGAGAAGCTGGAGAGCTTTCCACTTCTCCTTGGTTTTCCATAGAGCTGATGATATAGGCCGATTTGGGCTGTTCAGAATGTCATGTCCTGGTCTGACTCAAGCAAACACAGTCATGGAAAGCAGGTTTTAATTCCCATAAGCATTGTACAGATTCAACAAGCTGAGGACACTTGAGCAGGAGGTGCATTTTCATCCTAAAATTTTGCCTAATGCTGAGATGTCTCAATACAGAGACAGAACAAGATGTGTGCCCCTTGGAAGCTGATACATGGGCCTGGAGGGAGTCAGAAGAAAAGTAAGCTTTTATCTAAGTAACTCAAACATTCCTTGCTATCATTACCTGGTGTTTTAATTTTTCATTTGTTTGTTTCATTTTTGGTGGGACTGCAGTTTGAACTCCGGGCTTCATGCTTGTTGTTTTGAGGAACTCTATCATTTGAGTTATGCCACTGGACTCTTCTTGCTCTAGCTATTCTTAAAATAGGGTCTCATTTCTTGCAGTTCCCACAGTACCTGGTTTGACAGGCATGTGTCCCCATGCCTAGCTTTTTTTGGTTAGAATGAGGTCTCCCAAACATTTTTTTTTTGGCCTGGGTTGGCTTAGGCACAAAACAATTCTTCAGATCTGAGCTTCCCACTTTGCTGTAGCTAAAATGACAAGTACATGCTATTATGCTCAGCTATTGATTGAGAAGCTGTATTGCAAACTTTTGACCCAGGCTAACCTCAAATAGTTATCCTTCTGAGTAACGCGGGTTATAGGTATAAGCCACCAGCATGTGGTTATTGTCAATTTTAAAGGTTAATAAATACAAGAAAACCCAATTCATGTCTATGGGGGAATTTCCCTTGTCCAACATCAAATAGTAGCTAGGTTGTTAGCAGACGTGGCTACATAATTCATATATGACTTTGAGAGGTCCTAAGAAATTTCTGTTGGCCTGAAGCACCTTCTTCTAGCTGCTGACCAGTCTCTGAAATTATCTGAGTTAGGAAACTGGTCCTTTAATTTAAATCACAGACTCCTACTAAATGAAAAATGTCCTACAAAATTCTTCTTGTTAAATTTCCACAGTTTTAATATACCCCTTCAAATTCAAGTGCCATTAATTCAATAGAGAGACGCAGGGCCTTTTATGCACACAGCTAAGTGATGGGAGATCTGCCTTGGTACCTGTCAGTGGATGGAAAATGTGGTCTAGATATGCAGTGAAGTTCTACTCAGCCTCAACAATCCTGTGGAATGATGCAGTGGTCATATCCTAGGGAGAACAGTAGCAGGAGAACGGAAGAGGTTCTCTTGAAGTGTTAAGTCATCATGACTTCAAACTGTCGGTTCATACAGACTTGCAGCACAATCACAGGCCCTCCATTCTACCCCATATGAATCCTTTGAGCCTTTTTAGGGGATCAGATAGTGGACAAGCTGTGAATTCAGAAGTGAAATATGAGTGATTTTTGTAATTTCCTCAGGTTCCCAGTGGCCAAAGTCTCAGGCAATATGCCCCTTCCCAATCTGTTGAAAAGATGGAGCAGAGAGAGAGGGAGGGGGGGAGAGAGAAGAGAGAGAGAAAGGGAGGGAGGGAGGAAGGGAAAGAGGGAAGGAGGGAGAGAGAGAAATACATACATGAAAGTATCAAAGAAGATGGTAAGACTCACCAGTTTATCTTAAACACATAAAAAACCCATTAACATTGACAGTGGGTCTAAGTTATCATCAAGTAGATGCTAACAGGGTCTTCTGGCACCTTGGATGGGATGATGGTATCACATTCATTTTCTGATAGTATTTTTAACTCCTCAATGCCAGGACTAATATTTTGTTCTTTTGCAAAAGTACCAGTTGCAAAACAAGCCATACAATTATTTTGAACTGATAATTCATTACAGCATCTTAAATATTTCCAAAGTAGGGTCCTCAGTTTTTAAGAAGTTGCATAATGATCTTGATAAGGCTGTCTCCAATACATCTCTTATTCAGTCTATAGCAGTATACTGAGTTAAGAAATATATACATCCTTTTTTTTTTCAGGAACCTAAATATAAAAACCTCAGAATGGAAAAATCACATTTTGAGAAGCCATGATACACTTCTTCTGTTTATACATATGTTTTCTATAGACTATTTTTAAAAGTCACTCTTGCAAAGTGGAATTATTTTTCACATTTCATTATCAACATATAACCTTACAAAAGTAAAACTTTCCAAGCTAGATTCCCGCCCCCCCTTCCGATGCCAATGGCTTCTTTCTAGATATATGACATTGCACAAAACCTCCAGGAAGGGCTGAGCGAAGCCCATAAGTACTAGGTATTTAAGCACTGAGCATATCTATACTCATATTATCCAATCATTTATATGGAGATCTTATAAGAAAACTATTGAAACTTAAATTGAATTCATTGAATAAATCCCTGATTGTAGATCAGCCTGGAAAAAATATACTTTTTACCCAAGTGGAAAATTACAGAAACTTTCTAGTATAACTTCCTCCTGCAAAGAATTCTAATTTCCAAGCTATAAAGTATAAGTATTTTATATGTCATGTGGAGAGGGATAAATACACAGAATTCATAAGTTCCTGAATTTTCCATCAGTCCCATAACGCAGAGACAGTGTTGGATTTAAAGGGTTTTGTCTGTGTTTGCTTATTTGTCTTTTGGTAGTACTGCAGTTTGAACTCAGGGCTTATACTTGCTAGTTAGGCATTCTACCATTTGAGCCATACCTTGAGTCCTTTTTGATTTAGTTGATTTTTCAGGTAGAATCTTGACCTTTATTCCTGAGCCCAGCCTCAGATATGATCCTCCTATTTCAACCTCCCACATAACTGGGATTACAAATGTGTACTACCACATCCAGCTTGTTTGTTGTGATTAGGAGCTTACTAACATTTTTCCTGGGCCAGCCTCCAACTAAGATCCTCCTGATACTCACTTTCTAAGTAGCTGAGATTATAGGCAGGCATGAGATATCATGGCCTGCCCTGATATTAGGTCTTATTCACATTTCAATCCACATTGCTTGTGAAGGTACCAGTCAATAACTATCAACTTAGTGGATGATGGCAATATCAGAGATGCCCTAGTTAAGATGCACTAAATGAAAAAAAATGTTTAGAACTTTAAATTGTATAACAGAGCAAGTTTTTAGTGTCGGGTTTTATCATTGAGGTAATTGTCTTCACAGCAGTTCAACAAGATAGTTATCTGTGTGTGTGTGTGTGTGTGTGTGTGTGTGTGTGTGTGTGTGTGTGTGTGTGTGTGTCCTTCAACTTAACCTTTAGAAATGCAACCCAATCTCTCTCTGCAGGACACTCATTATTTAATAGGTAAGACAAAAGCAATGTGGAAACTTCCTGCTTTATAGGAATGTGGTGCTAGAGCTGAGCTGAGGTGCAGCTCTATGTGAAGCTGCCATTCAAGAATCACTAGGGAGTTAAAGGACTGGAGAGTGAAAAGAGAAAAGATGTTGGAAAGGAAGAGATTCAGAGGTACATGCCCATATGAGGAATGTGTGGCCACTCAAGAAAGGGAAGAAAATCATCTGTAGAGCAAACACATGGGGGTCTAGGATGCAGCATCGGAGAATTAGTCATTATTATTATTATTATCCTTGTGTAGTTATACAAAAGGGTTTTGATTGAACATGTCAGTTTATGATTTACAATATATCTTGATCAATTTCACCCCATTCATCTTTCTTCCCCATCTCTCCCAATCCCATCCATACCCTCAACTTACCTAGTTCTACTTCCACATATGTACACTGAATAGAATGACTGTCTTTGCCCATTCTTCCTCTCAGAACTAGTCTTGAAAGGAATGTATTTCTTCTTCCAAACTAATTGGGAAAGGCATACAGAAGAACAAAGATATAAACAAACTTGGGAAAGAAGTTACAAGCACCACTACCTAATATAAAAAAATTAATTTTTAAGCTATGGTCGAGAAGCTATGGTTTTCTAGGCTCTTTGATCGTGTCATGTTATCAAATTTCCTCAACAACTTTATGAAGTAAGCAAAGTTTCTAAAAAGGAATAAAAGTTTAGAAAGCGTAAGTTAATTACCTGATTTATAAAAGCTAAATGGTGGGACCAAAACTCTAACTTACCAAATTCCAGAGTCCATTAGTTTGTCAACATAAAGACCATCACCACTGCCTTTACTGTCCTTTACAAAAGGAAGAGAATAGATTTTCCAATGAAAGTCAGGAGGCTAATATAAAATTAGTACTGTTAAGCAAGTAATAAAATATAATATCAGAGAAGAATGGCAAGGGGTTAACTCATCCTTAAAAAGATGCATTCAGCAGTGTTCAAGTTTAACTGATGTTGGGAATCATTTTTAATCAATCAATGAAATGACATGTAAGTATGGAGGGATAGACTGTAGATGCTACACAGAAAGCAAAAGTTCAGAATTACAGGTTAAAGAGGCAGGACCACAATGCAAGTCATTCTCAGTTGAGTTGCTAAAAATGGAGGGGGGAAAAGAAAGAACATGGAGCCAAAAAAAATACACCAAGCAAAAATATCATTGGTATGTTGGTTCCAGTAGAAATTGAAGTTTGGATCTATTTCTGATAATAGAAAAAGACTGGTTAGACAGGAAGACTTATGTAAAACACAGTTCTAGAGGAAATTGGATGCTACTTGAAGACTAGTAAGTACTCCTATGAAAGATATAGGTGTATACACATGGATAGAAAAAGGATAAATAGGGGGCTGGGAAGGTGGCTCAGTGGTAGAGCGCTTGCCTTGCATGCTCAAGGCCCTGGGTTCGATTCCTCAGCACCACATAAGCAAAAAGAAAAAAGCCGGAAGTGGCACTGTGGCTCAAGTGGTAGAGCGCTAGCCTTGAGCTGAAGAGCTGAGGGACAGTGCCCAGGCCCAGAGTTCAGGCCCCACGACCGGACCAAAAAAAAAAAAAAAAAGGATAAATAGAATTAGGCACCAGTGGCTCATACTTTTAATCCTTGGGATGCAAGAAGCTGAGATCTGAGGATGATGGTTTAAGACCAGATTGGACAGAAAAGTTTGTGAGACTCTTAAATTAACCACCAAAAGGGTGGAGGTGAAGCTGTGGCACAGTCAGTGGTTAAGCAATAACTTGCATAAAAACTCAGGCCTTGAACTCAAGCCCCAGGGGAGAGAGAGAGGGGGGGGGAGAAAGGAAGGAAGAGAAAAAATGGAGAAAGGAGGGATTGAAATGAATAGAAAGAAAAAGAATGAATGGTTGGCTGATAAGTGAATGATAGCAGATAAAGAATGGGGATATATTCCAGGGAAGATGGTTAACGATAATATACCTTAAAAGATAATATGCCTTAAAATACCAAAAATGAATGGGCAAAACATGCCATACATTTTGTTTTACCTCAAGATAGAGAGGTGAATCCTTTTCTCTTATAGGGTAACACGTTGATAACAACTAAAATTTTAAAATAGTCTACAAAACAGTAACAACAAAGTAGTATTTTGGGGTCTACTAAAGCTGTTGGCAAGAATGATCTCTCCAGAAGTTACACAAAAGGGAGAGAAACCCTCTCAATTATATGCACTCTCTAGCCCTACTTATCCCCCTCTATCATCATGTGACAAAACATTTATTTGAGCTTGGAATGGTGGCTCACATCTGTAATGCCCAGCTACTCAGAATGTGAAGATCACAGTTGGAGGTCAGCCTGGGACAAATATTAAATAAGATCACCACTTCAACAAAGCTGAGCATGGTACATTTCTTAAATCCCAGCCACATAGTGGTAGTAGGATCTTATGGCCTAAGACCAGTCTGGAGAAAAAATGCCAGACTTTATCTGAAGAGTAACTAAAGAAAAAAGTGTGGCTTAAGTAAAAGAGTGCCTGCCCAGCAAGCTCAAGGCCTGCAGTTCAAACTCTAGTACCACCAGAAAGGATAATAACAAGTCATTCTTTGGAACCCTATTATATTTTCTCTGTATCATCCTCATCAGGTTGAACCACAGCTTCTGTGATTATTGCTGCCTTAAGCACTATGGATGACAAAAAAAAGAAACGAAAAGAAAGGGGGCTTTAATTCCCAGAGTCTTGAGATTGCTCACCTTTATTAAATGTACACTAAGCCCTCCTTAGTCAATATTTTCACAAACAGACAGTTGTAATTAATCCCAGTTTTACTTGGGCTAACAGACGATTCTTCATCAAAATAGCAGTGTAAGCTAGCTCATGAATTTGCTAATGCTGTCTAGGTTACTGCCCAAGTTTTGCAATCTCAGAGTAAAAGGGGGAAGTCACTCAAGCCCAAGAGTTTCAGTCCTCTTTCAATGTGGTGGATGGTATCTGGCAGCAGCTCTGTGCTCTTCTCATGTGCTGTGCTGGTGTCTTGATGCCTTTGGTCAAGGGCAGGTATGACCCGAGCTTTCTGCAATAAACACTCAGCTGACAAGGCTGGCAAGACCTGCAGGTACTAGAAAACAGCACAGCTTCTGATTTGGGAACCTGGACAGGTCATGCCATGTGTGTCTGGAAGATTCAATGAACCAAGACCCAAATGCCAAATGACATATTTTTCTTCTGTTCCTCTTTCCCAGTTGTTATTTTCGCTCTAGGTCACCATGTGATGAGTAATAAATTGATTAAGTGTTATTTGAAATCTATCTCCTCCATTTTTCTTTTACTTATCTCTAGAGAAAGAGAGAGAGAGAGAGAGAGAGAGAGAGAGAGAGAGAGAGAGAGAGAGAGAGAGAGAGAGAGAGAGAGAGAGAGAGAGAAACAGAGACAGAGAGAGGAGACCATTGGTTTGCCTTGGAAGATCTTTCTTGAAGCATCTCCAGGGCTACTGCTTGAATGGGACAAGGCAGATGTATCTGAAGTCTGTTTGTTTTTTTTATATCTCTCTGGATGGATGTTGGGTGTTTGGAAAAAGCAAGACCCTCAAAAGCACTAGGGTTATTAGCATCATGATAAGAGACAGTCAACTATGACAAAAGAAGAAGCAAGGGAAATGAAATATTAAGTTCCATAATAATTTTGCTAATGCAGGGGAAAACATCAAAATCATCCTTCTTATTTTACTCTATTTTCTGCCTAAATCCTAGGACAGGGCTAGATAAATATAATAAACATGAGTAGAAGAAAGCAAAGCATGATAGAGCTTTCTCAGTATTCAGCAAGTGTCTTGGCCTTATTCTAGATTTCTTTTACCATATTCATTTTTGTTCTTCCTTCTGAACACTTTCTCACATTTTCTGTTATATTGTTTAACCATGAGTTCTGAACTCCATCTTTTTAAACTTTGAAATTAACTTACTCAATATTCATGTCCTATATATTTATTGAGCTATTACCATATCCCAGACGTTATTTCAGGTATTTGTAGGTAAACCAGTACAAGAGGTAAGAACTCTACAAGCCTCCTTACATTTATAAAAAAAAAAAAAAGCTATTCAAAATATAACTCAATAGATAACTCATAAATTATATTTTAAGCTCAATAGGATTACCACAAAGCTGAACCAACCCAAAAGACAGGAGAAGGACAGGGTGTAGAGGTGGGGGGGCAGTGTACAGTGTTAAACAAGGCAGTTAGAGCGGGCACCTTTGAGAAAGGGAGTTCCAAAGAACAGCTAATGCCAAATGAGGTGAGTGCATTAATATGAACCCATTCTGTCTTCAGGGCACAATCAGAGGAGCCCTGACTGGAATGGAATCATGGAGAAAAGTAGGAAGTAAAATCAGAGAGCCTCATGGACCTTTGTAATATGCTTTCACATGACTGGCTGATCGTTTAGAAAGATGAACCCAGCTACGAAGATTAGAAGTAAATTGAAGAGGGACAGGAGTGCTATTCAGATGCTACCCGCATAATGGTGGCTCAAGACAAGGATTCACTGAAGTGACTGGGTTGTGGTCAGATTCACATTATAGAGAGACATCTATGTTCCTCAGTGTGTGTGTGTGTGTGTGTGTGTGTGTGTGTGTGTGTGTGTGTGTGTGTGTGTGTGTGTGTACGTACTTGTAGATTTATAGGTACATTCTAGTTACCACAAATGAGAGGAACTCTGCAACTTATGTTTCTCTGGGTCTCTTCCATTTCCTCATGAATGATACAATATCATTCTTTTTCTGAAGGATGAGTAGAATTTCTTTGTGTATATATACAGATCTCTAGGTATTCACATGTAGTGAGACCGAAGGAGACTATTCTTAGGAGAACACAAAGGCACAATACCTATGTGCATCTGATCAAATAAAATTATATTTATTAAAATGAACTCCAGGAAATGTAAACAAGAGATTTTTTTTCTTTGTTTCTGTTTTTGTTTTATTTTCCTTTTGTCTTGTTTGTCCATTTATCTGCCTTTGGTAGGGTAAGGGGGTACACAGAAATGGAGAGACAAAGGGTGAACAAATGCAGCAGTGCTACTCACTAGACACTGTTTTGAAAATGAACTAAACAACTTGTGGGTGGGGATAGAAGGGAAAAACTGGAGAACAAGGAAAGGGGTGATATTTTCCAAAAAGAAATGTACTATTTATCTGACTTATATAACTGTAATCACCTTTATAATTACAATTTAAAATGCATGCAAAAAAGAGACACCTACAGCTTTTTTCCCAAGGATCAAAATGGTAAGAGAAAAACAGAAGCCAAGAAGGATACAAGGTTTGTGAACTGAGCATTGGAAGGCTACCGTTACCATCATGAAAACTGGGAAAATTGTATACAGCAAATTTTATAAGGGTGGAACTCAAGACATTCTTTCTGGATGTATTGATTTGAGATGTCTATTAAATATGCAAATGTTGGGGTCTTGTGAGCAGTTTGGATATAAGTGTTTAAAGTTCCAGAGAAAGAAGTCTAGCCTAGAGAGCCTAAAATAAGGAATGGTGTGATTTCAGTTTTTTTCTTTACCATTCTTGTTTGGAAAATCTAAAATCTATAATTAGTATGTCTATATCCCAATTCCTTTATGTTAAGACTGTTTGAAAAGAAAGAGAAAAATAAAAAAGAAAGAAAGTAAGTAGGCTGGCAAGGAAAGAGACCAATTGATTAATTGATTGATCATTGGGAGATAATCTATCTCTAGGCATCATCCAGAGGGCACACTTCTGAACGGTTTTGTTGTTGTTGTTGTATTGCTATTGTTGTTTTCATGTGAGTATTGAGGCTTGAACTTAGAGCTTTATGCTCTCACTTGGCTTTTTCCTCTCAAAGATGGGGCTGTAGCATTTGGCCACACTTCTCTACTAGCACCCTATATTGTGAATAGTTTTAAGCTAAATCCTGAATCTCTATCTTGTTTCCCAATACATGCCTACAAGTCATTGTTTAATGTTTCTGGGTTTTTCCTGGTAGGTCTTCCATTAGAAATGGCTCAAAACATTTTCACTTGATGTTTATCCACCTCCAGCCTTTCAAATAATTAAATATTTAAATGTTTTGGGAAGCTGGCTTTTAGGCAGCAAGAATTCTTTTTTGCAATGCAAATATCTTGCTCTTATTTTTTCTAGTGGGTAAAATAAGAGTTTTGGGGATAGGGTTTGCTTTTGGTACATATTAAATAAAATCCTATCCTTCATCTTCTGGGTTTGGGGATGGTCACTCATTGTCAGAAGACACCTCTTAGACTAATCTCAGGCTGGAAAGGGAAGAAGAAGTTGCTGGAAAGCAAACCAGGTCCATTTTACAAGCCTTTCTCTTCAGTATCAACCATTGCATGTGAATTGAAACAAACTTGAGCCTCTAGAGATGATCTAGCCATCACCAAAGCCTGAAACTGAGCAGGCCATAGCTCACAGGTGAAGGGCTGAGCACCAGGCTGGTCTGCTGGAATTTCTATCACTGATGAGCCTCTCACCAGCTGCCCAGCAAGAAATAAGTAAAAGCAGTTGGTACTGTTCACTAAACACAGCCATATGACCAAGCAGTGAGCTCCCCCCCACCCCCCACCTCCCTCCCGCCCCTGTACCCTGCCAGCTGTGGGGAATTGGTGGTGTGTTTACATTTGCATGAAGAAGGGTTAATCTCCAGGGCTACATTTGCATCCACCTTTACCTCCTTTAACTCCTTTTCCTTACATGTCTTAAGTATTTCCGTCCTGTAATTTTTCTTCCTATTCTACAGCAGGCAAATGTTTCCTTAAGATTCTCTTCACTTGTGGAAAAGTAAATGTGGGAAGCTGGACACTGATGGTTCATGCCTGTAATCCTAGTTACTCTACTCTGGAGGCTGAGATATGAAGATTGAAGTTTGAAGCCAGCCTATGCAGAAAAGTCTTTGAAATTCTTATTTCTAATTAACCATCAAAATGCCAGAAGTGGAGCTGTGGCTCAAGTAGTAGAGCATCAGGCTTGAGCGAAAAAGCTAAAGGATGGCACTCAGGCCTTGAGTTTAAGCCCTAGCACCGTTACCAAAAAGTAAAAAGAAATGAGAGGGAACAACTTTTCTGCTGGATTTAGCTTTGAGCACATAAATGCTAACCATGGCCATTCGAGCAACTATGGACAAAGGAAGTAGAAGAAGAAAAAAAGAGGAAGGAGGTGGAGGGAACAGGAGTAGCACTGACAGCACCAAGATCCACACAGCCTCATCTGCTGTCTTCATCTGCATTAAATTGGTCATGACCTTCCAGGTGTCTTTAAGGTTGAAGTGTTTGCTGGACCATTTCAAGCAGAGCCTGCTGGTCCACGTGGCCCTCCTCACATCAAGAGGCAGCTTTAAAAAGAACAGAGGCACCTTGTCAGGGCTCAGAGGTCACTAATAGCCTGCCTTGGGCCCTCCAATAGGTCATGTTCAGCTTCCTCGCCCAACACAAAGGGAAAGGCGCAGGAGGCTGGGGAGGGTAGGGGGATAATTATCATTCTGGTGTTTTTTTCCTCAGGCCGGGAGTTATGCTCCATGTCACTGTGTTAATGTGCTTGCAACTAGGGAGACACATAATGCTCCTCTCAGCCCTGTTTATTAGCAAGATCCATTTGCAAAAGGCCCTTCTTTTGTGCCACAATATGAATGTGCTTTGATGGCAAATAATTACGGCAGTCCTTTTGACATGAAGATCCACAGGCTGCCCTAGTTAAGCCAGTAATTAGCCTGTCCTCCTTTTTTTTATATTATTATTATTGAGAAACTACAAATTATCCTCATATGTGCACCGGCCATTGCCTTTTCTCCTTTCTGTTCTCTTGCTCTCTCCCGCACCCTGTCTCCTTGCCTGCTATTCGTTCTTTTCTCCCCCCCCCCCCAGTACTTGGGATAAGCCGATTGCAGCTGCACAAAAGCAAGATAAAGCTCGACCATCAAGATGATGAACAATCTGGATTGAAGAGCCTTCGAGATGTACACAAAAGCAGGAGAAGTGCAGTTGATGGAGGCCTGGCCAGCTGAAGAATGCCACCGTCTAAGGATGAATAGCCCTCATTTGTGAATATACAGATTTTCCACCATGAATAAAAACTGAGTGAAGGTCACAATAAATAAACTTTTGTTCCCCCCCCCTTCTTAAATAATAATTCAGGTTCTCGGCACCAAACAGCTGTAAATTGAAGGTTGTGCTTAGTTCTCTCAACTCTCAAAGGGGATAATTAAGCTAAGATCACATTGTTTGATATATTAGTGTAATGATGAGCTACTATATTCTGCTTGTTTCGAGTTATTTTAGTTTTGCTTTCCCATGATCTAGTTTTTTTTAATTACATTTCAAATACATTTTAAATGTAAGAACAGCGGTTCTGAGACTGAGTTTGCCCTGTGTTTGGATCTATTTGAAATGTATTCATATAACATTTAATTAAAGCAGCAACATTCCCCTTTAGAAAATGTGGGGAGGTAGAACTATCTATTTTATCTGACTAGTTCTGACATAATCTTGCCAAAAGGCTGACTCTTTTTCCTTATTGGTGCAAGATAATTAGACTATCATTAACCTCCTGAAGCATCACCGTCAGTATTTCTTGGTTTTATAAAATCAGGATTTGGGAAGATTTTCCTAATTTTGCTTAAGATCATTGAGGAGGCAAAGATCGGTTCTGAAACACGTTCAGTTGAAAAGATTTTGAAAAACTAGACTGCAAGGCTATACTTTAGATAAGAGCTCAGCCCCAGTGGGAAACTACACAGTGTCTTCTTGAACCCTAAAATACTCCCTTATATCTGTGAAGTCTTGACAATAAAAAAAAAGTGCAAATACCATTGGGTGCTTTATGAATATAGGTGAGATTGTCATTATCTTCCAATAACTTTTGAAGTATATTAGAAGATCAGAATACCTATCGAAAATGAAAAGGAGAAACAGCAGACAACTCCATTTTTTAACTTTTTAGTTATCATCAAATAATCTTCATTTCAAAAACATCGCTTGCTGAATGACTGGTGGATGTTTAGTGATTGGTTGGATAGTTGGTTCTTCTTTTCTTGGGCTTTGTCTAGTCCCCCTGATGGAACCTAGTTTATAGTGGCCTCAGTCAGATCCATACTTGAGGAAGCCTCCAGATTTGAGCCAAGTATAGAAGACATTTCATAAGGACACTGAAAAATATGACAAATGTATGGAGATCACTGGAAACCATTACAATCAACAAAGAATAACTTTTGAAAGGTCTCAGACCTAGAGACCTTTCATTTAAGTACAGCTTACCACCATCACATGATAGAGAACCACTCTTCTCACAGGCAAGTGAATATCTTGCATGTATAAACTGAGAAAAATCCAGGACAACAAAAAGTAAGTGTGGCGTAGATGCAGGCAACAGATAAAGAAGCATTTAGAGAATCTTAGTTCATTCACAAACTGAAGCTAGGGGAGAATCTGGAGACTCATGGAGAAGCTTGTTTTTGTTTTGTTGGATCAAAAAGCCATCTAGAGATACAGATAATTCAGGTGGTTGCCCTTGATTGAAGGCAACCATTGCTACCTTCTGATGCTGCCATCTTGGGAATGGTTTGTAAAGGAAGTTACATAGGCTTGGAGAGGAAGTTTAAGAGTTCACAGGGGTCACAGGGAGATAATTCAATAAATGTCCACGTGCTGTGAGCAAGCCAGATCTAGGATGGGGAGCAAGTTTGTCTAAATCCTCTGATAGCTACCTAGCTTTCTCTCACTTGCTTTTCTTCTTGAGACTTTCTAATTTCCCCCACAACTCACTAAATGTCTCTATGTCCTTGTCACATTTCCAGATTGGAATCTTTCAGAGAAGCAAAACAGCTTAAATCCTTGCTTTCACAGAACTTATGTTTTAACAGAAAGAAAGCAAGAGCAAGTAAAGACGTGAATAAAATATACCATACCACGTCATGAAAAATGCTATGGTAAAGCAATATAAAGTGAGAGGGTCAGGAGGAAGAAAGTAGGTATAGTTACATAGGTTGGTCAGCAGACCTAAGAAATCAACTGGCATGTCTACATCCTAAAGTCAGCCAACGACAAATGCTGGAGGGGATGTGGAGAAAGAGGAACTCTGTTACACTGCTGGTGGGAATGTACACTTATACAACCACTTTGGAAAGCAGTCTGGAGGGTCCTCAGAAAGCTAAATATTGACCTCCCCTATAACCCAGCTATACCACTCCTAGGCATCTATCCTGAACAACAGGAACCAGGATACAAGGATATATGTACCCCTATGTTTACTGCAGCACTGTTCACAATAGCCAGGATATGGAAACAACCCAGATGCCCCACCACAGATGAATGGATCCAAAAATTGTGGTATCTATACACAATGGAATATTATGCAGCCATTAGAAAGGTCAAAATAATGGCATTTGCAGGGAAATGGATGGAACTAGAAGAAATCATGTTGAGGGAGGTAAGCCAAGAGCAAAGAGACAAATGACACATGGTCTCCATGATAAGTGGATGTTAAATCCAAAACATAAGGTGATACAACAAAGTTAACAAGTCTTGAGAAACAAAGGACTTCCATTCATCTGGTCGAATCACTACTAAATAACCCCATGCTGCTGATCACACATATGGTATATATGTGCACACTGGAGGGAAACTAGTAGGACACAGTACCAGAGGGAATCAGGGAAAAACATACAACAGTGGGACCCATCAGCTGCACTGAACGTTGATCAAAACAAACTAAGCAACTCAATGGCAGTGATGGGAGGGAGGGAATGAGTGGGAAAGAAGGAACAGCTGACACTATGCGAAAGGAAAAAATTGTACACATCACCCGATGTGGAAGAAATAACTGTATTGTCAAAGCTCATAGAACTCATAAACTTTATAGACCACGATAGACAATTTGCCCCATGAAAGTTAGAATGTGTTTGTGAATTTAACTAAACATCACTATCTCACAATACTGTGAAATTTGTGAAATTATGTAATCACTTAATCACAATAAAGAATTTGAAAAAAAAAAGAAATCAAGTGACCTGTAACATATGACAAGAGGTCTAAATGAAGTGAAGCAGTGGCCATGTATAGGCTATGACTTTTGAGAGATTTTTTTTTTTGAGGTGAAGTGAGCCCTAGGATAAGGACCGTGAGACAAGATCAGTAAGAAAGGGAATGA
The DNA here is from genome assembly GCF_024711535.1 of Dipodomys merriami. Taxonomy (NCBI): domain Eukaryota; kingdom Metazoa; phylum Chordata; class Mammalia; order Rodentia; family Heteromyidae; genus Dipodomys; species Dipodomys merriami. Next base: position 35,509,631 of record NW_027203048.1, read on the forward strand.
GGCTAAGAAGATAGGACAAAGAATTGAAGAGAAGAGATAAGGAAGAAAAAAAAATGGAGGGCTAGGTCATGCAGGATACTCACCACTAAATTGAAAGAAAACTTTCTTGGTAATTTACTCACACTGGATTTTTACCTAATTTGTCTTGTCAATCTTCTTGCCAATAATAATGTTTACACATATGGAGAACTGAAAGGAATATTGCAAAGTGTTGGGGGACTGACTCATTGTGATACAGCAGCAAAAATAGGATGCAATTTACAATGACTACTAGAAATACAAACCTCTATGTTTCTGAAAACAGGCAAAAGATGAGATGGAAAGGGATGGGAAGGGGAAACAAAGGAGGAGGCAACAATGCTTGATAAGAAATGTACTCATTACCTTGCCCATGTAATTGTAATCCCTCTGTATGGTATTTTCATAATAAAAAGAAAAGAAAAGATATAGAGGGAAAAGAAATACCAGAACAATTCTTCAACACCAACTGTTAGAAAAACAACAAATTAAAAGTATGGGCCATCACTACTTATACCTCAAATTACGGTTTAGAATACCTAAAATGGGAAAGAACTGACATATAAAAGTGCTCACAAAGATACACAGCCACTGTAGCTCTTGTAAATTTCTGGTAGGAATGAAAAATGGGAAAAATCTCTTTGGAAAATAACTCAATAGTTTCTTATAAAGTTACACATATTATATGATCTAACAATTATACATTCAGGGATATTTCACACCTATGTCTTCATACATGAATATACATACAAACATGCATAAATATTTAAAGCATATTTTATCTATAATCATTACAAGCCAGAAACTACCCAAATGATTCATTAAATGGAGAATGGACAAACAAATCACAGTAAATTCATGTAAGTACATTCATACTGCTCAGTAATAAAAGCTACTGTTCTATGAAAAAAAATGCAGATGAAAATCAGAAGCATTTTTCTAGGTTAAAGGAGCCAGGCACAAAGGGATATAGACTATGAGATCACATTTGTACATTATGCTCAATAAAAGTACAAATAAAGGATTAGTAATCAGATCAGTGACTTCCAGGGGTAGAAGGAAGGGGCAAAGAAATAATGAGCAATGAGAACAATTTTTGGGATGGTGTGAACAGTCTCTGAATTATAATGTTTACACACTGCATAAGTTTGTCAGAAATGTAGAATTATATAAATGTATATAAATGTTATATTAAAATGTAGAGTGTATCAGGCACCAGTAGCTCATGGCTGTAATCCTAGCTACTCAGGAGGCTGAGATCTGAGGATAGAGGTTCAAAGCCAGACAAGGAAGGAAAGTCTATGAGACTCTTAAGTCCAATAAACCACCAGAAAACCGGAAGTAGCACTATGGCTCAATTGCACTGGCCTTGAGCTGAAGAGCTAAGGGACAGTGCACAGGCCCAGAGTTCAAGCCCCACAACCAATAACAACAACAACAACAAAAATGTAGTGCTTCATTTTATCTACATTTAAGATATTCCTACTGTAATGCCAACACATTCTCGGTGACAGGAGGATTCTATAGATGACAGCTCTTAAAATTGATTTTTGTTATTCTCCCTCTTGCCTACAGAAAGAAGAATTAATTTGTTAAGTAGAGTGTCTCCCCCAATAGTTTACTCATTGTTGTATGCAAAATGTCTCCAACTGTCCAACTGTCCAACTGTCTAAACAAAACAGAGCTTGCTACTCTTGCTTCGGCACCGTCTCTCATGACAAACTATCAAGTTTGATACAATACAATACAAAGGAGATCTTTTCACTATGTTTCCTCCACAGGCACTCAACCAGAAAGACTCACAGTTAATCCAGATACTTGCTAGTATCTATTAATTGCAATATATTTGAATAGATACATAAATACGATGCTGACTCTTAAAAGCTCATAATTCAATTTGGTGAGGGAAATACATATGTGAAAAACGAACTAAAAATGTAAGACAATAAACAAAAACTGTCATTTAGTTGCTCTGAGCAATTACAGCCATGTGTTACCAAAGAAAATCATTCTTATTATCATTTATTAAAAGTCTACTATCTGTCAAGTCTTTTACAAATATCATCCTAATTTATATTCATAACAGTTCTTAGATTTGAGGTTGTTGTCCATTTAGAAATGAGGAAAGGGAGGATGAGTAACTTGTTGAAAATCCCTCAGCTTCTGGGCCAGGATGTGAACTTGGGTCTATTTGTAAAGCCTGTTTGTTTTCTATTGTCGTGGGCTGCCTTGATTGAGGAATAATCATGGAAGCGATAGGATTTCAGCTAAATTTCGCAGGATATTGAACTTAACCATAGTAGCACTGAGAATAATTCAAATGGAAAACCCAAGAATTGCCAAGGGGTGGGAGAATGAAAGTCAACAGAATGCAACATCTATTTCACAAACATTGTTAGATTGCTTCTACCCGGTGTTATCTCCCAAATATTTTGGTTTCTAAAATTGCTCTCTTCTTTTTTTTTTATTTCTACTTAATATCCAAATTTGCCATGGTAGTGAAAGATTCTATCATGATTAAGGCACATTATTCCATACTATGAACCTCTCAGCTAGCTCTCAGAAGACTGAGAATTGCAATAAGACCCTCTACAAATCACAAATAAAAGTACCTATACTCTTTTTCACCTAAATTATAGCTTTAAGATTATTAAACATTTAATATCAGAATTATCAACCTTATATCTTTTCTTAAAGAGTCATACTTCTTGTTTTGCCCCAAATTCCCTTACACATTATTCGTCTCAACCTTCTGATGCACCAACAGCTTTGAGGTAAGCAGTGAAAAGTCTTGAGTCAGCCAGTTTTGTAGTCCAGTAAAAATACTTAGACCAATCACACTTAATTTAACCACAAAAACGTCAACTCATTTAGATAATGAGTTAATGTTTCCGATACCCTAAAGTATTCTTTAAAAAACAAATAATAAATATTTACAACTTTTCAGACCATAATTCTGAGTTACAGCACAAAAAAAACAGACAGTCAGTACTTAAGTGAATGGGTGAGGCTGTGGTCCAGTAAAACTTTATAAGACCAGATGTGTCCCCTGCTCTAGAAAGAATAGTTTTCCTTACTGCTGAACTGATGGATATATATATATATATATATATATATATATATATATATATATGTATATACACATATATGCATCTATAGATACACATATGCATACATGCATATATATATATATATATATATATATATATATATATATATATATATCCCAAAATTCAGGGTCTGGGAGTTGCAAGTGATCCAAAAATGTTGTTCACTGCTAGCTTACAGCAGACATGCTGTCATCCCTTCGTAGCTGCATTGTCCTCTAGTCCCAGTATGGTCTTTCTACTTGACCAGCACTTAAACTGCTCATGGATTTCCATTAGCAGCTGTGGCAAAGGCAGTAGATTTATTAACTCTTTTTCTTCACTCAATATCCTCATTTATAACAAGGTGTGTACTGGGGAATACAAAGCAAGATCAATAATCAGGATGGAATGGAAAGATACACAGTTCTAGACACTCAATTCTCTTTATTCCCCCCATTCATTTATGACCATTTGTTTCTCCCCTCTCTTTCTTTCTTCGTTTTACTCTAGTTCAAAACAATGTATGTTTTATTAGCCCAATATTAAATATACTGTTTTTGATTATGGCTAGGTTAAGAAGTCTTTTCCAAGTTCTATGAACAGGCAGGAAAGTAAGAATTTAGTCTTTGAAGAAGCCTCTCTTTCCTTCCCTTCAAAACCCCCAGACTCACCAAAGATATCATCAATCAACAAATGATTTTTAAAATTCTCTTTAAAATGTTTTACTAGTTCACTTTACTTGACGTTTTTATCACTATTTATATGTGTAAAGTAGTGATATAATTAGTAAAGCTATTAATGTTTCTTATGCTTAGCATTATGAATGCTACAAAAATCTATAAATCTAGCTTATAGCAAAATAAATAATGATGATAATACTGTCAAGCATTGATATAATTGCTGGATGGCTTTGTAGAAACTGAACAAGCATTAGCCCTGTTAAACAGCTTCATCTGGGTCACTTAACCAATCTCCTTTTGAACTGTTCATGGGACCTAGAAAGAACTGTTGAGTAAGGTAATTCCCCTTATCTTTTACAGCACAGGATGGTACAAGAGTCTCAAGCCTCCTGACTGGTCCTTAATACATTATTTCAATAGGAGAGGCTCCTCTTATTAGGACAGAATAAGCATAATGAATTCTACATCTGCCCTACCGCTACAACTAAGGTGGTTAAAGTCCATGTACACTCAATTATATGTACATAATTATATCTGAACCTTTATTGGGCTATTACAATTTTCCACTCCACGAGAGGAAAGAATCATTTTGATCAACATAGCACAGAATCCTACTCTTCATCAGAGTCTCCTTAAATAAAATCCCACAAATCTGAGGTCAGAACCCTTTTTGCAGGGTGATGAAAACTCCATTTGTTCTATTATCTGGTTCAGACCCCACTACCTACCTACATACAGAAACAGAGGGTGTAATCTTATCTACAAGCTCTCCCTAGCATTTCTGTTTTCAGTAACCAGAAAGGATTAAAATGAACAGCCCTGCACACTGGTCCTGAGTAATGGGCCTTCAAAAACCAAAGTATTAGACAAATATATCAGCTATGAGATATCATACTGAGGGCTAGTTCCACAGTATCAGCATTTTTAACTTTCATTCGAAAGTGACTGGATGATAAGAAGGTACAATTCGTATTTTGAATTCAGGGTGAGGAGATCTTTTTAATAAAACTGTTTTACTATGTAGCCATATATCATTTCTCACCAAAATGCAAAACAATGTTCAGATCTCTCTCTCTCTCTCTCTCTCCTCTGTCTCTCTCTCTCCAAAATATCTATTATGATAGATTTCCATTGTATTTTTTATATCCCTTGAATGAATTTTTCTAGCCAAACTTTCCTTGCTGCTGTTGTGTTGATGGTACCGAAAGGTTCCATGGATTCTTTCTTCACATGGAAAGGCAGCTTGCAGAACCAGACAGAGTGGGAAAGGAGGTTGTTGGGGTGAATAATGAGAGCGGCGCTGGAGCCTCCCACGGTGGCTTGTGTGAGGCCGAATGAATAGGATAGCACTCTGTGTGTTCAAAAGGCAGTCTCTTTTTCTATTATCCTCGGCCTGTTGCGCCAGCCTGCTAATGAGTGGACATGCATTACCATTTATTAGCATTTTTATGGCACTTTATATTTGCAGCGCACATTACAAATTGCATTTGTTAACCTCACAACATTTCCTTGTGAGATCATCATGATCGCGTTGATTCACTCTCTCAGAGCAGCCCATCTTCAAGGAGCACAACTTATGAAACAGAAAAAACTATTGTCTTGGATCTGATTTTAACAAAGACAACAAAGGATGCTTGGTGGGGGGACATATTCCTACTCCCAGGTGATGACTCACCAAAGCTTCTTTTACTTATTCGTAACTAACTTCTGTGAGTTACTTCAAACCTCCAACTCATTTGATAGCAAATGAGGAATCATTCTTGGGAAATCATTCTACTTGTTATCAGGATTGGCCTGTTTGCATTTTCACAGGTAGTCAGTCTTTCTATCCTGGGTGGTGGAGAGCCTATGTTTTACTTTGATGATCTTGTACGTTTAGTTCAGATCCTCTCTCTGCTTTGCTCTTTCTGAAAGTAACTTGTTCTAACACAGGATATTCCCTCCTCATATAGATCTTCGGTAGCTGTAGTCACTTCTCGGATTTCTTCTCTTGTCATCTTGCATTAATAATACAGAAGTTATTTAATAATTTGTCCACTTAGAATTTTGTCCAAGTCCATCATTTTTTCCCTCCCAGTTCTTGCAAGGCATTGCAAGAGCAACTGTAAAAGTTGAATCCCAGAGAGAAGTTAGTGGCAGAACTACAGAGAAAACTGGCTGAATCTGTCACTTGGTATACTGGAAGGTAAAGCACTGGAAGGTACCAATGTCATTTCCACTGATTCTACAGCTTGCAGAGAATTAGCAAGTTTCCATTCATCTCGAGTGGTTTGTTGAAGCAGTTTTAAAAAAAATAATATCAGACTTCAAAATCAGCACAAAGAATTCATGCATTGTTTTCACAGAGATTCATATCCACATCACATCCATCTTATATCACCACTGTACCTTTACCCAAATCAGGACATTTACATTGTACCAATGTTATAAATGAATCTAAAGACCAAATTCTAATTTTGCAAGTTGTCCTATTGAAGTTATTTTATCCTAATCTGATATCTAACTCTGGATCCTATATTGCATTTAAATAGTTGCTCCGTCTTCCTTTTGTTACAGTTTGATGTTATAAAAGAGCACAGGTCAGTTTTTTTAATGTCCCTCAGATTTACTTGATGCTCCCTTATATTGAAATCACAATTGTGTATTTTTGTCAAAAATATAAAAATATGGCACTGAGTCCTTGTTAAGTTGGCTCATATCCAGAGGCACTAATCATCAAATCATGATCTAGATTTCAGTCCTTTGTTCATGATGTTACCTTTGATAACCTGATGAAAGTGGTATTTGTCTGATTGCTCTAAATTTCACTTAAAATGATTCTTCTTCTCCTTTGTAATTACACATACCATGGGAAGGAAGAACTATTTCGTTTTCAAGCACTCATACATGCAGTAGTTCCCTCTTATTCACAGTCTCACTTCCCATGGTCTCAGTTACTCTCTACTCTCGGTCAGTTGTAATTAAATGGGAAATTCTGGAAATAACTCGGTCTAAGTTTCCCCCTCCCACACACACACACCCCTGGGTCATGGGGCCTCAACTCTGGGCCTGGGTGTTGTCCCTCAGCTCTTCAGCTCAAGGCTAGCGCTCTACCACTTGAGCCACAGTGCCACTTCTGGCTTTTTCTGCTTATGTGATGTTAAGGAATCAAACCCAGGGACTCATGCATGCAAGGTAAGCACTCTACCACTGAACCACCTTCCCAGCCCCAGGTCCTAAGTTTTAAGCACAATAAAACTATTTTACTCAAAATATGAGTGAAAAAAATTCCCTTTGTTCAGAATATCTATGTTGTACATGCCATAAGTCATTAGGCAGCCATCTTAGTTACCAGAGATACTATTGCAGTATCATAGTGTTCGTGTTCCAGTACCTAGTGATGGTCACCAAGTTCAAGGGTAGCAATGCTTATGAATGCTGATGATTTTATTACCACGCATTATTATAATTGTTCTATTTTTTTAGATTATCATTGCTAATTTCTTATTGTAACTTATAAATTAAACTTTATCATAGGTATGTATGTATATGAAAAATATAGTATACCTGGTAATAGCTATGGTTTGGAGCAACTATTGGCAGTCTTGGAATATCTTCCATGAATAAAGGGAAACTACAGTATTGATCTTAATAAGCTTCGCAGATTTTTTTCATTCTGGCACCAGCTTACTAAGCACTTTTTATAGTCTTATTTCTATTAATTTTCATATTTACTCTATGAGGCAGATATTATTATATAGCCTTATTTTATCATTGAGGACCTAGAGTTCAGAGTGAGAAACCAACTTGACTCAGCCACTAAATGACAGAGCCAGGATTTACATATATGTTTGATTCTACTACTCTAATGATTTCAGCAGGTACACCAGTACCTAGAACCTTATTATCCTAACCTCTGAACCACCCTACCACATGCATGAACACATCACCACGTAGAAGTACAAATGTACACATGTTAATTACACAGTTTCTGACACCACTGATGAAGCAGGAGGACGTCGTATAGGGAATATAGGGAAGTTATGTTTAGGTGAGCTGGAATCGTCATAGTCATATATCTATTTCTTTCTCTATTTTGTTTAATTCTTTCTCTTTTTCTATTTTCTATTTTGTCTTAATTTGAGCTTAGTACTTCAGGTAGCATTATGCAAAGGAAGTAATAGGAGGGACAAGCCAACCATTCCAAAGCTTATACTTAAATTAATCAGGCCAACAGACATAAATCATAGTTATTCCAGCATACAAATCTCAAGAAGAGCTTTAGATCTCTAGTATAAAAGCAATGAGGCAGGTATGTCCTGGCATCCAGTTGATAGATGTTCTTTAAACAGATTTGGCCATTGAATGTATAATCATCGTAAGATCATGCAAGACTCTTCTCTTATCCAACAATGTAATTTTCTCTACTTGTACTGAGTTCAGAAGTGAGAAGAGACCAAGTCTAGCTTGTTTACCAGTGTATCCACGAAACCTAGCATGTTGCCTGTCTCTAGAGATGGATAAATATTTCCCATGCATCAGTATTCCATACTGTGTCCTATACAGTGTATGTGATAAAAATGAGAACCTGGAGAAGCTGGTTTTTAAGGGAAAAGGAGCTAGACAGGATGACAGATTATTTTTTTCTGTTCTAGGTAAAGATACTCATAACGTTTTTGACCCACCAGTGCTGTGTACTACCTCTCTGAAACATTTCTGTTTTCCCTGCCACCCAGCCTTGAATTAGTCTGACTCTTCCAATTATAAGTCATGAGACATGACATAGTCCAGAAGGTCATGGCCAGAGTGACTTTAGATACACATACATTGAGAAGTTCAAGTGATGCTACTAAATCATGTCTGTTTCTCCTGCCATTTCATAGCTTATCTCTATCCAGCTCAGACTGGCAATCTTCATGCTACAGCAGAATAGCTGTAAATAGACCCTCTCTTACATGTTTCTAACCTGGGAGGCCCAGAGGAAAGCAAAAGCCTTCTCTAAATCTTTATGAATAAAGTCTCAGGAAGATTATGATTGGCTTGATTGGGTCAAGTACCCAACCATTCTTGAAACAGTGTACCCAAAAGGATGAAATATCCTGGACTGGATAAGACTCAGTCCCAAATAAACCATGTGGTGAGGTCAACACAATTCTTTCAATCATATGAATGAATCTCTCACAAGAAATGAATTTGGATGACCCAGCAATCCCACATTTAGGCATTTAACCAAATGATCACAAACAAGACCATATTAAATCCACCAGCACAACTATGTTTACTGCTAAGATATAGCTAAGATATGGAACCAACCCAAATGCCCTTCTCAAGAAAATGTGGTATACCTACACAATGGAATTCTATGCCTCCATCAGAAAGAATGACATTGCCTCATTTGTTAGGAAATGGAAAGACTTAAAAAAAATTATATTAAGTGAAGTAAGCCAGACCCAAAGAAACATAGGTCCCATGGTTTCCCTTAGTTGCAATAACTAGTATATGTCTGAGACAAGCAGAAAAGGTCAGATAAGTTGATGTTAGGTGAAATGAACCCCAAGATAAGGACTCAAATGTTTTTTTTCTCTCTTGCTATTGTTTCTAACATATTTATAAGGTGATTGTTTTATTGCTTTAGATGTCCCTCCCTCACAGTATAATCCCTGCTTTCACTGTATTTGATATTGGTATATTTTGTGGAGGGGAAGGGCAAAAACAAATAGTTTAAATAGGGATACAGGTGGACCCATTGCAACAATGAGATGTATAAGACGTTATGTTGAAAAACGAACTTTACAACTTTGGTGTGGGAGGACATGATGGGGGAAATGGGAAGGGATGGTAAGGGGAAAAAAAGGAGGAGGCAACAATGCTTGATAAGAAATGTATTCATTACCTTGCCCATGTAATTGCAACCCCTCTGTACGTTATTTTCACAATAAAAAATAATTACAATTAAAAAAATGAATTTGGTTCCTAGAAGTGATCATTAAGCCAAAATTACTAGGTATAGGACTGAGCTATAGCTTAGTGGTAGAGTACTTACTTAGCATGTGCAAAGTCCTTAGTTGTATTCCCAGAACTAGAACCCCATAAAAACTCACAAACACACAAAAACCCTAAATAAAACCAGATGTCTGATTTAGTCTACATGGAACTTCAGCGGAGAATGTAGTATCCTATTATCATCTGTTATTGCTTTGTCTTGGAACCACAGAATACTTCATCCCTGTACTGTCCACAAAGTTTTATAATAACATGATGTTTGTGGAGGAGTTTCTAATAAGATGACAAGGTCCTGGAGGACAGAAATCTTGTCTTGCTTGTCCTAGACAATTCTCCTTGGATCCTGGTACATACACACACCAGACAGCACAATGACTACTAAAATCAGGAACTAGAAACATCTGCTATCATGTCAGTTCACCTTTAGTCTCCTTGTTGAGCCTCTACCTGGTCATAAGTTCAGTTTGGGCTTCTTCACATAGAAGAGACCTATACAGAAACCATCCTAGCAAGCAAGAACTTAGTTCTGTTTAGATTCCCAATTAAGAAGAGATTTAGACTCTGCCTGGCCCTGAAAAGTCCTTCTTTCAAAAGTTAGTGAAGTTCATTTTGATTAACATCATTGTATATGCTCATATGTATATAACTCTTGAGATACTGTCATCCACTGTTAGGACTACCCTAGACTACCCTAGACATACACTAATTATTACAAATGAAGAGCCTATGTTCCTTTGAGTCTGGCATACCTCACTTAATATGATTTTTTTCTAAGTCCTTCCAGTTCCTTACAAATGGGGCAATGTCATTCTTTCTGATGGAAACATAGAACTCCATTGTGTATATATAACACATTTTCGTGATCCGTTCATCTACTGAAGAGCAAAGGTTTTATGTTGTTGTTTTTGGTTTAATATACTGAGAAGTTATTTCTTTTTTTGTTGTTCTGTTTTGTTTTCCCTCCTTTGGTTTATCCCCTGTTGTCACTGTTTTTGATTTTGGTACCTTGGGTCTTATATACCCATTTGTCTGATTTGGAGAAGGAAAGGGGAATAACAACATGGTGAGGCAAAGGGCAAAGAGAGAACCAATGCAACAGTGATACTCACAGACACGATGTTGGAAATGAACTTTCCAACGTGGGGGTGAGGGAGCTGGGTTGCAGGGGTAGGGAGAGTGGCAGAAAAAGAGGAAGAGGGCAACAATGTTCAACAAGAAATGTACTCATTACCTTATGTAACTGTAACCCCTCTGTGGATCACCTTTACAATAAAATTAATTTTTTTTGAACTTAGTGAAGACTCTTTTAGAAGAAATTTAAAATGAGGTCTTAGCTACTACAACTGATAGAAGAGATGCTGCTATTAAGAGAATATTTTGAGAGAGAGAGGTCCTTCAGTCATATGGCATCGGCCTCATTTCTGTGTCTAATACAGCAGTTGGCTTCCACAGACCCATTGACCTTGGGCTGGGAAAGTGGTCACGCAGAACTCAAGTTATCAGACATCACCAGCCTGAGTGTATACTTCTGACTTTTGTCTGTGTTTCTATTACCCAAATGCCACCAGTCCTGTCTTTTGCAAGATTGAATCGAAGATTGAGCTGCCTGAAAGTCCAAAGAGAGGAGCCTTGCCTTCCCCTCTGCTCCAGCTGGGGACCTAGGATTGGTCTCCAGCACACCCTTAACTGCGTATGGTTCCCACGAGTAGATCTGGAGGAGATTTATGTTGAGCCACATTCTCATGCCCGCTGGCCTTCAGAATCAAAGGTGGGGTTATAAACCAAAGAAATTTACTGCAAGGCTCGAGTATGCTGCTTGCGGAGCTGAAGCATTTCACTCCTTTTTAATAAGGTTAAAAATAGTTACAAGTGGAGCCTTGGAATAAGAGCTTGAAAGAGCTGTGGTGCATCTGTGACTTGGGCCTGGTCTATATTTTACAGCCCAGCCTATTAAAAAAAAAAAACCCAGGCCATAGTTGTTCCTGCTCCTCATCCTCACCAGGCACATTAACGACACAGCCTGTGGACTGCTTGTTCTGAGTTGATGGGGCTGGCCAGCCTCTGCTTACAATTAAAGGAGGCCATTTTAACTACCTGATGACTTGTTTCCCATTAAGGATAGCCAACTAGGGTCCACCGTGATGACTGGAGGGGGAAAATAAAAACAACACAAAAGAGGCAAGTCCATTTGGATATGACCAGCACCACTTTGGGCATGATGAAGAGAGAAAGTAAATTAAACTCATATAGCCTAAGACCAGGAAGGGGAAACTAAGTTATAGATAGGACCCAATTCCTCCACCTCCTATCCCATCAGACTCATCCTCCATCTACCTACCGAGCAACTAACCCTGTGCATTGCTAAGTAGAGAGCTGAGGTAAAAGTGCCATGTCTCCTGCTGCAACCTAACTGGTGATGTGATTATAAAACCCAGATCAAAGGATCGAAAGGATCCTGGCCAAATGCCAGTCAGAGTCATGGCTCCTGATAGAACTAAATCAGGTCCAATCTGGATCTAAGAATAATAAAGCAATTAACCACGAAGTGACAGAAGCTGGATTTCACAGTAAAAGCAGTGCGAACCAGGCATTTAGCATCAGGAGAACAAGACCCCTTTCTTCAGCCACCTGCGGTCACCACCCCACCCCCTACTCTGGGACTCCCACCCCCTCTTGCAACTAGTTGAAAGGGATAGATTAAGCCCAGGCCTGTACTAACAGGCAGATGGGGAGGGGACAGGGGACAGACCCCTCATTCAGAGGCCTCCAGAGGACACTTTGACTTGGCTCAGTAAAAAAAGAGCTTACTAACTACTCAGAACTTTTTCAAAATGAGGCTCTGACTACTTAGTTAATTGGCAGAGATGAAAGACAAGAATTGTGAGGAGAAGCTGTGGTGTTATCAAAAACTGCAGAAGAAAAAAAAATTCCAAATAGTAATGTGGGCTTCCATCAGTAGAGAATCTCAGAAGACTTTGCAAACGGAGTCTTTGAAAATCACATGTACGCTCACAGGTCTGTGGTGCTCTAACCTCAAAGATGTGCCCATCCTCACCTGCTATTACCCCCCCACCAAACATGCACACGTGCACATGTACATACAGAGAGACATAATAGGTTGCTAAAGTTTATGATTTAGGAGTGGACTCTGGCTTTTCCACCTGGTAACAGAACATATGGCCTGGCAAGCCACCTTTGTTATCAGTCACAATGCATAGAATGGATGGAATTTTCAGGGTGTATAGTATTTTGGAGTTCTTTGGTTGATGAGCTTACACACAGGTTTATTTTTATTTTTCCTTCCACAGGAGAATCCTAGAAAAAAAATCTCTACTCCTGAAAGAGTTCTAAAGAGGTCTACAGCACACTTACATGTGTTTCTATATACAATACTGGATGGGGAAGAGGGGCATTTAGTTCTAATTGTTATAAAATTAATGGTATCTTGGAACAGTCAGTGTGTTTGCAACCCTCTAGCCAGTTCTTGGGGTACAGCATTCAATTCTGTTTCTACTATCCCTTTAGAAAGAATTATATGTACAAATACATTTGAAGAGATTAAAGAAACAAGATAAATTGTGTAAGCTGTGTGCTAACTCTTGAGGATATGGGAGGCATTGTTTTTTGGGGAGTACATTCCAAGCACTGTGATAAAATCTTTGGTCACCCCATATCTTTCACAACTTCTCAAGAGTTTCCCTCAAGATGGGCTGATGACTTTCCTTTGAGTAGATGTTTGCTTTATCAAAGAAAACAATTTTTAAGGACTGGATATTATCCAAAGTAAGTATATCAGTTCGGCTAAGTTTAAAAAAAAAAGACCCAAAATTAAAAAAAAATACCTTTGTTTTCTGATGAATATCTGTGGCTGACCATGAATATGGTCACACTGGTACACTTCAAAGGTTTCTCTCTGAGACTAGAACATCAGACACATACACAAGCACATGTGTGCACTCATGGTTAACCTGCTATTTTTACGGCTGTGTTTTAAACCGCTGAGGGGAGGGTTTATAATGGAAACACTGACAGACCCCTAACTAGAGCAGACTTAACAGGCACCACCACAATAGCCATTTAAGCCCTTTTTTTTTCTTAGAAATGTTCAGCCCAACCAATGAGAACAGGGTAAACACGGCTGGCATCTTAATGACCTTTGAGCATTAGCAGATGGCCTTTTTATGATCACAGATTAGCAGTACATGTTAGTTTGTTAATGGCCAATAGCAGGTGCCAGTGCACTTACCCATCTTTTTGTGGCTGTTCCTTTACGTTACTTCAGAGAGTACAAGGACCTTAGTCTCTCAGTCAACCTGCTTCCTTTGTGCCCATCATTTGTTTCTCTATTGCCAACACCACATCTTGTTTCCCCCAACCAAAGAGCTTGTGAGATAATGTCTCACAGGTTTAATACTTTCCCCATCCTTATCTTACCTTCTCTTGTTCCTCCCTTCCTTCTTCATTCTCCTGATGACTCTCTCCCTCTCTCTTTCCCTCTCCCTCTCTTTCTTTCCTCCCTCCTTCTCTCCCTCCCTCCCTCCCTCCCTCGCTCCTTCCCTGCCTCCCTTGCCCACTGGATCATAGTGCCTTGCTGAATTGGTGATTTTGTTTTTGGTGCCATACTGGGGCTTGAACTGGAGGCCTGGGAGCTAATCCTTTCTTTTTTGTTTTAAGACTGGTGCTCTACCAGTTGAACCACCTCAACATCCAGCTTTTTGGTAGTTAACTGAAGTTTAGTCTCATGGACTTTGCTGCCCAGGCTGACTTCAAACCATGTTCTTAGGATCTGAACCCCTTGGGTAGTTAGGATTATAAATGTAAACCATTGGTGCCTGGTTCTTGCAGATTTTGAATCATCTGAGTCCAGCAGCAAAGGAAAATCCAGAATAAACTAGGCTTTTTTACAGGGGATATTTGATACTATTAATATAAATCACAATAAGCACAGCCATGGCCTTATGTACAGTTAATTAAATGCATCAACCAGAAGTGGTAAGGCTCTCCTTTCAGCCCCGAACAGCATCCATATCACCTTGAAGCCTGTATCTTTCTCTGCAAACTCTTCAACTTCACAATCACTTCTCTCTGACCTCCTCCACACCTCCTTGCTCTTCTCATCCCAAAGAAAACAAGTTGTGTGGAGCTAGTGACCAGCTCATGTAAATGATTTTCTACCCATGTTTGGGTAAATATTCCCTCAGAATAGTTTACTCCATTACTGGAGCAATTCAGGAGGGCACCAGGGTGCAGACTAATTACCAAATTGCTCTCTCAGTATACATCTCTGTGGGTGAGGAAAGAGAACTCTTACAATTAGTCTCAGATGCTGGCTAGCTCCCGTCTCCTGGAGCTGGGATCCCCAGTGAGACCAATGGAGCCATGTTCACTTTGGCAAAGATGGTATTTACACAACACTGACCAAAAAGCCCCTGACCTGGAAGCTGCCACCCTTCTCTTCCCATCCCAGACATTCAAAGAAGGTGGGGCTCTCCATGACTCCCCGCAATGTGTGCATAAGGAAGGCCCCTTTATGAAAACAGTTGCTGCCTTTCAAAATATAAGTTGAGGGTACTTCATTGGAAAACACTTTGTTTGCTCCCATATGTCTATTACAGCTACGGCTACCTTGCAAAATATACAGCTTAGGAAATGTAATCTTATTTAAAAAAAAATAGACTCCTGGAAGGCCAGTTTGAGGGACTTTCTCTGATTTAGTAGGATTGTATATTAAAAAACAAAAGCAAAAGCAAAAATATCTTAAGCTCTGAAAAGCCATGTGTTTCTCAAGTGAATATTGCATCTGTAAGGATATTAATTGCTGTTTTGAGGCTAATCAAGACTCACTGGGGGACAGGATGAAATGACTACAAAGGTATCAAATTATAAAGTCAAATTTAAAAATTGCCCCTTTACTTGGATTGTATCAGCAAAGTAAGAATCTGCCCATTCCAAAAGCCTTTGAGCCAGCCTCAACCTTCTGACATAGGGCTCTTATATGATGGTCCTGAGCTCTCTGTGGTGACCATGTTCTGTCCATTTTTATTCCTTTCCAAGTATCTCGTGTTCACTAAAGACTCAGCTTTGCCCCAGACCCTCATGCTGTGGCGCAGAGGTGTAAAACCAATTAAGAAAATGAATCCCAGAGTGCTGCGGATTCCAGATCAGTTAGGCAGTCTCCCTGCCCCTCAACACCCCATATTTTGAATGTGAGAGAGCAAAAGTAAAAGAGAAGAAAATAAGCTGGCACTTGTTCCACAGGCAACAGGGTTATGATTAAGAACAAAAGTTAGCAGAGGCATAAACCGGGTTCCCTATCAACCTAGAAACTTAGGAGCAGGGCCTCCACACTTTCTGTGGACCACATATAAAATAAAGAGGGTGCTGTACAATGGCTGAGGGAGACTTAGAGCATGTTCCAGTTCCTGGATTAGAGAAAGACCCAGTTGTATTTCCATGCCTGTCAGTTCTTTAACAACCAGACTGAAGTTCAGCATCTTCCATTTAGACTGTGTTGCTGGAAAGCACTAATACCAAACTACAAACACATAAATAATCCTCTTTGGCCTGAATCAAATCTAACCTCATCTCTGTACAACATATAGATAAAAAGATAAAATTAAAAAGCCATTACTAATTAGATGGTTAAATTTAATAGCTTTAACTTTATTTTATGGACAGCATAAAGTACATAAAGAGATGACATAGAGTGGTACCAATGACCTCTAACAGCAACTCGTCACCCTTTTCTTCTTGAACCATTTTGCTGAAAACTTCTCCATACCTTTTTACTTGATATTACCTTTCTGCCTCTTCTAAACTGAAAGGATTTATTTTTAATAGTCCCCCACCCCCATAATGACTTTAAAATTCTTTAAGTTCATCTCTTAAAATATAGCTGGGAATTAATAAATAATATCAATTAACAGTTGACACTCAGAGATGTTAATGGAGTTGGCTAACCTCTGTCTTCTGGAAAGCTGTCCTAGGTTCATGGAAGAATCTAACTATCAGTGCTCTAATGAAGGTCAGCCAACAATAGCCCAGAGGCCAAATTCAGTCCACTGCCTGTTTCTAGATAGCTGGGAAGAAATAGTAATTTTTATATTTTTAAGTAGCTTTATAAAATCAAGAGAATTATGAGTGGTAGCACATGAAATATTATATTGTATAAATATACAAATGTAGCTATATTGTAGCTTAATAATCTTAATCCTTAGGCTTTGTCTGTATAGATGCTCTCACACTCTAGGGTTGAATAGCAGAGGCTATTTGGCTTGCAAAGTCCAGAATGCAAGGTCTTGTCTAGAACTTTACAGAAAAATAGATAGATAAAATTGCCAAACATGATTTCCCGAGTGGCTTTGCTATATGTACAGACCAAAGGAAACTGGAAGTCACTTGTTCCAAAGGGAAAATGAATGCCATCAAAGTTTAGAAGCCTGGGTTCTGTTAGGAAGGAACAATTCTGCTAGTGTAACTATGTAGGGAAATCCTAGTGGCCCCCCAGATTGTGGACTATATCAGTTCCCATATCGGACATTATACTGACATACAACTGCCATTCAATATATACTATATGTATTGACCTGAAGTTGAAAAACAAATGAACAAAATATAAACAATAAAAATCCCAGTGATCGAGGATAAATTGAGTAAGGGAGGATGTTTTACATGAGGGAGTACAGCTTCTTAGAGGAATTCCCAAGATGAATTGACAGATATAAACAGAGAGCGCTATCATGATGGATTGAAGTGCCCCTTGTAAAGTATCAGGCAAAGATAGAGACAGTACTGAAGGAGTCTGACTTTACTTTCAGACAGATCTGGGTCAGATCTTAATTCCTCAACTTCCTACCTGCATAAGCTTCAAAGAGTTATCTATTTCCTCTAATCATTATTAATAAAAGGATACTAGACTTCACTTACATTACTGGAACAAAGGTAAAGAATTTATGTTATAATATTATGAATTGCATATAGTATTTTATGTATGTACAGTATCATATATGTATAGTATGAAGAATTATGGTTGTATATATTTAAGAGCTTCAAAATAAAGATGAATTTCTCAAGTTTTAAGCCCTTATTAACTGAGCAGGCATCACAAGGAAGACTTGTCATGTAAATGTTTGCGATCCTCAAGGTTTTCTCCCTGATGTTCCCCTGATTTCATGTTTGGGCAATTCCCCTTGGGTAATATCAATTAACCCAATCTGTATTCATGTTCTTTGGAAGTTTAGCTATCAAGGCAAGCACATGGGAGCCATTAATACCTCCTCTTCACCCTTCATCCATGCTCCCTCATCATAGTCAATCAATTCTGCCATTTCTACCTGTCTAATGGCTTTCGTATTTTCTCACTTTCTGCATCAAGTCATGGACAGAGCTCTAGTTCTCATCACTTCTTTCATCATGGATGTAAGTTCTTTCCACCTCCTCTCAGCCATTCCACAGCTCAGTCTCCAAACTGGGAGAGGAATGGTCTTCCTCAAAACACTCCTGTGTCAGATAGTCCAATGGTTTTTCACTTCAGTGTGTGTGCGCGCATGTGTGTGTTAGTCAGCTTCCCATTACTAATAATAAAACCTGAGACAAAAGCAAGGATTTGCTTTGGCTTACAGTTTCAGAAGCTTCAGACTGTAATCAATTGACCCCTTGCTTTTGGGCCTCTGTGGGCCACCATGGTGGGAACACATGGTAGAGAAAATCTACTTACTTCACAGCCTGAATATGATCAGCGGAAGAGACTGGGTCATCTTCTAGGTTATTCCATCAATGACCAGAATACCTACCACCACTAGGCTTCACTTCTTGAAGTGCCTATCATCTCCCAATAAGGACAAGTGGGTAATTAAGCCTTTAACAAATGGGCCTTGAAAGGATATTTCAAATCCAACTTCAGCAAAGTGAAGAAAAAAATTCTATGATCTTTTATCATTTTAAGTTCAATTTTCTTTCCACACATTTGCCTGTGTACCCACACATGTAAACATGTACATGTACATGCATGTACACATATGCACTGTACACATGCACATGTACACACAACAATCAGCTTGCAATTGCACAAATGTGCCTATTCTCTCTCTCCTTTACTTTTGTACTTCTCTGATTAGAACATTGTTTCCCTCTTTAACCTAGCTAACAAGTGCATATGTTGCACAGAATGGGTGTCACCAAAAACTGCTAATCTTTCCACACTGAAGTGGACCCCCACCAAGATTGCCTGTCCATCCTATATACATTTAATCTGTTCTTTATCTTTTCCTTCATATTCACCATTCAATTTGTACCTCAGAAATAGACCATGTCTTTATCATTGGAATAAGTATATAATAAGTCACAAATATATCAAGTAGGAAAAGGGCAGCAAAAATGATGGATGTGTGAATGGACAAGTGATGGTTGGATGGCTGGATGATGGGAGTACAAGACAGGCACAACTACTCCAAGCCCTCAATTGAGATGTTTTCCAAGGCTTTGATCCATCTATAGTTGAGGAGACTGATGTTCGAGATTTGAAGATAACAGAGCAGAGGGACAAAGTGATACTGACAAGTGGTATGCAGAGAAGTCAGGAATAGTCCTTACATGTGAGTGACTGCCAACGTGAAAGCAAGTATAGGTTTCTTAAGAATGGTATTCTTGTGGATATGGTAGCTTATTGAAGAAATAATTATGGGGAAAGAAGAGAGTGGTGTGTGTGTGTGTGTGTGTGTGTGTGTGTGTGTGTGTGTGTGTGTGTGTGTGTGTGTGTGTGTGTGTGTGTGTGTGTATGTGTCCTGGGGCTTGAATGCAGGGCCTAGGCACTGGCCCTGAGCTTTTGTGCTCAAGGCTAGCACTCTACCTCTTGAGCCACTATTCCATTTTCAGCTTTTTAGTGTTTATTAGGAGATAAGAATATCACATACTTCCTGCCTTGGCTGGCTTCAAACCAAACTCCTCAGATCTCAGCCTTCTGAGTAGGTAGGATTACAAGCATGAACCATGGCATCATTAATATAAGGATATGAGCCAACATGTTGAAATTTTGCTTAGAATAATATTTAAAATATAAACAAAAGCTTGGGAAATCAAGGCAAACCAAACCAATCACTTGATGCGATCAAGGGGAGAGACACTGCCAGGGAAGAGGCCCTCAGCCCAGTAATAAGATAGGAAGGTCACAGTGGATAGTGATACAGACATTTAGCCTGTAGAGGACTCAGGTATCTACTAATCTAGACGGACTCCATTCTGATTCAAAGCAGTTACCTATTTGTCCACCTGGAAGATAGACTTAAAAGACATATGTATTCATGGATATATATATATGCATATATATATGCATATATATATTACACATATCTATGTGTGAATGAATTTATACATATATACAGATATACCTGTATTTATGACTATATAAATTATTTAGAATATATATATATATGAGTAAACACAGAACATAAATTTAATAAAGGACTTCAGGAGGAGAAGGGGAAAGGAAAAAGGAAAAAGAGCAATACATTTAGATAATTCTAAATAATTCTGAGATGCACTGCAACTATATATGAAAATAGCCTATAGAAGCTCTATGAAAGCTGTCACTCAATAAGGAGTTGGAAAGAAAAGAAAAACAGGTTCTATTGGGGTGTGAGAGGGGGTACTTGAGACAGGAGACTGAGCTAACTAGGGGTGACAGAGGATTTCATATGATTGAAATAGATTGTCAGCAGGTATGATAATAGAACAGCAAAACCTGTTGAAATTGTATTAGAAAGGGGGAGGAGGTGAGGATGAGTGATGTGAAGGGGATTGATTGAAATCATAGTGATGTCACAATCCCTCTGCCCTTGCATAGCTAATAGATGCAAGGAAGGAAGGAAGGAAGGAAGGAAGGAAGGAAGGAAGGAAGGAAGGAAGGAAGGAAGGAAGGAAGGAAGGAAGGAAGGAAGGAAGGAAGGAAGGAAGGAAGGAAGGAAGGAAGGAAGGAAGGAAGGAAGGAAGAAGGAAGGAAGGAAGGAAGGAAGGAAGGAAGGAAGGAAGGAAGGAAGGAAGGAAGGAAGGAAGGAAGGAAGGAAGGAAGAAGGAAGGAAGGAAGGAAGGAAGGAGGAAGGAAGGAGGAAGGAAGGAAGGAAGGAAGGAAGGAAGGAAGGAAGGAAGGAAGGAAGGAAGGAAGGAAGGAAGGAGGAAGGAAGGAAGGAAGGAAGGAAGGAAGGAAGGAAGGAAGGAAGGAAGGAGGAGGGAGGAGGGAGGGAGGGAGGGAGGGAGGGAGGGAGGGAGGGAGGGAGGGAGGAAGGAAGGAAGGAAGGAAGGAAGGAAGGAAGGAGGAAGGAGGAAGGAAGGAAGGAAGGAAGGAAGGAAGGAAGGAAAAAGGGAGAGAGGGAGGAAGGGAGAGAGAAGGAAAGTGGAGAAAAAAAGAAAATCATGTCATATTTGTGCCCTTACTGACTGTGTAATGATTGTTGTGTCCCTATGCTGCAATATCCTTCATATTATCCAGAAGTTCACAGCCATCTCTCCCAGTTCTCTCTCACTGGTTCTGAGATAGAGTCTGCATTGCCCTCTGTGATTTATTTCCCTTAGTCACAGAGCAAAATATTGCCCTGCCAGACTGAGCATCTCCAGCCCCCACACCAGACTCTACCTGACCTGGATCCAGAGTCCAGGCCTGTGTCTTGTCAACTGAGTTCTTCTTTTGATCTATTCAGTAAGTGTAGTTAATTGTTTGATGTGTATACAATTGCTGTTGTCCCTGTGTTTTCCCTATGTGTATTAACTAAGCTATTGCCAGTTGTTCATGCCCCTAGAGGGCAGAAGCTGTGGCTTTTTTCTTTAACTTTTTCAGTAGTGACAAGCTGAGTGTTACCCCCTTAATCGATTGTATGAGGATGATGATGCATCTCATCATGACAGTGGCAAGGACTCCATTTATTCACTGCTCTTTTTCACATTCCCTGCTGGAACGTGCCAGCCCTTTGAAAGCTAGTTCTGCGGGATATTGGCTAGAACCGTGCCTGTGAATTATGGAATAGAAAAGGTCCCCCCTGCCCTCCTCCTACCGGACAAAGGAGACAAGGGGCACACTGTGTCAGTTCACAGGATGTTCAGTTAGAGGACTCATGTTTGGCTTAATTAAAGAGCATTCAAATTACACAGGACACGGAACAGAGGATGAAATAGTAGCACTTCTTCCATGGATAGTATGAAAGTCAAAGTAAGAGGTGGCCAGGAATTCTTCCCATTTTCATGACAAACTGTAGCCCAGTTAGAGTAGTTGAACACTTCACAGTAACACCAGCGTAAAGCCCAATGGTTGTGTAGACATTGCCACTGCTCATACACAATGCTTGTCCCACACTATGCTGTAGGGCACCATGGGAGTAGATGGACATTTTCCCCATGGTCTTTTCCCAAACATCTAGAGGCAAAGACTCTATTCCCAACTAAGGGTTAATAGGTACCAAAATGAGTACCTTTGATGGTACTCACAAAGCCCCTTTCATCTTAAGACACACCTAACATCACAGCAAATTTCCAAACTTAAGAAATTAAATAATTAGAACCAGCCAAGAAATAACAGGACTTGGTGAATGCAGATGTCATCAAAGAAGGAGAATTGTGTTTCTAATTAGTTAGATGGGTGAAACAGGTCTCACATGAGTCTCACATGAAGTTGGTCCCATGGCACAGTCACCTTTGCATCTGTGTTAACTGCTATGTGGGGCTCCTGGTCTTCCTCAAATTCTCTCTCTCTCTCTCTCTCTCTCTCTCTCTCTCTCTCTCTCTCTCTCTCTCTCTCTCTCTCTCTCTCTCTCTCTCTCTCTCTCTCTGTTTGCTCTCCCCTCTCTCCCTCCCTCCCCCTCTTTCCTTCCCTCTCTCTCTCTCCCTCTCTCATCTCTCTCTCCTCTCTCTCTCTCTTTGTGTAGAGTCAGGTCATGGGTACCTCACTTCCCACAGTTTCTCTATGTACAACTTCTCATAAACCTCCCACTGTCATATGATGGACTTTCTCTAAAAGAGACCTGGAATCCAGCATTTGGATGTGCCTTTCACTTGAAGCAAAGCTATTTCTAAACAAGCTAATATGTTTCTATTTCCAAGACATCCCAAATTCTCCTGTTAGAAAAATTTAAAGTCCCTGGCCTCACTAGGGCACAGAGGTGCCAAAGAGTCAACTGTATAGCTTTGCATTATATTGCCAATGCAAATCTCACCTTTTAAACCCAGTCTTCCAATAAACCATGGGGCCACTTTGAGTTTGAATCTTTGCGGATTATGACACTCCTCATTGGTAGTATGTGGCCATATGAAAATCCAATCAGAAGTTAATGTAGTTTTTCACAATCACTGCACATGAAATTGGAACCATTTCACCATATAGATGCTTGAAATTCAATAAGTATTCTTTATATTACTTATTTTCTTATATACTGTATTTTTCTCATCATACACATGTGAGTATATAAACTGATAGTACAAGAAATGCAGAAATGAGAGAAAGAAAATAGACAGAAAGAGAAAGGAAAGATAGGATAGGGTATTATGAACCATTTAATGTTTTTCTCTGCTGGAATCCAAGAGATTATCTCCCCCAGGTCTCTAGCATCCCATTCTCTTGTTGCTATGGTCATTCTTTCAGCTTATAGATGAAGTTTGTTTCTTTCTCTCTTTCTCTCTTTTTTAATATAAGTGGCTATAGTTGACTGCATCATGAGCAATAATGGACAAACCTGGGCCTGCTTGAATTGTATTACCAGGAACAATTAGAAAGCCCTTGACACAGTGTCTTTATACATACCCATGTGCGCACACACACACACACACACACACACACACACACACACACACACACATGCTCTCTCTCTCCCCCTTTCTCTCTCTTTCTTTCTCTCTCATCTCATTGCCTTGTCTGCTGCATTTGAATGTTGGCATAGCTCAGAGACATCCCAGAGAGAATGTTCATTGAACTGTCAGAGGGTAAATGATTGACACTAGGCACAAGTGCCTTGGTGTAGGGTTTTGGCAGGTCATTATTGGATTATTTCCCAATAAATGCAATCCAAATCTCCCAATGCACTGCTGAGCAATGTGCCAATCTGTTCTAGAGCCCTTGTAGATGCTCAGAGCCATTCAATGGTAGCTGCTGGCTTGTCCTGTCCATTCCTTTGTAAGGCTTCAGGGCATTGACTAAAAACAGTAGCTTTTGTACTTGTCATAATTAGGAAATCACAGCATTTTTCCACACAAAAAGGGCTTACATTCAATTGTCTGTTCTTCAGTCTTTTCAAATATTGGTATGGATTCCATTCATATGAGCTCTGTCCTTTAAAACCAGGACAGCACCCCAGCAAGCATCAAATAACCCCTAGAAGTACATTTCATGGATATGATGTATTAATGCAAACACATGAAATTAAAGTATTATAAGCCAGGTCTGAAGCTCTTGGCATGCTTTATAAAATAACTCAATGATGGTTTCAAGTGTGTGATCTGATTTTTAATACATTTAAATGATAGCAGAAAAGGAATGCTCTCTTCTTTTGTCTTGAGGACAGAGTGCCATACATTCACATTTGTCAGCTGACCTCACATTTTTTCAACTTCTCTAAATCTCAGTTTTCTATAGGCATGGGCACATACTACTAATGATGAGCACCATAATCCACAATTTCTAGAGGATCCCATTAGAAAATGTTTCATAAAACACTATAGGAATTTAATGGACACTTACTATCATCATTGTCCTATTTCCAAGAAGGTGCTTCTGATTCTAATACAAACTTTTCTTAGACATCCCTGATATCTCTCTGAATAAATAAATAAAAAAAAGGTTGGCTGATGATGTTTAAAGTTGAAATACTGAACTTTAGTTATACAGAATACATGTTGGCCTTTAATTGTTTTAATATTTTAAAGAAATATTTTTAAAGAAATAACATGATATCAAACTACTAATTCTTATTGCTTATTTATTTTTACCTCCAGCTTTATTACAGTATAATTGACAAGTAAAAGTGATCTATATTATGATGGACAATGGGATGCTTTGCTTCTGAAGTAGCTTCAACAGCATTAGCTTCAATTGCACATTTCCCCAATTCTGTACTTTTCCCCAGGCCTGTTAATGGTAGACATGATAAGGCTACATTTGTTGCTCACATCCACGCTACTGAGTATCATTGCCTATGTATAAATGAAGGAGTAACTTCAGTGAAGGAGGGTAGTAAAATCTCAGAAGTGGTTATTTTTATCAGCACTGAGCATTGAACCCAGGACTTTGTTCGTGCTTTGTGCAAGCAGTCTACAGGGAGCTTCATTCCCAGCCTTTCTTATTTTTCTCTGAATGTTCAGAATTCTAAATGTTTAACATTATTGACTTATATGATATTTTAAACCCATTATTTGGCATCATTTAGAAATAATCACAAGAAATGAGATCATGACATCTCTACCAATTAAGACCTGAGAATGGCACTTTGGAGATCTTACTCTTCCCTAAATCCAGTTGATCTCTACTCCTATGTAATTATATGATACAAATTTCCAGATGATGCAATATAGTGGTAACTGTCTACTTTCACTAAGAGCAAGAAAATAATATTATTAATTGTGTACTCACATACAATGTGATATGCTATAACCTTTACTTGTTTAATAGAGCATTTTTGGCATTTGCTAAGTATGGACTGAGCTCTTCTTTTGAGCCAGGTACTGTGCTGGTACAAGGCCAAGAGTATGGGGAGGCAAATACAGTACCTAGAGTACATAATTCAAGAGGCACTTGCTCACATATTATACAACCTCCTTCAGCTTCATCACTACGCACCTCACTCACCTTGCCACAGTCCCAACCTGGGTAGAACTGGGCTATAAAGAGGAAGAGGGAGGGTGTGGTCTTCAACAAATCACAAGAAAGAGGAGACATTCCATGACTATCATCCATGGAAATAAACAAGAGAAGCAATGGGGGGTAGGTATGAAACACTATACTTGGCGAAGAGAGGACAGTGTGGATTAACTTAAATGCAGCTGAGGTACAGTGTTAAGGAAACGGACTGATAGATGATGCAATTTGTTTAAGGGTCAGAAATTAAATACAGAAAGTTAGGAAAATGAAGGTAGCTTTATGTTGCAAACAAAAACAAAATAAACCTAACGACTTCGGAGTGAAAGGGAAAGCTATATTTGGTGAGGGGCATAGTATGTTGGCCTAGCTTTGGTGCAGGCACCAAAAGATTCATGATAGCACTTCCAAATCAGTCTTCACCATATCAACAGAACCCACTGCCTACTTACTTGTTCCTGCTGATTCCTGACCCTGCCATTGCATCAGAGAGCAGTTTTCAACAGAGGTAAAAGCCTGCACCATGCTATCATACTTGGCACTGCATCCCACACATCTGCATATTATCCCTCTGATTTTATAATAAGAGAGCAGAAACATAAAAGAACAATGTTCGATTTTCTTTATTAAAAATATGGGAGGAAAAAGAGAACATTGTGTTTATCATTGTGGATACTTCCAAAGAGGTAAGTAAAATTTTATGGTGGCCTTGTTAGTAACTCTATAAATCACTCGGTAGCATCTCTGCTTTAAAAAATCTATTCTGCATATAAGCAGTAAAATGAAGCCCACATTGGAAATTCTGATGATTTGAAACTTCAGACTTTCTTTTAAAGTAATAACTTTAATTCAGTTCTTTCTGGCATAAACTTTTTCATCCCATTATGTCAAAAACGGTATTATCCATCCATTTGTCTGTCAGAACGTCTCCCTGTGGGGTGATAGACTTCTGGCTTCTCTACTCTAAACCTCCCCATTACATCCTGCTATCAAGAGTCACAATTTTCCACGAAAGTCTCTGGTGACTTTTGACAATGTTTTACAGAGAACTAGACCAGGAATCGCAGAGTTAAAGGAAGTCTTCCATTCGGGCAATGAATATGTAATAGGCATTACACTGAACAGTATTCCAAAAAAATGTAAGGTTCATTAAGTCTTTCTAAAGCGGGGACTTCTGTGTAGCTTTGAAGGAACCTGTCCTCACACTGGCATTAGCAAATGGCACTTTGGGGCATAGAATATTAATATTGCACATTAAAGCACAAATTTGTTTAAATGCTGTATAGCTATATGTAGACACCAATGATCCAGAAATAAATAAAAAGTGAATAGTTGTCTAAGTTTGTATGTAAATTGCCTTTTGCTTATATACATAAGAATGCTTTTTGCTCCTAAATTCCTTCATATTAACAAGCAGGAGTGTAACTAATATATAAACTAAAGTCATTCTCTTTAATGAGAATGCTAAATATTTTAAAGAAATGCATGGCTGTGAAATATTGTCAAGGGCATTTTTATACTTAAGTTTAAGAACGCTTATGACTTAACTGTTAAATTATTTAACGTATTCAGCCTGGAAGCACTATTTATGTATGTTTTTTAATGTTCTTACTTATGTTGGCTTTTCTTTGCTAAGGATTTAGGACCTTTGATTTCTGTTTATAAAATTTACATTTTTAATCTCCTCTTTCTTTGTATTTCCCATTTGACAGTGGCAACAATATCCAGAAGGAAAGGGGGAACAAGAAAAATCTCATAGAACCCCAAATAAGGGCTGCACATAAAAGAAACTTGAGTCACACTGCTAAGGGAATGAAGTCAACTGTAGGAACCAAAATCAAAGGGCTTTTTCAATAAAATACCTGTATAACTAAAATAATTGCTATCAAAATATGCACCTGGTTACCCAGCCTTTTCCAAGGAAGCATGCAATAGAAAAGGAACTGTGTTGTCCTGTGCAAGCCTGGAATCCCGTACAATCAGCACTTGCTTCTTTGAGTTGTCAGGTTCCATTTTTCATCTGTGCATTGTTTCTCAATTATTTCCCAGACTTAGCTTTATCCGAACAACATAAAAACACAGTTTCTCTCATTTTTCTTCAATTAACCTTGATTTCTAGTTCTTAAACATGGGAGTCCTTAAAGATTTGGGACGAATTCAGAGTGGAACCCCCATCAGTGCTGTCTAGCAAATGGAAACTGACAATCAAAGGTAGTGCGAGGGCAAGTTTTATTTGAGTGATTCTCATTAAATTCTACTCATGTGGTTAAGAATACAAAAATTGTCCAGGTGACTTGGGATGAACATGCACATAGAAGACACTGAATGCATTTCTGATTCCATAAGAATTGCATTCAGAAAATAATGAGCAATTTTTAAGACTGGTACTTTTTTTGTTCTATTGGTATTTCACTTCAAACACATCCTCACACACATATCCATGCATACATATGCATATATATGTCTATGTATATTATATGTATTAAATTCATATGACAAAATTATGAATGTTACCAAGTCAAGGCTTTTGTCTTGCATTGAACCTAAAAGCCATAAAAATGAAGCACAAAGGGCTCGGTCCTCAGTTGTGACAATTTCTGTTAGTAGTCTCTAGATGTTTACATGTGTCCCATAAGGGTTAAATTTACTTTCAGAAGAATATTTCTTGATTAAATAAGCTTTGGAAATACTGAATTAAAATTCAATAAGGTCTGTCAGAGCCTAGAATATATGATTGTGTTAAATAAATACTCGAGAGAGGAAAAAAAAGAGCTACTGTTTTTTCAAACTTTTTTTTAACCAGAAATCCCTGTTTCATTGTTTTTGTTTTGTTTTGTTTTCCCAGAGAACAACCTAGGCTAGTGTCCCACAGAGCACACTCTGGAAGAGTAGCTTTCTCAATACCAACTTACTGAACCCAGCCCATAGGAAGAGTTCTAGGCTGGTAACTCATTACTTCAAAGATATAAAATTCAGCAGGAGGCCAGTAGCTTACAACTATAATCCTAGCTTCTCAGGAGGCTGAGATCTGAGGATTGTAGTTCAATGCCAGCCAAGGCAGGAAAGTCTATGATACTCTTGTCCTTAATAAATCATCAGAAAACTAGAAGTGGTGCTGTGGCTCAAGTGATAGAGCACTCAGCTTGAGATGAAGAGCTAAGGGACAGCACCCAGGCCAAGGGTTCAAGCCCCATGACCGACAAAAAAAGAAATAAAGAAAGTAAATTCCTTTTTTTAACAACACACTGTAGAAAGAGACCTTGACAAATTCTTGTTTAGGTTCCTAATTCTTCCAGAGTCTAGCATGAATATGGGCCCAATAAACAGACCTATGAATGAATAAATTAAATAATCAAATGGTTTGGTTTATACCTAAGTGTGTTTGTAGATAATCATCTAATTTTTATTTATTATTCTGAAGGTATTAATATACTATTTCCCTAAGTATCACTGTCATTCAGTTTCTAAAATTCCATCTATTTAGGGAAAGAACCTAAAGGAAGAGAAGTAATTTAATTCCATGCAAGATTAAAAAGCTCACACTTCATTTGCTAGTCTATAATGACCATGATGCTAACTCACTATGGCCAGCTGAAAGGAGGATTTGTGCTAGTAATAACTTTTTTCTCTATTCTCTACTCACCTTCTCCCAAACTATGTGCTTACACACAAACACACACACAACACCAATCCCATCATAGAAAGTTATAAAGGGGGTATAGCTGAGGTTAGGAATTTTCTTTTTTTATTTATAGCTTACTGGGTTACAAAGATTGGCTCTGTACAAAGCTAACTGTTTTGAAAGGACTACATGCATTGGCAGGATGACTCATGTAGATCAAATATGGTATCATACTTTAAAATTGACTTTCTCAGTCATTTTGGAAGTCTAAGAAATGATTTTTTTCCTTACATGAATAGTCATATGAATTGATATATAAGAACTGTATGAAGTTACATTAATTGAATTTGGGGAACACACTAACAATTCTGAGACAGCTTAGGATATCTTATTGTAGCACTGCCCAGAATTTAAATGAGTATGCTAATAAATAAATGTACAACGAAGTCATTATCTTCAAACAATGGTGGGAGGAAACACCCTACATAGAAGTACCCAAGTTGACCTATTGGCTTGATGTTGCCTGAAAAATTCCATTAAATAAATCTATCTATCTATCTATCTATCTATCTATCTATATCTATCTATCTATGGATAAATCTATAGATACATGATATAGATATCATTTAGAATGAATTGTATATATTTAGAATAAAAACTAATTGAATCCTCTAGTTGTGCAGGAAGAAAATAGCATTCCAGCTTCAAGTATAAAGAATAACGTGGACACACAAAGTCAGTGAGTAACTCAGGACCACAGCCATTTCCAGTTCTCCACATAAGAGCTTACTGTTACATCCAACCAGAATGTAGCAGGAAGACTGAATAGTTCACCAACAATAGACTTGCTGACACCAAAGTCAAACACCAACATTTCAGAAGTGTTTATAGGGCTAGAATGATCAAGTAGGTATCATATCAAGTGGTCCTAAGGTTCAGCAAACCTGAGATTATCTAAAGCAGGAAAACCTTTTTAAGCATATGGCTGCACAGCCTCAGGGCTCAAAGGAAACATATACAACTATTGTTGAGGGAAAGTCATCAAGGTAAGCTCTGATGTTAGAACAGGAACTTTTCCTGCTGTCTACTAAATTGTACGGGAACTGTGGAGATAAGATGGCCTCAACCAGTTAAGACTCACCACCAAGTAACTTTCTATTGTTTGATTTCTTACCCAGATGCTGGTGGAGAGCGGGATGGACAGCTCCAGGTGAGGAAAAAAGTCTCTGCATTCAAGGACTAAACAGAATTAATGATAGCTCTCCTGAGAATCGCCTCTAGTTTCTTCAATGACATTCTTCTCTGGCTTGTTTTTATCACTTGGTGTAAACTGTTACCACCATGTATTTTTTCAATATTTTTTTCAATAATTCCAAAGCCTCTATGAGTCAGTAACTCAGTTCAACCTATCTATAGGCCTGTGTTATTAAATATGCTACCACTGAACTATTTTTTCCCTCCAAGGAGCTTATGGAATTGAAAAATAGACAAGTACTATTGGTTTGTTTTTTAGCATGAAGCACTTTCTTAAGGGTACTAGGATCAACTGCCAATGGGTTAGATTAGTGAAGTGATGATTGAAACCTGAAGTTTTTATAAACTGAAGACTGATATCAGTAGCTTCAAGCAACTGTTAAGGTATCAGAGGCAGGCAAGGGGCATCTAAAGGTAAGTAGACAACAGATAGTTCCATAGACCTATGGGGAGTACTGGCAATACAAAATTATTTTCATACATAGCATGGTAGCCCACAAAAGGCAGAAACTAGCTGGTGGTGAGTTAGTTCCAGAGGTACAGGAGGGTACAGTCTCTGTACAGGGTACAGAGGTTGACAGTCCAGAAGATACATGAAATACAATAATGTTAGAAGCAGACTAGAAAACTGCAAAACTGACAGAAAATGCTGATAGTGAGAGGTGAAATGTAGACACCAGGAATGACCACTTAGGCAAATGGGTCAAGGGACGTAAAAGAGGATACTTACTTAGTTACTATAGAACAAAAATCTAGGGCAGAGCTGGTGAGAAACTGTCTAAGAATGGAGTAGGTAAGAATTATGAGATGGCAGAAGGAAATTTTGGGGATAGTCAGAAGAAAATTGGGGGCTGTAGTAGAGATATTCATTATCTGGATTAGTGATCATCTCATGAAAATATGCAAAAACATCAAGTTATCACAGTGCATGCTCTAAAATGTGCTATTATTTTTTCTACATTTTAATAATTACATATTAATTGTATAATGCCAAGGGCCTAATTATGATGTTTCTGTACATATATTAGTATGTATATATGTTTATAGATATAATATATAAAGTATATTATTTATATATAATATATTTTGATGGCAGTCAGCCCATCTATTAATCTTTCTTATTCTTTTCCCCACCCTCTTTTTAAAAATCTTTCAATTTTTCAAAATGTGGGTTTTATTATGACCTTTTCATATATGTATATAATGTATTTTGATCATATTCTTCTTATCTTATGCTTTCCTTCCTTGCTCTCAGATCCACAAACATAGTCCCTCTTTTATGTTTTTGTTTGTGTACATTTCTTTTTCTTTAAGTCTAGCTTCCATATATAAAAGAAAACATGTGGTATTTGCTTTTCAGGGTCAGGCTTATTTCAGTTAACATGATTTCCAGTTCTACCCATTTTCCTGCAAATGACAATTTTGATCTTTATTCAACCTTTATTTTATATACTTAAAGAAGTAAAAGGGAAAAAACTCAACCATTGGACACTGAGTAGTGTCCAGTGCCTAAGTGTGACAGATAACTGACTTAAGAACTCAACACTTTTAATTTTTTTCTTACTGTGATAAAATAGAAAGAAGAGCCTTAGAGATGTGACTCACTGCCTAACAAAGGGAGAAAATTCCTATTCCAGGCAGTAGTGCCACAGGGCAGGCCGTGTCTACCTAGGAAGAGCCCGATGGGCTGTCCATGAGTTCTCACACAGCCACATTCTCCTCTTTGGCGTGTTTGCCCTAATAGACATAGTAATCATGGTCTTGAATCTGTGGTTAGAAAAAGTATGGATTTCATTTCTGACAATCTGCAGAAACTGATTAAGCAGCACTTCCAGAACAGACTATTGCTCCCTATAGACTTACAAAAGCCAAGCTCAGGAGACTCCTGTGTAAAACCTGAGGGTTTGTTGTTTGTTGTGTACTTATGATGAGAAAATTACTCTTAGACCAAAACCTTTGGATCTGATTGTCCAGGTTACTTGCCCCTCCCCAAGGCTAGAAGTAAGATGAATCCATCTCAAAAGTTAATATGAATCAGGACAAAGAGAATCTGTCCATGTCTGGCATCTTCAAGATATATATTCAAAGATCCCCAGTCTACTAACAAACCAAGTCCCCTCTTTCCTACATGGTACTTGGAGGGGCCAAGGCCTAATGCTCATGGTGTCCCTTTGTCTACTCTTACACATGAGGACTTCCTTCCTCTGCTGGCAAACATACCAGGGGGGAAGGGTACGGTCGTGGGCCTGAACTCTGGGCCTGGGCGCTGTCCCTCAGCTCTTCAGCTCAAGGCTAGCGCTCTACCACTTGAGCCACATCACCACTTCCGGATTTTTTTCTTTTTGCTTATGTGGTGCTGAGGAATCAAACCCAGGGCCTCATGCATGCAAGGCAAGCTCTCTACCACTGAGTCACCTTCCCAGCCCCATGACACTATAGTTTATATCCCCCCTGTCTTCAGTTATTTCTGAGCATGCAAGTCATACCATCTATGTAAAGAGATTTTTATTTTTTTGTAATCTGATCAAATAGATGTAGAATTTACAGCTTAACTCTCAGGAAATACTTTTTCCTATATGTGAATAGCTATCCATCCTGGATATAAATGACAATATTATGTAGTTAATACAACCTACCTTCCATAAGTTAATTATTCTAAAACTACTGATTGAAATGTGAAGCATTATAAATAAGCATATATCATAACTCTCCAAGCTACCATTTCTTTTATTCAAATCATTCAGTTATCTGACCTTGCTGATAAAGTTCATGTCCTGCTGTGAGAAAATAAGACCTTTATCATCTCTGGTATTTTATATATGTGGTTAGTGAGCAGGACAGCACTTCCTTTATGACTTCAAGTATAGATCAGAATGGAGAGGATCCCATAGCCTTTGTGCAATTCTTAGAACATAAAAAAGAAGTACAGGTTCATTGAAGTCAATACTCAGAAGAAACAAAATTGCTCTGGAAGCTATGAAAAATAGGAGTGTTTGGATGTTTAGTTGGTTCTTTGGGTCATAACAAAATAGAAATTACAGGACCCAAGAAATACCATTCAGGCAAAGGGATTAGAGTCTTCCCTAATCTTCTTGACTAGGATGAGTGAGGTTTCAATACAAGATGGGGGGGGGGGAGGGAGTGGCGGGGCGACACTCAACACAAGTTCTGAACCTAAGTTGCAATGAAACAGCTTATCTAGGAATAGGGTAGCAACTGAAACTCTTGGAGGAATGACTAAGGGACTTTTTAATAAAGAAAAGTAAAAGAGGAAATCATCTGATTTATTTTAATACCTTTGCTGAGGTCAACACTAGCCCTTTTTTTTTTATCGGTTGTGGGGCTTGAACTCTGGGTGGGCCTGGGTACTGTCCCTCAGCTCAAGGCAAAAGCTCTACCACTTAAGACAGAGTGCCACTTCTGGCTTTTTCCACTTATGTGGTGCTAAGGAATCAACTCAGGGCCTCATGCATGCAAGGTAAGCACTCTACCACTGATCCACCTTCCCAGCCCAACACTAGCCTTTTTTATAGTAATATCCAGTCAGGATTTCTCTCATTGTTTTAGAATAAAATTTTGACCTAAATTAAATTTTGAGATATTGACATCAAAAGAGTACTGTTCAGGATTTTAAACAAAGACACAAATAGGCCAGTTGTATCTATCTCACCCTTTACCCTTTAATGTTTATGTTTTTAGAATGGACACAAAGGTACTTTAGTCAAACATGATGGACCATCAGCAATCTGTCAGTCTTTTTTACTACTCTTGAGAAGTATGAAGGATCCCAGATCTCCTTGAAAGAGTAGACCAAAAGTCTGACATAAAATGTGTTGTCATATGGACTTCAAGTCTGCCATTGTCTACAAAAAGAGAGACCAGGCTTCAGGCCGAATGCTGGCACTTACACATATGTGAGACAACTAATTGCTTGGACAATTTGTTTTCTTTTTGGCTCTAGTGATCAAGTTAGAAATAACCACAGAGGGTCTATGAGGGAATGAGGGTTAAAATAATCATCACAGAATGACAAAATTTTAAGGATTTTTTTAGATGAAAGAGTAAGGAATCTCTAATCCAGTACACCTTCCATAGTATCCAAACTTTTAAAATACTTTTGGTTAAAAAAAACACAAACAATCACTACTTCAAATTGTGTATTAACAGAATTCAGTAGGCAAAAGAAGGTATCTAGGGCTCTGAAGACAATCACCTTGAAAACCTCCAGTTGGATATATATATATATATATATATATATATATATATATATATATATATATATATATCACATAGGGTGAATGGCCAGAATTCTCCAAACTGGTCTTCCATATCGCAATCCAGTGTCTTGTCTCCTATTCCTATCCCATTGATAACCAAGTCCTAACAGCCTAGAAGCTTCTAGGCATGACAGTTTTAGGGATTACAGAAGCAGTAGCCCCAGGAGGGGTAACTCATAGTCACAGATGATATCAAAGGTTTCACATTGTATCATTTGCTAGTCAGAGCAATGATGCAAGATAGATTGTGAAGGATGTCATTATCCTTATTTTACAGATGAAGAAACCAGTTCAGAAAGGTTAAGTGATGTGCCTGCTCAAGGTTATTTGTACTAAGTAGCAGAACTGGGTCATCAAGTTCTAAATTCTGGACTCTTGCCCCTACTACATCATGATGTCCTTCCGATTTCCATACTAACCTTTTCTCAATTCTTTTCTTAGTTTGAAAAGTTGGAATGAAAACCCAGCTCATCTCAGAAAGTAATCATTCTACTTGGCATGCCATCAACCATTTGAACTTGAACAGATTCAGATTCTCCACAAAGCAGACCCATCATGGAATGATCAATGGAAAGGGCCTATTAAAGCTCTGAACTCCAAAAGTCCATGTGCAGATGTAAAATAGTGCAGCTTAAAACATATAATAGTGGATTATTTGCCAATCATCTGATTTCAACCTGTGCTTTGTCTTGAAATCTTGAATCAACCACACCCAGTTTCCATAGTTATAATTTCCAATCTCAGTTGCTTTGAAGTGGAGAGGGAACTAAGACATTTGCAGAACAATCAGAATGTAAAGTGCTTTTGAGTTTGAATTCTTTTTTTCTTAATTCTTCATAGATGTCTTGCACATGCCTCCTAAACAGCATACTTTTTTCTAGTGTCTTACTTGCATTGATGCTCCCAAAGTGTATGTCACAATAATAGAGGGGCAACGCTCTTTCTTCTGCAGTCATAGTCCAACCAATTACTAAATATTTAACCCAATCACACAATAATAATAGGAGGAATAATGGGTATAAACACACTGGGGGGGGGGGATAGCCAAATTAGGTGCAGCAAATAGCTCTGCTAGTGGTGGCAGAGAGCCAGCAGAACGCTAAAGAGCAGCCAGCCTCACCCCCCACATCTGCATGCTGTGGTCATCATTGGTATGTTTCAGATTGAACAGAAACCCCTGCTGAATCATACAAGTTGTAGGCAGAAGTCTATCCAAAGGGATTATCCTGAATTTTGAATGAATCTTTGGTTATGTTATTTTGCACATGGGCAGAAAATTGTTTCATGTCTCTTCTCTTTCTCCACATAGTCTATACTTTCTAAACATAAAAGTGTTTCTTCATTTTAAAAAAGAAACACTTTGCTCATCATCATCCATTGCCTCTATAATCACACAGGGTCTTTCGTGTAACAGATCCTCTGAAAACTGGCATCTCCCAGAACGTCAGATGAAGAGGGAACAGACCTTGTTTCAATATGTAGCTTGCAGTGCCTTCTCTGTGCCTGTTTACATAGTTGTGTGGCTCTCCACTTCTGGAAAGCCTCATGAACCACGGGTGGTAGTAAATGTGAAGGCACTTAAAAACAAAATGGAATGGAGTCTCCTTAAAATGGAATGACCTCATCACCAGCAATGTCCTTGCCAGACTGTGCCCCACACACACCCCCAAACCATGGCCAGTCCTGGACATTCACTATTGGCACACTTAAGATTTTCTAGGGCTTTCTGGGCAGCAAATCCCACAGTGACACTGTGGCTATGATCCACAACACTTTGTCTACTTTGTGATTTCCTAACAAGGACCCTTGAAATGGGGAGCTGATATGGCTTCCTGGCATCAGAAAGTGAAAGGAGAAGGTATGTGGAGGTAGCTGCAATTTGTATACATCCTCCATCACCACTGAAATAGTCCACTTGAAAAACTGCAATATTTTTGTATGCTGTACTCAAAGTCCTTGCTCGAAGAACGCTTATAGCAAATCTATGTTTCCTCTTTGAGGGTTTTCTGAAGAATGTATTTTGGTAGAAGCCAGTCTTTTCTTCCAGAAACAGCCAGGGCTATCCGTCAATCTAGCAGCAAGCTGCTCATCAAGTTCACTCGACAAAGGGTTAGGGCAGCGAGCCCCACAATAATGTGGAAACAGAAATATTACAAAGTAAAGGCTTATAAAATAATAAAAATTCTACTTACTCCAGATACCTCCCTATGCCTTTGGCAAAATACCTTAAGCATTCCACATACGGCGGGCATTGTCTTTATAAGATGGCACCTCATAAAATGGTATTAAATATCACCAACGGGGCTTCATATTTCATCCAGCAGGGTTTAGGCCAGGCATGTTCTATATCACACATTATTAGAATGACATCTGCTTTGCAAGTTGTGTACCCAGGAGCCTACCCGGATCACTCATTTCAGCACTCATTCTCGAGGCTTCTGTGCCTTCATAATGCCTAATATGTTTAACTCATTTTGAACAGAAGTCTAAAGCCTGCCATGGCCCTCTGGCCAAAACTGTAGCTGTCAGGCAACGGAGCCAGCTATCAAACATTCTTCATTTATCATTAGTGGTGATGCAGTTGTACAGAAAAAATGTGCCCACTGTAGAGAGAGGCTGTCAATTGTTCCCGCCTCTAAAACTCCTCTTCTCAAATAGGGACATTTCTCTGTGGAGGCCTTGCCATTACATTTCACTCTTTTCCCCCACAACACTGAATTTATAATGCAAAGAAAATGGGGGAACATATATTCATCCAAATGGCCTCTCTGCTACGAGATGAATAAGGAGATCGTCAATGGCTGTGTCAGTGCCGGGCTGCACGTGCCATTGGGGGAAATTAATAGAATCAGCCCAGAAAGAGCAAAAAGGAAGAGGAAAAAAATGGCTCACAGGTTTTATGCTGAGGTTGAGTCTTTAATAATGAAAGCATGCATCTGAAAGTTGGAATTTACTTTGGAATTGCCCAATCTTACCAACAAAGAGTGCTACCGGGGCAACAAACCTGCCTTCTGAGGCCAATCCTCCAACTTTTAGCTTCACACTTGACTCCTAACTATGGTTCTTAGGATTTCCATTTCTGCCTCCTGAATCAGCTTCTAGTCCCGAAGAAGTCCATGTTTTTATTAATGTTTACAGCATGCTCAGGGATCACTTCATTAAAAAAAATAAGATGTTGGAGAGAGTCTGATGGTGCTCCTGGCAGTGATTAACACTGCCATTATTTGGGCTTGTGATTATTATGAGGACTTGAAGTTCTTCCCTGACCATTTGATTCCTCCTCCACTCAAATGCTTGTCTCTTCCCACTCAACCTCTTCAGCCATCCTCCTTATAATTCTGCTGGGAGAAAAGTAGAGCCAATTAAGTGTACTTGAGATGCTTCCAGGTTTGTGCCTGTACCTTCAAAGGGAGAGTGTGAGAGTGTTTATAGTAATAACAACACATTCTTGCTGACTTCAAAGGGAGAGGCCTGGTGAATGGATTTATTCCCATGGTATCTCTGTCAGGCAGAGTTATTATCCCGTTTTATAGATGGGAAAACAGAGTGTGAGTGTGGGGCCTGAGGACATGGAGAGGAATCAGTCCCAGAAAGAAAATGAAAACATTGCCATGGGCTTTTGGATCTTTCCCAAATTCAAACCATTTTTCCTCCAGCAACAACAACAAATCTCATTCTCAGAAACAAACTTTCGGATGGTGAGAAGTAACCAAAAAGACAAAAAGAAATCATCTGTTTGGAACACTATGAAAAGAACATAAACCCTCCAGTGTCTAGAAAATGATTTGGGGAACAAAGGGGTAAAGATTTGGTTTCTACTTGCCCTATGTGCTCCAGAGATTAATTTAGCCTTCATCCAAGTATGATCCACTCTCTGCAGTGGATGGGCAGAAGTCTCAACACTATAGATAAGAGCAGCTCACCACCAGCTGCTGCCAGAACAAATTCTCTGCAGCTCCATTTCTCTAACACCTTACCCCACTGACATTCCCTATCATTTGAAGAACATTTTCTCTCTGGTGGGTAAAGAGTTGAGGTAAACCCAGGTAAGTTCTGTGAGTTATTGTGGGCATCTCTGTGTATATACTTCAAGACTCACCCTGAGTGGTTCTATATCTAAAGAGTGGTCTGTATTTTCTAGATTCTGAGCCTGGTATCTCCAACCTAATTTTTCTTCTATCTACAGCTATGTGTCTCCAATTCCAGAATTGTCCCTTTTCTTCTGTTCCAGTAGTTTCCAGGAGCTCATACATCATGAGCTGAACAACTACTCTGCTCTAGTGTTGGGTTTTTTTTCCTCTCTCTCTAAAACTACACTGTGAGACAGAACACTGGTGCTGGAAACACATAATGATGAACTAGCCTGTTGGCTGTAGTCTTAAAATATAGTATCCAGTTTCCCTTATCTTCTTTAATTTTCTTTTCCTTTCCTCTAAATCACCCTTCACCTTTTTTCACCTACTTGCTCACAGTGATTCAGGGTTATGTATTCAAAGCATGTTTCTCATGGGGAATTTATGGTTTTTAGTGGAGCTGCTCTAGCAAAGACTTGGTCAACTTTAATATTTTTCTGAGGTCTTTTGGCACTGTTAATTCCAATCCGGAGGGGGTGGTAGCTTAGCATTGCAGCTGAAATTGCAGATAAATGAATCACTTCAATTCAACTCACTTCAATTCAAAAAATGCTATAAGGCATGTAATTAATTAAATACTCAAGATATATTTAGACACCATCCTTCTCATTAAGGGGCTTATGGTTTAGTTAGAAATACAAAAAAAATATAAAAACCCAAATCTGTGAACCTGATATCTAATATATCAAGTGATAAAATGTTAAGTGTCTAAGAAAATGTTAAGAACAGTAAACTCTCAGAAGAATATAGTAGGTAATAACAAATGAAAGGAAACACTTTATGGATAACATGAAGGTGGTTCCAAGCATGGAAGGTATTGAAGATACCAGGAGTGAAAGCAGAATCCCAGCCTGTAAGTTAATCATGTCATTAAGTCATGTGGAGAAAGTGAAGATAAGACTCCTGAGGTAGGTCGATTTTACCCATTGCTTCACCTATAGTTTGGAAGAACTTCCTATGCATTTTTTCCTACCACTATTACATTCCTCATTGACTCAACAGCATAAATCTGAACAAGCAGTAGCAAGTGATCTTCCACTGGATTGGTGGCTATTTTTACCCTCCAGACACTCTTACCAGGGTAATTAATTAATTGCTACCAGTAATCATGACTCTAGTTACCTAAACACATTGTCAGGGAGCAATGATGGACGATAAGAAGTCCCTATATACTCTTCTGGGGGCAGAGAAAAGCTGTTATCTTCACTGTATACATTAGTCCCTCCTATTCTGGCCTTTTCTAAGTAAGTTAGATCTCTATAGTTCACGCTATAGATTTAGAGGAGATATTCAATATCAACTAGAGAAAGGCCACAACAACATCCAACAGTTTCTTCAGTGTTATCACCTCTCCAGATTATTCTGCCTGCTGC
The DNA here is from genome assembly GCF_024711535.1 of Dipodomys merriami. Lineage (NCBI taxonomy): Eukaryota > Metazoa > Chordata > Mammalia > Rodentia > Heteromyidae > Dipodomys > Dipodomys merriami. Next base: position 35,549,885 of record NW_027203048.1, read on the forward strand.
ATGGTCTTCACTGCTCAGAGCTTTGTGCTCATGTGCCTGTGTTGGGAGGAAAAGGAAACAATGTTGAAGTACTTCTAGAAAGTGTTTGTACCTTACTAAAAGATCATGTCTAACTTCATACTTCACAATACATCAGCAAAGCATCTCTAATAAGAGAATATCAGACATTGTAACGAATGGACAGAATTCCTGTTTTATGTTTGAGAGAGAGCAGAAAGTAGGAGCTGCCTTTAAGCCATCCAATGTGAGTACTACTAAATTTGCTTAATTCTATGGGCAGCCTTTTGTTTTTAAACCTAGTCTTACATAAAGAAGACCTAGAAAATTTCAAGTTCACCAGGAACAGCATTTTGTCTGATCATTACATTCTGAAATCTCAAATTACCAAACAGCCCACATTTAGCCACTCTCTGACCAACCTCCCAAAGCACTGCAGTCTGGACTCTTGGAAAGTGCTTTCTACTGGCCCTAAGAAATATAAATTACAAACTTCCCTGGACTCCAAAATTTATCCATCTGTCACACAAGCTTTCCTTGTGCCTTCCTGGCAGCCATTTCCATTTCCCTGACAGAACAGAGAGAAGGAAAAGAGAGGGTGATTAAGAGAAGGAAAGAAGGGAGAAGGGAGGGAGGGAGAAACGAGAAGGAAAGAAGGAAGGATGGAAGGAAGGAAGGAAGGAAGGAAGGAAGGAAGGAAGGAAGGAAGGAAGGAAGGAAGGAGGGAAGGGAGAAGAAAGGAGGGAGGGAGGGAGGGATGGAGGGAAGGAAGGAAGGAAAGAAGGAAGGGAGGGAGGGAGGAAGGGAGGGAGGGAGGGAGAAAATTATGGTCTATTCCACAGATTGAAGTACCATTTAATGTAGACTTTGATGTGTGAACTATACAGTAACCTCAAGTTAGAGGTGTGTTTTTCATATTGAAGGTGACAGACCAATTAGTAGCTCTAGCACCTTAAGCAGATGGTTATCATATGATAACAGAGGTACCTGTCCTATCTTTTGCTATTAAAAGTCATCTTTTTTTCTAATATCTTTCTCTACAAAGAAAAGGTATTATGCAGACAGTTTTCAGGCCCTAGACATCCCTGCAAAGTTAAGTTTATAGCAGGACATCTGGAGCCTGGGCATTTTATTCTTGAATAATTAATTGAGCAGATTCAGCTCCCTTGAAAGAACTGGCTCTATAACAACAATGCAGGGGAAGAATTTTAGGTGCAAAGTAGATAAGATTCTTAAATTCTAGACCCCATCCCAAACTAGAAATGGGAGACATACTACATTATTTACAAAGGATCCTTTTGCTTCTGTGGCTTAGACACTCAGATATAAGAGAAGTGACTTGAACTTGGAATTGAAAGAATCTGGGTTGAATTCCACCTCTGTGTTTTATCAGCTAGGAGAGTTGAGCCATTTCCTTAAACTTCCCAGCCTTTTTCCTATTTACAAAATGGAGGTAACAATCAGAAAGAGGTAAAGGTTAAGTGATAATGCAAGGGGAAAACTATAATTCCCAGTGATGGTCACCTCTCACAGCACAGAAAGCTCAGCAACACACCAGCATTGGAAGAAAGGAAGTTAAGACTCAAAGAATAAAGTTGCCCACTGTTCTTTTTACAGTCCATGTAGTTGTCAAGAGCACAAACACAAATGTGGGTTATGTTGTTAGTCCTCTCACTTATTATGTGTATGAGCCTAAGCAAGATGCTAAAGTGATCTGAGCCTCCGTTTCCTCATGTGTAAAATGGGTCATCACCTACTTTATTCCAAGGCTTGATAGGATGGTTAAAGAAAACAATTCAGATAATGAGTTTAGTAGAGGATCTGTCTTATGATGAGCACCTTTGCCTCTTGTCTTTTTCCTCTTCCTTCCTTTCCATCTATTTTAGCTCTATATAGTCATCATCCTTTTGATGTTATTCCAGCAGCAGTCGTTTTCCATAATTCAAAATGGACTGTACCAGGACTTTTGCCCTGGATGGCACATGCTTTCATCTGTACTCAGAGAGCGCAGTGTTCCATCTCTTGGTGCTCCAGCTTCTTCATCTATAAAGGGAGTGGTTAAGTCAGGCTCACCCACAGTTCCAACAAATTAAGGCTTCTAGTTCAGACCTCACCTACCCACACATGTAGTTCCTTCCTTTGGAACTTTCTTTCTTCCCTGGCTACCAATACCCTTTCCAAGAATCAAATTCCAGCTTGAGTACAAAACCCTGTTTCCCAAGTCTTCAGAAGAAATGAGAAGATGCACACTGAGTTGGGGCACTCAAGCAGGATTTACCAGGGGGTCTGCTGTAATCTAGGACTTCATGTGGTCTATGATGGTCTCCTCATTGTCTGAATTTTTATGGTCTCCAAGTGCATGCAACACAACACTTAACTATTCATTCCCTCCACCAGCTTCTCCAAAATAAAAACATCTACCTTATTTAATATTAGAACCTTATTGTCTGCCTAACCCAGTCCCTAGCAGTCTGAAAGCATTTTACAAGTGAATCCTAAAAACATGAATGGAAAAATGACTGAAGCCTTTCTCCTGTAAAAATAAAAACAGCTAATTAAATAGTAAACCAGTTGCAGTCAATTTTTTTTACTTAAAAAATATCTGGACAATATCTAGCACTGAGTACAAATTATATGCGGTACTTAAAAACACATGTTGGTCCTTACATTCCAAATACTGCCTCTGTATTTAGGGTACTATACTTGCAGATAACTCACACACTTAAGAGATGCTCTTCAAGAAAAATCCAGAGCTAGAACTTGCCCTAAATCTAATGAAGCAAGGACCATCTGTTTGGATGATTCTTGGAAGGTTAGGAAAAAAGACAAAGTGACTCTCCAAATGATTATTTGAAAATGACTTGACACCCATATGAATAAAAACAAGCTGTCCAGAAACCCTTATTCAATCTTTGGATGACTTGCTTCCTTCAAGGACTTTCCTGGCATTCCTCAACTTGTTATTTGCAAAGAGATAGACATTTAAGTCTGAGAGAAGAAAAATGGAGATAGACTGTTTACCTCAAACTCAGCTCCTGGTCAAGGAATAGTTCACAATCTCTAGTATTGGCTTGTATTAAAATGATCATCACCATTGTCTTCCCAATCTTCTTACTCACCTCCTCCTCTTCCTCCTTCTTTTTCTATCTCTCCTCCTCTTTTTCCATCTTCTCTTCTTCTTGCTCTGTTTCTCCTCATTCTCCTATCCTTTCTTTTACTTCTTCTCTTTCTCCTGTATCTTCTTCTCAATCTCACCTATCCAGATCCTCCATTAACAAACAACTTACACCAAAATATGTGCTACAAATAGAATTCCTACTCTTCAATTTCAGGAACTATCTGACTCAAAAATAGATAGATAAATAAGCCTCCCGCAACCCTGAGAAACACCCTGGTACTCGTTGGAGTTGGTACAGATCTTAGAAAACAAGGCAAATATTAATCCTGCTTATTCTTGACTTGCACACATAGTCTGCTTCTCTTCTTTTGCATGGAGGCCACAAAAATTCAGTGTCTTCACGTGAAAAGTGAGACTCTGTGACATGGAAACTCCTGTCACCTGATTAAATATTGAAGAAGACAGTCTATTGATTGACTTGCCCATGTTACACTCAAACTTGAAATGAAAGCCCTGGAGGGGCACACCCTCTAGTCTGCCAGGGGCCATGCTCTGGAGGGCAAGACAATTATAACTAATTGAGATCCCACAGAAAGAAAACACATAAGGCATAGCACTGCTAGGATCAGTTCCTTGGCATAACTATTGAACAGCAGCTATGCATTCAAGGGGTTAAGTCAGGTCCAGCCCACCAAAGTGTCCAATTCTGCCTGTGGCTACCACAGTCAAATCTGTTGCTGGGGGCATTAGACATAGTTCTCACTTCACTCAGCACAATCAGGTTTTAAAGAACTAATCCCTCCACGCTCCCAAGGACATCAGACTGAAATTTTGGAAATATTTTTTCCTTGCTTAACTAAGAAATGCTTAACTAAGGAATACTTATCTTTTGAGGTTATAGACAATGAATATATGAGCAGATTGATAATCAATTGAGTCTCACTTTAAAAAATGTCTTCTGGCTTACAGTTCTTAGTAGGTAATATTTCAAATAATATAAATTAGTACATGGTTTCTATTGAGTACTTCCTTTTTCCTCCTTACATAGGATTGCTGTCAGAGTTGATCAGAGCTAGCCTTTTTTGAGATGCATATATATATATATATATATATATATATATATATATATATATGCAACTTTCCTGAACACCTATAAGTGCTATGTGCTGAAGGCTTTTTAACATATTCTCTCATTTAATCAGGGAATTTTTTTCCTCTTGAAGGAGGATCATGGAGAAGAGTTGGCTTTTTAATACTTCTCCTTTTAATGCAGTCTTGTTTTTTAAGGTATGATTAAGTCATTTCTTATCATTCCACACCTAAGATGATAAGTTTTCAAAGAATTTACTTACAGTACTTCTTCTCAAAGTTGGGCCAAGAAAATCACATTAAACAGCACTTGCCATTACTGGCTCCATTTCATTCTGGCATCACACTAGATACCATGAAAGCAATAGGAAGCCACTGATGACTAAAAAACAAGAGTGACAAGACCACGTGGAGGATCAGATGGGATCCAGGCAACTCAATCATGGTGTCCATTTCCATAGGGAGTCACTAGTCACACCCAATTTTACAGAATTAATGGTCCCTTAGGTTGTTGGCCAATATTGGTCCTTCAGAAAATCTAAAGAAAGCCAAGAAGGCCCTGGTGGAATTCAATATAACCTATTTTTACACTTAATGTTCATCTTTAGAGGTATAATTAAATCAATCCACTGACTCTTCCATGGCTCAGTCAACCAAGATTCTGCATCCCTGCTCTGGGACTTTTAAATGGCACTGGCACTTAAAACTCATGGACCTTGAACCTACAATGCTATTAGATGTGGCAAATCTAAGACTTTTACCTTTAGGCCATGAAGGCAGGTATTCTAGAGGACCTGACCACTCTCAGACACCATTTGTTTGTTTGTTGGATTGATTGATACTGGGCTTTGAACTCAAAGCCTTGTTCATTCTAGGCAGGTAGTCACATCTGAGTCATGCCCCCTAGTCCTTTTTATTTTACTTATTTTTTTAAGCAAGCTTTTTTTTGGGGGGGCAGGGGATGTCCGGTTGTGGGGCCTGAACTCTGGGCCTGGGTGCTGTCCCTCAGCTCTTCAGCTCAAGGCTAGTGCTCTACCACTTGAGCCACAGCGCCACTTCCGGCTTTTTTTTTTCTTTTTGGTTATGTGGTGCTGAGGAATCGAACCCAGGGCCTCATGCATGCAAGGCAAGCGCTCTACCACTGAGCCACCTTCCCAGCCCCTTTACTTAAATTTTTTTAATGTAGTAACTCATACTTTTACTGGTCCTAGCCTCTGACCCTAATCCTCCTAACTTATGCCTCTCACATAGCTTGGACTACAAACATACACTACATATACTACATATACTACAATCATACAGCTTTTTCTTTCTTTTTTTTTTTTTTTTGAGATGAGGGGGGTGTCTCACTAACCTTCATTGTTGTTGTTGTTTGTTTTTTATAGTTTTTGCCTTTGTTTAGGTTTGGGGCCTAGTTGGTCCCTAAATGAAATCCTTCTTAGCTACTTTTTGAATAATTGGGATTTCAGTCACGAGCTGAAGCACTTGGCCCTTTTAAACAGCATTCTAAAACATTATGGTTCAGTAGAAGTATAAGGCAAGTCACAACATGAGCCGCATTGTATCTGTTAGAGTTGTGGAAACCACATTATAAAAGGAAAAATAAATAGATACAATTCATTTCATAATAAGTTTGAAATGTAACATTTCAATATGTCATCTGTATGAAATATTGCTAGATATTTCACATTTCTTCATGCTAAGTGTTTGAAAACTGATGTGTATTTTCTACTAACTTCCTAACATTTACTAACATCTCAATTCAGCCAGTCCATTTCAAAATTTCAACAGCCACATATGGCTAACAGCTATCATGTTGGACAGTCCAGTTGTAAATTATCATTAAACATCCCTAGTTCTCTAAACACATTTACCTCCTCGTACTTTTATTGAAACCTAATCAGGCATCAATCACCAAACATGTTGATTCTAATACTCCATTAACATCCTCACTATAAAATGAATGTACAAGAGTAAGTCTTTTCTCCTAGATCATTATGGTCTAAGCTCAGCATCCTGTCACAGAATTGGAAATGTTAAGCCAGTACAGAAAAAGAAATCCCATAGTAAGGGAAAAGAGAGCGAAAGATCTTGTGCAAAAGGTAGCATTTCGTAAATCACAGCACTAGGGGAAAACAAAAAGGCCTAGAGCTATATCCTGAGATACTACTCCGGTCCTATCTCCAGAGAATTCCAAGTCTGGCCTTGCCTCCCTGGACATTTTATTCCACCTTTTAGTATAGGGCATTGAGACAACTTCGAAGATTCCTGATAATCCAGGGAATCCAAAAATAGTAAGATACAAGCTTATTTCATAAATTTTATAATCCTAGAATAAAGATTATCTGCAAGATAGTGAGCAATATGATAAAATGGGATAACATGTTTTTACACACGCAGTACTGATAGGATCACAGACTTTCCCTATCCTCAAGTCATTCTCTTCTACCTGCCTAAATATTTTACAGAACCTCTCTGAGAAAAAAGGCAATTTAAATATGATTGTAGTCCTTTTATTGAATTGAGTGATAGATGTTAACAATTAAACATGAATAAAGAGGGAAAACAAAATTACAACTTGGGAGAACCGGTCATATTTTTTGCTACGTCTAAGCACATCACTAAGCATTGCAGAAATCATGCTCTGGCCAATTGCCCTTGAAAGGCATTGGATTTACAGGGGTTGAGAGACCAACAGAACCAGGCTCCAGTTCAAACCCCTAGGAACTCTTCAGTCTTTCCTTCCAATTGACAGAAGACACGCTTGTTATTGTCATGATTGCAGCTACAAACAGAAGCCTTCTAATTAAAAAATAAAGCGAGTCTATTGTTTCTATTTACAGCTTTCCTACAATCTAACAGCAATGCAAGAACAGTAGAGAGAGAGAGAGAGAGAGAGAGAGAGAGAGATGTTGGAAGCATGTTTAAGAATCCCAACATATCTGACAGTACCATTAGAGTAAACATCCTTTGAATGTGTTTCCTTACCTTCAGTGCCATGTCCAAAGGCTTTCCCAAGCTATGCAGGGCAGCACTTTCAGCTTAATTATATTTATCTTCTGAAGGAATGATCCAGAAAAGATAAAAAAGCATTCCTTCTTGCAATATGCTATCTTTTTTTCCCTTTGTGTATTGGAAAATGGGGAGGGGATAGGAAAGAGGAACAAGGACAGGAAAGAGGAATGTGGGGGAAGGATAAAGAGACTGTCATGGGGCATTCTGCGTGGTGTTTTGGTTGCATTGCAATACGAAGAAACATTTAATAGTATTGTTAACTGGATCTTTCAAAGACTATCAGCCATCTTTCAGACATTCCAATTGCACATGGCATTGAGGGATGGATATGGCAGTTTCTGTCCCTCAGCACCTTTGACATTTTGGGCCATTTGTCTCTTTGTTGTGTGTGGGGCCTGTTTCATGCACTATGGATGTTAGCAGCATCCTTCAACCTGTTAGAATCTTGCGACATCTACACAGACCACTAAGTATTGCTGAGAAAAATCCTATGGCCACATGCCACTGAAAAGAATTGGATTTTCAGGGGTTCTAAGACCAACAGGCTCAGGGAACATGGTTCAAGTACAAAACCCTTAGAACTTCCTTGATATCATCCCAGTCATGATAACCGAAACTTGTCTTCAGATTCTGCTTAATGTTCCCCAAGGGCAAAAACAGGTCCAAGCTGAGAATTTTCATTAGATGAAAACCATTCCTTTATTTATTCAATTCATGCAATTCTTACACTTGCAGTACTGAGAGGATCACATACTTTCCCTACCCTCAAGTCGTTCCCAGTTTATATGAGGGAGAAAGTTTAAAGTGATAAAATATGAGCGGTTATGGGTTGACTCTTAAAATATAGGTGGGTACTCCTCCCTAAGACCATTCAGAAAATGTGCCTTTAGCTTTAATTGTGACAAGGTTATACATTTAGAAAAGTTCTCAGAGAAAAGCCCATTAAACTCACCGAAGGTTTCTGTTCTGCTAGTGGGTTACATATTAAAGATGAATCTGAAGACTCTCAGAGAGCCAGCAAGGCTGGTCCCCTATACATCTTTGCTGACTTCATAAAAAACAAGGGTGCCACTTTTTGACCTGTGCAGCTCTCCAGGAAGATTGTGTAACATGCAGTATGCCTTCGATCCAAATAAACTCCCAGATTATTAAAAGGATGTTTTTTTTTCCCCTCTTGAGGTCAAGGTGAGTCACCAGAGCTTTTCCCCCTGTTATTAACCAAGCACGAGATGTACAAGGCTTAGATATTAAAAGGCATTAGGCAAGGCATCATGGCCATCTAGTTTGGAGCAAATGCAAAACTTGTGTGTGTGTGGCGGGGGAGTGGGGGGAGGAGACTGCATTACTTACACAGCAAGAAAATGGCCTGGGATATTAGAATCCACGTATACAATCTCATTCAAATTTCTCGGTCAAGGAATAAGGAGTTATATGGCCAGTCTTCTGAGCACCTGAGGCCACTTTCTCCCCCAGTGTAATTCTAAATAGAAAATACATATATAACTACTGAATTACCTTGACCCAGAACTTTCAACAAGTCTGTATATTCTTCCAATAATCTGGCTGCTTATTTCCACCAGAAGTACAGCGCTAGTGGTACAATACAAGGCCCCTCCTTAGGTCAACACCCTCCCCTACTCCTTGGAAAGCAAAGTAGATATGTATCCTCTTATTTAAAAAAAAAAAAAGTAACAGTCCCTGGTTAAAAACTAATCAGAGCATTCACAACAAATCCAAATTCAAAAATGTGAAGCTAAGGAACCCAGGAAAGCAGATCAAAACTGCAATCAAACTGTCTCCATAGATTTTGAGTGACAACTTTAACACAGATTTAACTGGGAACAAAACCGAAGAAAGCCAAAGGTTGATTTTGCTCCCAACAATCTCCAGTCTTTGCAACTGAAACAAAATTTAAGTCTACAGAGGACACTTCTCAGAATTTCCCTCTTACCTCACTAACATAAACCCTAAGTATTCAGAAGAGATGGATGATGGTATTAGAAGAATCAGTGCACACAAGCTGGAAAGTCTTTCAGCCGCCAGATCAAACAGACCTCGAGAAGTGCTTGTGAGGATTCTCTAAGTGAAGCTACACCAAAACACAGTGGTGAGAGCCTGGGTGTCCCTTGGGACATTCTCCATCCCTTTTCCAATAGCTCCTGCCAAACAGACCTATTCCATGTCTTCTCCTAATGGCTCCATCCCGAGAACACAAACTCTTTCTTTTTTTACGTTTGTTCTATGTGGAGCCTAGACTTTAGGAATAACCCTACACCAACTCTAAAGCCTCCCTCCATGATGGATCCAAGGACTCAGCATTGCCTCATGGCCTTCAAGTGTGTTATTACACTTTGAAAATTTGAATGAAGAATTTGTAGGATGAATAAGCCAGAAGGATGTCTAATGGTGAAAGTCCATCCATGACAGAGGGAAGGGAAACCCCAGCTACTTGGAACATTATAGTCGAAGCTGCCACTACTAATCATGGCTTGAGACATGCTTATGAGTCTATATGTGCAAAATGGCTGCCTGTCTACCAAACATCCCTGCTCCACTTCCCTGGTACATAATTTTCACTAGAAAGTTCCTGCCTGGCTCCATGTATTACATAGGGCCTAAGGGTGGTCTTCTGGATGGGATGTGAGCACCTAAGTTCTATCTTCCCATCGGCTGCCTTGTGACACAGGAGTACAACACCTTAGAGGATGACGAGATATTGATTGAAGACACTGGATCCATAGGGAGTAAAGTTTTCTGAAAGTTAGGAATACCCATGTAAGATTGTTTATTGGTGAAGAATAAACTTCTGTGGGGTTTAGCCATTGAAATGCTGGCAGTTGTTACAGAAGCCTAGCTGAGGGTTAGTCCAACTCATACATTGAATCACTAGATCATGAAAGGAACGGTGGGGGAAAGCCTACATTTATGTAGGCTTTATTTATGTTCATTGGCTATACAAGCCCATAACACACTTGCATGCTTTGTCCTTTCACACACATGCTCTAGTGTCAAGTTATCGAGCTTCCCCTGAATGTTGACCTTTCCCCAGTGTTTATGTTAGACTTTCTGAGAACAGATCAATTAGACCTAAAAATCAACTCATAATGGAACTCCCATTTCCTTTGATCTTCTGAAAAAACGTGATCCAAGCATTATCAATTGAGTGCCAATTACATGCCAGTTATTGGACTAGATCCTTTGACATAAACACAGCATATATATGGCTGGCTTTGAACCATAATCCTCAAATCTTAGATCTTCTGAATAGCCAGTACCGCAAGCAAGAGAGTCACTGGTATTTGGCTTAGGCTCTTCTAGGGAAAATATATTAATATATTTTTTTTTTCCACTTCCTCTTGAACATTGTTACCCCCTCCATTGTTTTGATAATTAATTTCCTAATGTCTCAATTGAATTTCTAACAAGTAATATGAAAGAAGAGATTAAACTTATTCTCCCTTCAGCGAAACTCAGAGACCCAGCCAACTGAGGGGAGAACAATCAGCAAGGAATCAGATAAGCTGTTCCTAACCCCACATTTCAGATTGAGAAGGTAATAAGGTAAGGTCATGACCTTATAACCTCTGGTTGTAAGAGCTTTCCTTTACCTCCCCCTCCCTTTTCCAAGGATACTTTTATGGCATTTCTTCCCACTTTTCCCTTCCCTGCCTCTTTCTTCCTTTCCTTTCTTTGAGAAGTCAGCTGGAGCCTTCACACACCTTCCATCTCCCATGATGCCATGGGAAACGGAACCTGAGGCAGCTAGCAGAGCCTGAGAGTGCTCCCCCAACCAAAAAAATGAAAAGAAAACAAAAACCACCACAAAAAAAAAAACCTAGGAGGGAAGCTGACGATTGGCTAGAGAAGAGGTAATGATTTGTAATTGCAATACTTTCATTACTGTCTTTTAGCTCTTTGCAGAGTAATGTCAAGAGCTTCGTCTTTGTAGTGTTATTGGCATTTTTCATCATATTCATGAAGTGTGGGTCAATTTTCTTCAAAAGGCGCACTTCCCCAACTTGCCACAGAGACAGACAGTAATAAATTCTACTAGTGCACTGTGAAGGCTTCGTAGCTGCAAGCAACAATAAAAAGCAATGAGCTGGGTGTCACTAAGTAACTCCAGTTTACACTGCATTTTCTCCTTTTATTGAAAACTCAGAATATGAATTTATTAATGAATACACAGGCATACTTTGAAGTGTGTGTGGGGAGGGGGATGGCAGGGTAGGAGGAGGGGGTGGGGATGGAGAGACACCATGTCAATTTATTTGGTATTCAAACGGTGTGTGCCTATATTGTATTGTTCCATCATTTCATGGCCAGGCTTACCTTGTTAGGCTGTGGCCCTCCAGAAAAAACCCGAGCTCATATAGCAACACCTTGACGTGGATCTACAGCTGCTCTCGCTGTGCCTGTCTCACCTTTAGCCCCGGCTGTCTACTGCCGCCTTTCATTTTCCGCATTCATACATCAATAAGCTTTGCATGCTGACACCTAATTTTGCAGGCTACTTTGGTTATGGAGGCCGTGTTTTGCATATCACTACCCACCCCCTTCTGACACCTACTGCCTTTAAAGGGAAATGAGGAGAAGAGAGGAAGAGGCAGAGGAAAGAAAGAGGAAGAGAGGGCAAGAAAGAGAAAGCTTCTTTTTCTTCTCCACCTAATCAGAGATTTCTTTATATTTGTCAAGCGCAGAGATGCCAAATCAACTTTAATTGATTCCTCGGCGGCGGCACTCACAGATGATTTTTGAAGGACTGGGCTTGTATTCCCAGACACACTGTTGTGTTTCCAACAAAAAGGAGGTTTCTCCCACAAATCAAATTTTGATGCCAATTAGTTAGCATTTTCCATTCCAATTAAATTGGAGACTTGGAGACCTTTCTGATTTGGGAAGGCTTTATATATTTTTTATATTAAAAATGCCCTTCAGGGGCTAATAAGCAGGAAGGGAATGTCCGTGTGGTGAGAGGCATTAGAAGGTGGAGGACAGAGATGGGCTGTGGGTATTTGTATCTCTGCTCTCTTGTTTACTACACAAAGGTCTGTTAAGCCCATGGCAACCTGTTAGGTGACATCACTAAGGTTTCTACCTTGCAGTTAGGTGGCTGATATCATTAGAGCTTTGACAACTTATAAAATGTTATAATTGAATGCCGTTTGCCTGGCATAGCCCATCCTCCATGCCCCTGAGATACACTGTACAAAAAGAGAATTAGAGATATGGATAGATGGGATACTAGATTGATGTTAAAAGAATAGGCTGTGGCTGGATTTGACACACAAAACAAATAAACGAAAGCACAAAAATCAAAGAGGGTCGGGCGCTGGCAGCTCAAGCCTGCCGTCCTAGCTACTCAGGAGGCTGAGATCTGAGAATCACAGTTTGAAGCCCAGCCCAGACAAAAAAGTCCATCTCCAATAAACAACTCAGAAAAAGTGGTAAGTGTTGCTGTAGCTCAAGTGGTAGAGAGCTAGCCTTGAGCAAAAAGAGGCTTAAGGTCAGCGCTCAGGCGAGTTCAAGCCCCACAACTGACAAAAAGTAAATAAAGAAAGAAAGAAATGAGGAAAGGACTAAAGTCCAAATGCAGTAAAGATGCCTATGTAGTACCCGTGACATACCTGCAAGCACATGGCTGTAAGGATGTGCCTGCTAATGACATGCCACTGGGGACTTCTGGATCTCCAAAATTAAGTATTTACCATATAGACACAAAGCACACTTTGAAGAGAAGAAACTGTCTGTTCAACTACTTGTAATTTTATTTTAATAGTAATTCGAAATCTAATCAGTTTGAAATACCACTAGCAATCATAACAATCCCATTCTTTCTTCCCAGTTCCATTCTCAACCTTTCTTTATTTTTCTCTTCTGCATGAAATCAACCTTACAGACAAAGGACTGTCCTCTCTGTAAAGTCAGTGTCCTATAGAGGATCCTAGGGCAAATGTAGAAAACCTATCTATAGGGTGGCCCAATGGCCCACTTCTAAATAGGGCAAGTCTCTTCCTGTCTGCATGGCATGAACACAATTTCAAAGACCTCTGTACTTCTGTATACATGTATAATCTCAGTACCCACATCTTTATTTCTAAAGAAATAAGCTGTGCTATGGTTTGAATATGATTTGGATGTGCCCCCCCCAAAGCCTCATGCTGAAATTTAATCCCTATGGTGAAATATAAAAATTTAATCTATTGGGTTAGATAACATCATATGAATGGAGCCCCAATGACTGAATCCTAGTTGTTTTACAAGAAGATGAAGAGAGACTAAAACACACACAAATACACTCCTTACCTCTTTCCACGTGCTGTGATGTCTTGTACACCTCAGAACTGAAGCAAAAAGCCATCACTAGATGTTTGCTCTTGACCCTGGACCTCTAGCATCATAAACTATAGTTCTCTTTAAACTTAATCTATTCTGTGGTTTTGTATTTGTAACTGGAAATGTACTATTACACAGTACATACCAAATGTTTAGACTGAAGGATGATTAGCCTGAATCCAGTTCTTAAAACTGCCATGGTACATTCTCCTGGTTTTCCTTTAGGACAATTACATGGCAGGGTAAGGCCAGTGACCTTGAAGCAAAGGGGTCAGCTGGGACTTCCCTGCCAATGAGAAGTGTGGTCTATAGACTCAGAGCCTGTTTTCATGGGGCTGATATGAATGAGGGTTAATGCAACAACAAATCAACCATTGCTTCATACTGGAGTTTCAGCATCATCTGGCTGTCCCCAAAACCAGTTGCCTTTGCACTTTCCAAATTCCTGCCAGACAACCTAACATTTCCCACACTGAACATTCAGCATACAAGAAACACCATGCAAGGTGCTCTGTGTAGATTATCTCACTGACCGCTCATGACAGCTCTACTAGTATCCCTGTTTTTCAGGTGGGTATGTGCCTTGAGATCACACATCTAGCCACTAGGACAAAACCCAAGTAGTCATCCTATAATGAGCAAATTTTTTAGCCTTCTCTCTTGGAATTCCCTACCCAAAAGAGTAAGATTATAGGAACATATTCTTCAGAGGGGAAAAGTATTCTGAATATCAAAACCAAGATTAATTAAAGTTTAAAATAAATTTCCTTGGCCAAGTGGTACATGGCTATAATACCAGCTACTCAGGAGAGAGAAATGGGAGGATCATAGTCTGAAGCTAGGCAAAAGCATAAGATGCTATCTTAAAAGCAAAGCAAAACAAAAAGAACTGAAGATACGGTCTAAGTGTTAGAGGTATTGGCTAGCAAACACAATGCCTTGAATCCAAACCTCAGTACTGCACTCTTAGATACCCCTCTGTGGACACCCTTCTAGTTCCAGTAAGTATAATATTTACCTGGAAATGTAGCAGATTCCCATCATTGCTGGGTAGCTGAAGAGCCCTTGTCTTAGGTGCCTTTCTTAAGTATAATATTCCCCAGCTGCTCTAGGTAGAAACAAGTGAGAACAACATTTGATAGCACCACCCAATCCAAGAAAGAAAGTGGCATGCATTTGGAGACTAAAACTCAAGTTCTAGGCACTAGGATTCCAGATTGACCCGGTGTGCATAACTTGTGGGGAAGAGGTGTCACTGCTTAAGGGGGGGACATTCTCTGGACAGTTTCCCAGCAGCCAAAAGAAATTACCAGGCCTAGTGAACACTGTTCACATTCACACAGCTGCACACTGCACTGTCAATTAGCATGTGTGTTTCCATAATTGTTATACAAGGGGAAATTTTACAGTGTTAAATGGCCCTCAAATTCACACTTCTGTGTGAGTTTTTGTTTCGTGGTGTATCTAGTATTAGCATGGATGACTGCTCTGATATCTCTGCTTCAGACGACAGACACACATAACAATGAGACAGATGTACAACAGAAGGGTGCTATTAGTTCTTCTGCCTTAGATAGATGGATGGATGGATAGATAGATAGATAGATAGATAGATAGATAGATAGATAGATAGATAGATAGATAGATAGATAGATAGATAGAGATAAGGCATATGATTGTATAGTCTCTCTCTCTCTCTCTCTCTCTCTCTCTCTCTCTCTCTCTCTCTCTCTCTCTCTCTCCCTCTCTCTCTCTCTTCCCTCTTCTTTTCAAAGATATTCTTGTTATACTTTTATGTAACAGCTATCATTCTTCTTATTGGTCTTTTCTTACAGATTCAATGTTAATTCACATTTTCAAGCATTATCTTCTACACTGCCATTTCCAAGGAGAATAAGAGAGACCATAACTGGCCCATAGTCAACAACAAAGTTCAGAGAGTAGACCAAATGCTATCTTGAAATCATTCTCAATCTTTGACTCCTCAAGTCTATACCTCCCCCTCCATACACATCTATACACTCGCTTATCACCCTCACTTACCTTCACATACAGAAAGCCTAGAAGAAAGAAATATTTGAGCAGCAATATGAGAATCAGTGTGAGTTCTGAACTGTCAAGATAATGAAATGTTCCTCCACATAACAGAATTTAACAGTTTGAGAGACTGTTGATGGTTGAAAACTATGCCTTCTTTATTCTACAGTTTAGTAAAACTTATTCAAGGGGGCTAAGAAAGTTATCCAGCTGTGTGCCAGTGGTTCATACCTGTAATTCTAGATACTAAGGAGTCTTGAGATCTCAGGATCACAGTTTGAAGCCAGTCTGGAAAGGAAAGTAATACTCTTACTTCCAATTAACTACCAAAAAGCTGGAAGTGAAGTTATGGCTCAAGTAGTAGAGTGCTAGCCTTGAGCACAAAAGCTCAGAGACAGTGCCCAGGCCCTGCATTCAAGCCCCAGGACCAGCACAAAAACCAAGAAAGAAAGAAGAAAGAAAGTTTCCAAAGCAACACAGCAAATTAAAGCAACAATTATCACCATTTAGTTGTTTCCAAATATTAAATTAATACTCAGAGAGAAATATTAACCATTTTTAATGTTACTCAAAAGAGTAGATCATGAATATGAGGAAACATCTATTTACTATTTGCATCTCCAATTACTTTCAGATACTTTAAGATGCTCAAAAAGACCATTGCAAAATAACTTCAAAATGAAGATGATGGAATTGTATGCAGTGTTGCAATATGATTAAATCCTTGCAAACTAGTTTGTAATTCATTTACATTATTTTATCAGCCACCTTAATTTTTGAAAGACAAACATACAGAATAAGATATATAAAACATAAGTCAAGAAAAGTATATCCCAGAATAGGAGTAACTATATTTCTGGTTGTTGTTGTTGTTGTTGTTGTTTCTTGTTTGGCCCTTTGTGCTTCAAGATTGGACTACACAGATGCTTCTCCAGCTCTAAAGTCTCAGATACATTCTCATAGCAAGCAGACTGGAGAGAATGCACATGCCTTTGAGGACCAGAATAGGGCTAGGTGATGGAATGATGCACAAGTTACAAAGAGCCCACTATCATTTCATCTTATCAAGGAAGAGGAAAACCCACGTCTGACACTGTTTTGCCAAAGACGTGAAGGAAAGAGGGCCCTCAAAGTTGAATGTATGGTCCTACCTGGAAAGGAAGAAGTTATGGGGAGAGGTGAAACTTCAGATGTTTTCATGTAAAAACAGTGAGGTCATATGATAGGTTTATGGGTCTAAAGAATATAGTCTAAAGAATGTGGGTGGAGATTCCAAGAACTGAAACCTAATCACCTTTCTCCACAACAAGTAGAGGACAGGAATTTAGGAAGATCTACTAAAGGGCTGAAAAGAGAAGCTGAAAGGACTACAGACACAAAGTCCAGTAGATATAGATATTGTCATTGGGTAAGTGAGTAATGTAAGATGAGGTTCCACACCACCCTGGGATGGTAGCTGATGGGGATTTATAACATCCCCTTTCTCTGGAATTATTATCCATTAATAAAGGGTCTGGAAAACCAGATATCAATTATGATAATAAGCTTTGTCTTCTCTCTGCACTGTGGAAATCTGTATGTGACAGTATGTTACATATACTAATCTCATTTGATCTAAGTGTGGAGGCAAGTAAAAGTATCTCAAAAGAAATCTGGAACTAGATCCAAAATGTAATGCAAGTTATCCAAAGATCAAAGAGTAGATGTCTAGCTTGTGAACTGTTTTGAGTGGGCTTGGGAACAGCAGACCTTGCCCATTTTTCTTAACGCACAAACAGCTCCCACCCAAGGTCCATTCCTTCAGGTCAGTAGCCAAGACTCACCAGATAGCATTTCCCAGAATGCAACACTTTCATTGTTAAGACTTTCAAAGTCTCTACCTATAGTGATTAGATCCCTCTCCACCCAATGAAGCCTCTTTTTTAATGAGAGAGAGAGAGAGAGAGAGAGAGAGAGAGAGAGAGAGAGAGAGAGAGAGAGAGAGAGAGAGAGAGAGAGAGAGAGAGAGAGAGAGAGAGAGAGAGAGAAGTATCTTCACCAGCTAGATTTTTCCTTATATGAGGACTTCCCTTGGGTGGTCCCAGAGCCTCTATAGAATTCTAAACCTGCTCTTTAGTCTCTCCTCACTACTACTGCTAAATGGGACCCTGGAGTTTGGAACCAGGAGCAAGGTCACCTTCCCAGGCCTCTCATTGATGGACCTGTTTACTAGTCTCCCTTCAGCCTCCTGTGGAAACCCACTGGGAAAACCAAAGGTGGGTCCCCAGTGGTCCCAATGCCCAGCTCCCCTGGAAACTCAAGTAAGCTTCTTAGGCATAAAGGGCCCTGTTTGTCAAATTCCCTCTGATCTCTTCAACTAATGAGGTCAAAATAGCTAGGTCCATAAGGGATACATTTTCTCAATGGGACCATATGCCTCAGAAAACACATTGAAAATATTTATCTTTTCTTAGAGTACAGGCAAGAGCAATATAGAATGCTAGCTTGTAAAAACGCTCTTTGAAAAGCAGAAGAAAAAAAAAAACATAAAGCGTAGGAAATGAAAAGGGAATCCTCCCAAACTATGCAGCCAGTTGCCGTCCTGGAGATTTGCTCCTGCCATTTGGAAAGCTTTGTTACAAGCTCAGCTGATATGCTGAAGCAAATACACATGGCTCCGAGATTCTGGGCCTCTCTTGGGCTGCAGAAAGACCTGAGACCGTAGAATTACTTTCAGGTAGGCTTATACTGAACTAGCCACTAACCTCTGACAAGTAAATGGACTCTGAGCCTTGCAGAACTAAATGTGCCTAGCTTATATAATTAGATAGATGATAGATAGATAGATAGATAGATAGATAGATAGATAGATAGATAGATAGATAGATAGATAGATAGATAGATAGAGATAGAGAGATAGAGAGATAGAGAGATAGAGAGATAGATAGATAGATGATACTTGATATGATAAACAGACATCAGGACATTCAGACTCACAGCTTCCATTTCCTCTAAATCAGTAGCTCTCAATGAGGATGAGTTTGTTCTTCTCTTGGGGACATTTGACAAATGTTTAAAGACATCTTAGTTGTCTCTACTGGTAGGAGATAGAGGGGACCAGCTACTGGGTAGAGGCCTTGGCCACTACTAAATAGCCTACAATGCACAAAACCACTTGCTATACCAAGGATTATGAACCTTAATGAACCCTCATGCCAAAGCTGAGGGACGCATGTCTAGACATATATTTGTTGTTATGAAAATACCAGACAGAGGAGTTACAATTACATGAGCAAGGTAATGAGTATATTTCTTATCAAGCATTGTTGCCTCCTCATTTGTTTCCCTTTACCATCCCTTCCCACCTCCAAGTGCCCGCCCCCCCCCTCCGCCCCCATACCAAAGTTGTAAAGTTCGTTTTTGACATAATGTCTTGTACAACTCATTGTTGAAATGGGTCCACCTGTATCCCTATTTTTGTGTAAAATCCCCTCAAATGTGCTACAAATAGAATAAATCTTATCATCTCTCCCCAGATCTATCTCACCTGCTGGTATCTTTATTTAAATAGCACTAACATTTTCTTAGACATTTGATTTTTTAAAAAAACATAGGCATTCTTTTAAACTTATTTCTATCATTCACATCTCCTGCCCTTTCCACATAGACTGCCTCCATCTAATTAAGTCACTATATCATGAGAATCTAAGGGAACTCTTCGCTTATTCTCACTTTAACCTCTACCATTTGAGCTTTTCACTTGGTAGCTGAATGACTGCAACAATGATTATCTTTCTCTATTTTAACTACTACTAGTCAGGGTAAGCTAACTGCTATAACAAATGATCTCTGTTTAGTAACATTGCACAGGGGTTTCTTATTTCTTACATAAAATTCTAAGGTTGGAGTGGGTAGGGTAAAGCTCAACTCTAGGCAGTCAGTCATTCATGCCCCACGTCCTTTGCAAGTTGTACTCCTATTATCCCACAAGATTTTGGAAGTTCTCTATCAGACCTTCAAATCCTTGCTGGAAGATAAGGAAGGGTTGTATAAGATCATGTGTAATGGGTGTGACACTAAATTCTTCCACTGGCATTTCATTGACCAGCACTCAGTCATGGGGCTTCACCTTGCTGGTAGAAAGACTGGGAAATGAAGTCAAATTGTATGCTCAGGAGGAAAGCAAGCTGGTTTAGGGAATTCATAAAAAAAAAATCTCTGCAACTTATCTTTTTTTGCACGCTTCATATGACCAATCTTGTTCGAATATCATTTGATGACACTTATCATGTTTTAATTCTGTTTGAAAATGTTTTGAAGGCATTCCAATTATCTAGCTAATAAAAAAAATCCAAGCTAAGTATCCAATGAAATTTCAAAAATCCCTGTAACTTTTCTTCCCACCACACCTGACCTTGCTGTCCCCACCAGGCCTTCCTGAGCCTCCATCCCTTGAATACTGCCCCGCCTCACCTTCTCTGTGTCTCCATCTCTGGCTCTTCCACATTTTGGAATCTTTTTCATTCCTCTATGAGTCTCAGAACCTACAAATCCTCACCCTTTCTCCCTAGCCTACTCTGAACCACAGTAATAAAGCAGCAGTGGAGGGATACAAACCAGTTATCTTTCATCTGTATAACCTCATGTGAACACCACAACCTAGAGAATAAAGGCCACTGTCTTGCTTTTCTTTTCAAAGAGATGGAATGAAGACTCAAGAGGTAAAGCAACTTGTTAGCATCACACAATAAAGCAAGCTGGGGAACTCTGTCCTTCCCACCACTCCCAGACTCTCCTCAAGCACTGGTACACAGGACCTTTTCCTAACTTCTATTTACTGAAAGCTCCTTATGGGTTCCAAAGTTGGAGAGGAATCGACTACACAATGAAGGTCATATTGGAAAGATGTCTTATTATGTTCCAGTATGTAGGGAAGATACAATGCCCCTGGCTGAGACTCAACAGAGGAAATGGACAGGGTGGGCCAGCTCCCAGCTCTTGCATGGTATTCCAAACAGGAGTCAGCAGGTCTATGCAGAGACTCTGGCATTCAGTACAGAGTGTGTTCTTGCTAGATTATTTGGGCAGCAGGGACCTGGCAGGCCCAGCCACTGGGGATGCAGCCATGGTTGGGAAGGTCAGAGAAAGAGGAGCTGTATGCTGTTGCAAGGCATATTCACAGTCACAATGGCTTGATGCTGAGTGCAGGAATGTGTGCCAGCCTGGCAGCATAGAGGTGCAGGAGCTGGCTGTCTGTGGAGAGCTTGCCCAGGACCTGTGCGAAGAACACTTCCAAAGCCAACAACTCTTCCAACCTATGGGAAGGGAACTTGTTTCCTAGTAGAGAGAACTTGAACAATCTGCCTATCTCCTTGTGCCTTGGGTTGTATTGCTGGCTTCATGAAATAATTGGGAGGATTTAAGGAGTTATTACATGCAAGGTGCTTGGAGCTAAGGCTAACATCTTTTCTATTCCTTGTAAAATGATAGTCCATAGCCATCTTGACTATGCAGCTAATTTTAGCTTTGTCTTCACAGATCATGAACCCAGGGAGCTAGATCACCTTCTTCTCTGCTAAAAGCCCCAGATCCTTTGGTACCAGGTCACTTCTATGCTGTTTCTACCTATCTGCATGCCAGAGGAAAGGGTAATAAAAAACATGAACACTGGGACACCTAAAGCACTGTCAACACCCACCTGCCATGACATCTGAAAGTCAACTGTTAGGCTCCAGAAAGTATTCTCAACTTTCTAAGAAGAGTTCTACTAAGAAACAACTACATCCTCAGTTCAACTCCAGCCTCCGTTCAAGGACACTGCATCTTCCAGATACCACCATATCCATCCACATTCTTGTGGATCATTACAATTTACATTTCTAGCATGGCAAACAGATAAGGAGCAATTCCCTACATGAAACTCCCAGCAGTCCTGCGCCATGCTTTCTCTTCACCTCCAGAACCCCACAGAAGAATCATTTGGATTCTCACAGTGACTTGCCCCAGCAGACTATAAGGTTTGTTGGAAACTGAATGAACATCCCAGAATGTGGATTCCCTCCACTCCTTCCTTCTTAAATGGGACAGATAGAGCTGGCCAGCAGAAGCAGAAAACCAACCATTCACCCTGCAGCTCTGGGTCTGCAGAAGGAAAGTTCCCTATGGCAAGACCTCAGCACTGAATACCAAAACAAAGTGGGAAAGATCCTTGTCTTCTCCCCAAGTCAGCCCCCAGGCAAGAGAAGGAGACTGGGAGGAAAGGGGAAGGGAAGGGATTATTACCTTTGCACATACAATGTTGTTCCTGCTGATCACAACATTCTGGATTCTTTGCAGCAAGGAATAAGTGAGAAATGGAAGAAGCTAAAAGCTTGTGCACCTGAGGACTTTCTAAGTATAGCTGTGATTTTAAAGATTTGGATGAACGTGGGAATCAAATAAGATAGAACTGTGAAAGTCCCTGGGTGCCTTCCCTGGGTGCCTGGGCTCAGGAGTTCCCAGACTGTTGAGGACACCTGTGTTCTTGCGCAAAGTCTTTGTACATATATGTGTGTATGTGTATTCGCACTCATGGGTTTCATAAGGGACTGGGGTCAGAATCGGCGTAGATACACATTTAGCTCACATAGTAAAAGAAGAAAATGATTTTGTACAAAGTAATGATGCCATACTTTATCACTGGAACAGTCCTACCTGTCCCTTTATTTTCTCCCAGAAACAACAATGGATCTCCTTTCAATTGGGGGGGGGGGGAATGAGTAAAAGAGGGAGGGGCTTACTGCTTTTATAAGGACATCAGACTACTATCTCAACACTGTTAAACAAATCAAAGGTCAAAAAACAACAGCTGATGGACAGTATCCAAGCCATGGCTTTCTCCCTACAACAGCAGAATTGAATAAGCATGATAGAATCCAGATGGGCCACTCTGTCTGGTCTCTTATGAAAAACTTTGCCCACCTACATCTATGGGCTTTATCCCTTTAAGATATTCCACTCACCTGCTCCCCTAGTAACTCCATTGAGACTGAGGCTGACACAATGTGTGTTCGACTTTGTCACAGAACTCAAATTCATTGTCATGGTCCATATTTTGCATGAGTAGCTGTGAATTCTTCTCTGAACTATGGGGAATGCTGGTTGCAGAGATGTTGACATTGGGGACACAGACCCTTACTAATCATGGAACTAGGAATCAGTCAAGTAATGATAGGGAGCCATATGATCAATAGCTGGCAAGTCTTTCAGTCATACTACTGAGACCTTGGGGGACGGTAAGTTTATCCCCATTTTCTTCAGGATTTGCTTCCTTTCAGGATCCATGTAAACAATCCTTCCTTCACCATCAGTCTTGAGAACCCAACTGAGCACCCCAGCCGCTTTAGATTCAGGAAGTAACTCTGGAAGAGTATACACACATTATGATATGTAACTCTGGAAGAGTATACACACATTATGATATGTAACTCTGGAAGAGTATACACACATTATGATATGTCAAATCAATATGTATGATATGTCGAACTATTTTTGGCTTATAAGGCTGATAGATTTCTTGAATGAGACCTTGAGTTCTTATTGGCTTATAAATAACGGATATCAGAAGATAAAAGCTTTAGAGTGATTGTACACGTATATCTTTATATAATATAGAATATAACATATATATCTTTCTATTCATAGAAAGGCTATCTTTGCTTATAAATGCACTAATATTGAGAGTCCAGTTTTGCTGCTCATTTAAACAGTTTGATTTGTAATGGATCCTCATGGTTGCCTTCCTCAGAGCTAAAATATACCCTGTGGCCATCTTTTCTACTGGCTATTGGGACATTACAGCCCACAATCTGTGTAAGCCTTGAATATCCTACCTGAAAGATGCTAAAAGCTAAATCAAGGCTCAACGATGCCTTCCCAAAGATGCTATTCCAAAGTCTCAATCCTGATGTAACTGGATTGTCCTTATCCGTGACAGTAAGATAATGGTCCAGGATCATGTGCGTTTCTGAGAGGATAGAAAGAGGGGATTTGGGCCATCCAGTTGACAGGTGATCTCATCCTCTGGTCCCACCCCACTTTTCTAATGGTGATTCCTCTATTCCTTTGCAGAGCTGTAGCCTGCGGTGTTCTATCTGACTCAACACACACAGTCATTCCTAAAGAGACATCTATTATAAAGTATAAAGTGAATAAAGGTTGGAGCCATTCACTGTACTCTGATTTGCCATAACTGTCACTAGCAATGCTTGCCTCTCATTTATACCCCAGATGAAACTTTCCAGAATGGTATCAGTATCAGCAAATATCCTTCCAAAATAAAATGGCTTACAGTTTGTTCTCTGCTCAGTTAGGATAGGAGGCTGCCTGGAAGCAAAGTTCCTGACCCCATCCTAGACCTGCACTGGAAACGGTTTGTGTTAGTGGAGAGTCATACTGTGTGCTAATAAAACAATTGTTTTAATGTTATTGCCAAGGTGATATACAGAGGGGTTACAGTTACATGAGTAAGGTAGCGAATGCATTTCTTGTTGAACTTGTTACCCCCCCCCATTTTTCTCCCACTTTCCCTCCTCCCCAGTCCCTCCCTAATTGTACAGAAAATTTCCAACATATTTTCTTATGAGTATCACTATTGCATTGGTTTCCCCTTTGTCCTTGTCTCAACATTAATTTTGTTCTTTCCCTTCCCTTTGCTAATTCAGATAAATGTACATACAATACCCAGGGTGCCAAAATCAAATTCGGGCAGAGCTTTTGTTCAGCGCCTATTGATGACTGAGGAGGAACAGGCACCTTCCATCACTGAAGTCCTCAAAACCACTGACAGACTAAAATAAATCAGTTTGTATACTTCTTCCTCTCCCACCACCCTTGCAGGAAGGAGGGAGCTTTGAGAAATGAGCCAAAGAGGGAGGAGAAGGAGATGGATGCATTTCAGGCACACTGATTCTTCAGTGTACAATTAAGAAAACAGAGACCAGAGGAGAAATAGGATGAGGCAAGCACTTTGTCAGAGAAGAGGTTTCCAGAAGCATAAGACTGTATTTATGATAATATACCTTAAGATCCACATACTCAAATCCAATTGCATTAGACTCTCACAGACAGACTTCCCAGAAGGAACAGCATGTGCCAAGGCCTGAAGCAGAGCCGCGATTGTTGCTGAACTTCACTGGGTACTCTAGCTCTGGGAATAGGAGCCCTCCTAACCACAGTGTGAGGGAACCTATCAGAACAAGGAGAAAGTGAAGAATTTGTCATCTGGGTTTGGCAAAGAACAAAGCACAAGGGCACAGGGACACATGCAAGGTGTCCCTGCACAATCTGTAACTATCTTAAACAATGATCAAATCTCAGAGTGGGAGATGTCCAAGTGAATCTTTAGGGTCTCCCAATAGAGGTTATACTATGGAACAGAGACAATAAAAGTAAAGGGATGATTTCCTCAGGCTCGTCTCCCTATACACATCTTTTCCATTAAGCCCTAGAACACTGGCTAACTCCAGGGCACTCAGTTGGCAACATTTTAAAGTGTTTTTGGACAGAAACATGTGAAAGAAGTTAATGTATTGATCAGTTAGTGGAAATGGTATAACCATTTTGCATATATCCTAGCTAGCATCTGCTACCATTGGTTTCTTCATATTGGCCATTCTGACTGGGAGGAGGTAGAATCTCAGTGTTGTTTCTATTTCTGTTTCCTTTATGGCCAGAGATGTTGAACATTTCTTCATGTGTCTATGAGACATTTTTGCTTCTTCTGAAAAGAGTTTCTTTGGCATATTAGCCCTTTTATTGATTGGGTTGTTGATATTTGGGGGCATCTGATTTTTAAGTTCTCTGTATACTCTGGGCATTAGGCTATTGTCTGATGTGAAGAGTGAGAGAAGAGCTGGGTAAGGGAGGGAAGGGTGAGAATGTTAAAAGGGGTGGCATTGATCAGGATATATTGTCTTCAGCCTTGCACTGGTGGCTCATGCCTGTAATCCTGGCTACTCAGGAGGCTGAGATCTGATGATCGTGGTTCAAAGCCAGCCCAGGCAGGAAAGTCCATGAGACTCTTATCTCTAATCACCAGAAAACTGGAAGTGGCGCTGTGGCTCAAGTGGTAGAGAGCTAGCCTTGAGCTGAAGAGCTCAGGGACAGCGCCCAAGCCCAGAGATCAAGCCCCATGACTGACCAAGAAAAAAAAAGATATGTGGTCTTCACAAACTGTTTTGTTAAATGGCACCTCCTTTGTACAACTACTTAAAGACCATCAAAAAATTGTAAAGAAAGATAATATATATCTTTCGCCCAATATCCACCAGCACCAAATTATTAAAACTATAGTATGCTACCACAGTCAGGATTTTGACACTTACATTATAAACAGATCTCATATTTCTACCCAAAAAATTGTATGACCAGAGACTTGTGGGAACCTAACCCTGTATTTCCCCAGGAGCAGTACTTCTGTATTCACTAATTTGATATTCATGATGCCTTGATAAGGTGTAGCTTTTGCAAATGACGAGAATCAGTTACCTAAGAGGCTGGTAAGGGAAGTAAGAAGTAGCACGGGTTTCTGGGTTAATGTAGGCAAAGAAGATAAGTTGGATAAAGATGAGGATCCTACCCATGAAAAACTGAGAAGCCAGCAGAAAACACAGCCCTAATCAGGCCAAGTCAGACTAAAAGGCAACAACTTCCCGCCATGCCCCATGCAGGTTACCGCTACCTAAGCACAGTGCTATGATCACTAATTAATAAGCACATCAGAAACCCAGGCAGACAGACCCACAGTAAAGGGGCCAGAGAGACCCAGAGAGGGGAGTCTCTAGGGACTGCCTCTTTGCAATCCAGTTTATGACTCTTCAGGGAAGGCTAAGCTACAGCCTCGTTATTTTCCTTCTGGGACTAAAAAGAGAACTGTAGTTTCCTGCCCTATTAAGCCAGTGCCTTTCATGATCGTTAAAATACCTTTAAAGACTTCATTTCTCCCCCTCCTTAAAGTTTTCCAGGCATAAGGGGACCTCTCCTTCCATATAACCTTGCTCCAAAATAACAAACACATGATGCCATTTGAATTTGGCTTCTCTCTTCTTCCCTTTTGGATGTTCAGAAATAGCTACTTACAAACACACGAAGGCATTTGCCTCAGTGGTAAATATGTCTTACGTGCGGATTTCAGCAGGCTACTCTCTGCAGACGTGCACATGTGTGCTCATTTCCTGCCCTCCAAAACTATTTTTTTTGGTTGTGGACATATGGTGAGCAATAGTTGGAATAGTTATTCAGGGTGCAGACTCTCCTCTGGGATCTGTGGGACAAATCTTGCTCCTTCTGTCAAGTTAGAATCACCGAAAACGTATTGAGCACTGCAGCGTGAAGGGGATTTTAGTCCTGTGTGCGTGCTTAGCCCCACACTCCTAATAAAATCATTATTGCCCTCTGTGGGACGTTCATGGTCAAATGGATAATGACTAATGAAGCAGCTCAGAGTTTTTAAGGGTCTAACTAGGGTCCAGGTACTTGAAAGTATTAAGTAATCTAATTCTTGTAATAACTTAGAAGTTACTATTATCATTATAGTTGTTGTTGCCATTCTATAGATAATGAAACTAAATCACAGAGTTTTTCTAGGCTGGTAACTTGTATAGGTCTAAAATGGAAAAGATGCATGAGGTAGTGATTTTGATCATTTACTGACCTATGAATTGGACTTTGAGATTCATTCTTGAGACACATTCTCTTTGTTCTCCTTTCATCCTCAACCCCCTCTCTTTTTTCTGTTTTTCCTTTTTATTTCTTTTTGAGCCTCAGATCTGATGTCTGTTCCTTAACTTTTTTTTGCTCTAAGTTGGTGCTCTACCACTTGATCATTAGCTCTACTTCTGGCTTTAGGTAAGAGTCTCATAAACTTTCCTGTCTAGGTTGGCTGCCAACCTTGATCCTCAGATGTCAGCCTCCTGAATAGGTAGGATTACAGGTGTGAGCCACTGGTGCCTAGTCACTGGGGCACTTTTATCTCATCACCTAAGCAATCACACATCGCCCTGTTGAGCAGCTCTGTTCCTGTCATGTTGTTTCCTCCTTCCCAGTCTGTCTTCCTTCCGTACCCCACCACCACCATTAGCAGTCCTACCTTTTGATGTACATAAGAGTTGTAGTGTCCTTCAAGACTCATTCTGTCACCACCTAGTGGGTAAAGCTTTCCCTAGATCCATAGGGACCTCTGGTCTGCCATCTGGGCCCTCATGCAGTGCACATTGTCTTGACATGTTCTTGGTTACCTCTTCTTCCATGCATGTCTGAAGGCCAGGACCCCTGCCAGGCTCACACTAGCACTGCCACTGGAGGCTGCTGCTATTCCTCCCATAGGAAGCTGTCAGACAAGGTCAGTCTGTCCACATGAGGTCATTGTCAGAGCACTTTATGAGCATCTCACATCTCCCTGCCTACCCTGTCCACAGGACATCTTGCCCTAGCAGTAACATTCCTCCTTCTGGCTAAGGCTGGAGGTTATATTGCTGAAAGGCTTGAGGAATGACAGTTCATGCATCATGTCTAGAGCCATAGAGCAGAGCTTGCAGGGTGGGACCAGAGCTCAGAAGGAAAAGAGCAACACTGTCCAAAATATAGGGGGAAACATCAAGAGATGACACTACCTTGAATTCAACTCTTCTTGTTATGGTCCAGGATAGGATAAGAACAAGATAATTCTTGGAGGGTTAAAATCTCCTCCTCCCCAGGGCAGAAGACACCAGAGGGCATGGTCAGGGTGTGGCAACGAGAATCTTCTCTGTGAGATACAAGCCACGTGAGAAGTTGTCCACTGTGAGGCAGAAACTGAGGTGGAGGGAGGTTATGCTTTCATTTGACTCAATTTACTAGTCAGCTGTGTGACTCTGGGCAAGTCACTCCACCTCTGCGGGCCTCCATTTCCTCATTTTAAACATAGCTAGGCTGTGCTGGAGAGAGATCGTTAACATTCTGCCATTACTTATTCTTTACCACAGCTGTGATGTGACAGCCTTCCTTAGCGCTACTCTGTCCAGCACATAGGATGGAGACGAAAGGCGCGTACATGTCATGCTGAAGTATTTTGGGAAGTGGTGTAAGCAAAGCATCCAAGACATTCATCAAGAAAATCTGAATATCAAACACCAAGCCCCAGGCCGAAGGGAGCTGGGAATATTTCAGGGCACATTAACCACTGTTGTGGTAAGTAATTATGCACATTGACTTTGAGTCTGTTTCAACGGTCACATCTCAGAGTGTAATTCTGGCCCTGCTTCCAGGAAGGGAGGGATCCTGCAAGTGCTAACGAGTCGTCCTAGAGTCTAAACTGTAGACTGGTAATAGCTGGTATTTCGAAAATGTAGCCTTTTGTTTCTTGTAAAACTGCTTAAAAGCATTCAACTCCCCCATCTCTGATCCTTTTCTGAAAAAGAAAACAATAAATATGATTTCAATCCATTGTGTTAAAATATCAGGATGCTCACAGAGGCTCTAGGATCCAGCCTGTAGGGGGAAAAAAAAAACCATCTGTGATGCCAAGAATTTACAATAGACAGAAAAAAAAGTATTAACACATTCGGGTCACTCCAGAGGTGACAGCCCCAGTGGTCAGTCTCTCTAAACACCCACATTGAAAGGATCTTGCACACAGGTGCAGCGTTATTTGAAATTAAAACCCAGTACGATGCATTGGCCTAATTCGACTGATTGGGATGTGTTTCCTCCTAAAACAATTTATCTCTGCAGAAACCTTCATCACTGAAACTACTGGCCTCATGGATCAAAATTCCTGCTGTTCACTATTTGCTCAAAGCCTTACCCATCTCCCTAGCAAATTCAATAGGAGGTATCGGAGCAATTTTCCTAACATAGTCAAAGAAGGTTATCACATAGAATTGTGTGTGTGTGTGTGTGTGTGTGTGTGTGTGTGTGTGTGTGTGTGTGTGTGTGTGTAAAATGAAGCTTGAATGCCTGGATGCTGTTTTTTAGGATTTTTCACTCAAGGTTGATGTTCTGTCTCTTGAGCTTCACGTCTACATCTGGCTTTTTGCTGATTCATCGACTTTAGATTTTCCTACCCCCATTGGCTTTGAATTGTGATCCTCAGATCTCAGCCTCCTGAGTAGTTAGGATTACAGGCATGAGCCACCAGAGCCTGGCTGATCATATGGAATTTTTAACAATGTAGTAGCTTGCAGGACAGCAAAGAATGAGGATAGGGGCTCTACTGGAGAAATAGTACTTGAAGAATTCATTCTCTTATCATCAAAGCTTAGCTTTATTGAATTAGAAGAGAAATCCAACTAATCAATTAATCAATATTGCTTATTCAACCAACAGTTCAATAGGAGAACAAGTTAGTAATTCAGTTTGAAATGGTTACAGTTTAGACATAAAATGTAAAGCCTGAAAACTTGCTGTTGGTCCCCATACCGTCTTGGCATCCCTATAACTAATGTGAGATAAATGTAATCTCTGAGCTCCTGGATTGATTGTCCTACAATACCTGCAACATCTCATCCCTTTTCTTCACATAACTGGAGTTGCCGCTCATGACTGCTCTTGGACCAGAATATGGACATCCACTCCAAATCACAGCCTCCAAAGAGAAATCCTTTGGCAGGCTACCCATGTGACCTTGGACACATAGCTACATCCAGTGTATCTGTCATTTTTATCATCTTTAAACAAGGATGAGAAATAGCACCTATCTCCTCTGGACTTGGTAAAGATGAAATAAGATGGTGCGGAAGCTATCTGATTCCCCCAGTCAGAGCCCGATGAATGCCATCTATTATTATTCCCAACTTAGAGCCATTATTCATGGGAGAGGTTAGAGAAAAGGTACAGTTTCACTGTCTCTTTGAAAAGATGGACAGGATTCAAATCAACCCAAAGGTACAGCTTTACTAGAGTTGGATTAGAAAATAATACATGATTTAACCAATTCGAATGGAGTGTTTAGAGGCCAGAGAAAGGAAAAAAGCTAGAAAAGTAAATGAAAGACAAAGTTTTCCAAAAATGTGACTCTAAGGAGTAAGACCCACATTGTGTCTCATACACTTAATCTAGTCCAAGGATTAAGTGATTAGAGGAAGATGTATGGGTCACATGCAGGAGGCATATGCTATGGAGTAGAACCATAAGACATCGCTCACAAACTTTGTGTGTGTGTGTGTGTGTATGTGTGTGTGTGCACGTGCGCATGCATGCCAATACTAGCACTTGAATTCAGGACCTGGACACTGTCTGTGGTCTTAGCTTTTGTGCTCAAAGCTGGCACTCTAGTACTCGAGCCAAATTTCCACACTTCCGGTTTTTCAGTGGTTACTTAGAGGTAAGAGTCTCATAGACTTTCCTGTCTGGTCTGGCTGAATCAAAATCCTTGGATCTCAACTTCCTGAGTAGCTAGGATTACAGAGATGAGCCACTGGTGCCCGGCAACAAATATTGGGGTGTATTTTTGTTGTCTTGACAAATAGCAATTTTATTTGGCTCACCCTATCACAAACCTTTTCCTTACCTTCATGGAGTGTTATGAGAAAAACATGGAGAACGCTGGTATCTGTACCCTTCTATTCCCCAGAATTCCCAGAGGTCAAGCAAGCCTACAGCAAAGGCATTTGAAAACAATGGTATGATGTACGAAGTAAACAACTGTTCTCATTATTTTTCTGGGTATTCCAGGACCTTGGTACTGCTACCATATTGGTCACAAACAACTTTGCCAATAGATGCCCTTTCCAGGAATAGCCAGTTTATTGCTGATGTAAGCAACTCAGAACTTTCCAAGACTTAAATCCAAGACTCTCATTCAGGCTTTCAATATTAGTTTTGCCTAGAACATTTGCAGTCATTTGAATAAAAACTAAATTCCAAACAAAACAAAACCCCAGGCTTCTTCTGACCATCTAAAAGGACTTTTTAGGTAAGTGCACAGGAGAAGCAATTTATTAAAAAGCCAAACACACACACACACACACACACACACACACACACACACACACACACAAACAACAAAAACA
The DNA here is from genome assembly GCF_024711535.1 of Dipodomys merriami. Classification (NCBI taxonomy): domain Eukaryota; kingdom Metazoa; phylum Chordata; class Mammalia; order Rodentia; family Heteromyidae; genus Dipodomys; species Dipodomys merriami. The sequence continues at coordinate 35,581,484 of NW_027203048.1, forward strand.
AAACAAAAAAGAATGCTAACAAGGTATTTGAGAATAATGGCAGGGGTGTGCTTACAGTATGAGGGCCTATTTTGGTAATGGCAGGAAACTGCTGCTATCTCATTCCCAGGCATATGTTTAAAGCACCCTGCAAATGATTTCATGTTGGATCGGGCTTCATTACTCACAGTTCATATTTGGTCTAAATTACAGTAAATGTTATTTCAAGGTTTACAAGTTAATTATTATAGTATAGTATTTACTCCATTATATAGTAATTACTGCAGTATCTAACGCCTAAAGGGTTTCCCCCCATATATATGAAGGACAGAGAATATTTTAGAGTGTTTTCAAGCAGAACACAGCTGATTGGGATAGGAGTGGGAGCCAGAGGCTGGGAAGATGGCACCCAGAGTTCGGAAAGCAAGCACCACATGTTGTAGAATGCAAGGTCACAGGGAGCATGGCTAGCCAGGCTTCTGTGAAGCAGATTTTCTCTATCTTTATAGAGGGCTAAGACCATCTTCCTGATTCCCATGGATAAGTATCTCTCCTCATCTTGCATATCATGACTCTATAGCACAGAGCAATGATCCCTTGGTGACTTGCAGATGAACAGACAGTTGTATGGTTTGTTCATCTCTGAGTGGCAACTGCCTGAGAGTCCTGACCCACAATTGGCTCCTCCTCTTTTGGTTCACTGTGGTACTTTAAATGAACTCCTTCCAAGCAACCCCCCACAAAAAAAATCCCACCCTCTTAGCCACCACATAAGGGTCAGCTAGGAGACACCAGATATAGTCCCCAGCTCTGGGCTACATTTACACCTCTTTGCTCCATTCCAGCCTAGATCCTTTGTTCTGGCTGCCAAACCCCAAAATGGATTCCATAAGCATCCTGCTTCCCAAATGTGGGTCCAAAAACCAAGCTGCAAGCCTGGGAACCCTCAGTGCCTGACAGGCAGCTGCACTAAATGACAGGCAGCCCTGCCTCTGGGCTTGCTCCATCAAGGATCCCTCTTGCCATGTTCTCTGCTCTACAGAAGACTTGGTGAACCCAGGGCAGATGGGACAAGAGACCATGGGACCAGCAGAGACGTTCTTTGATCTGAAGGCCCAGATTCTCTTATAGAGGATAAAAAATGGGCAGAATGGACCCAGGTCCATCAATGTACATGGAGTGATCGCCTCCTGTGAGTCTTGCCCTGAAGGGGCACAGGGAAGAAGAGAGCAGTGTCTGCCCCATGCATACTGTCTGCTTTTCCAAAAGGTCTGGCTCTTCTCACTGTCAGGTGAGACAGAGACACAGGAAGTGAGGGGGAAGGAATTGTTGGTGTGCTTTCTCCCCCAAAATGCTCATGCTATATTTTGCTTTGGGCGGGTGGGAGCAGGGACCTAGGACTGGAGGGTTGCAATAAAAAAGGTTCCTGGAACTTTCAGCATTAGCAGCCCCCACCTGCTTGGGAGCAGGTGACCTGCCCTCTACAGGTTACTTTTGCATGAGCTCTAGCCATTGTCCAAGAGATGATCATCTGACCAGTGGGCAGGGGAGGAGAGCTCATCCCTCATACCTCCTTGCTCCTTCCCAGCAGCTCTCTAGAATCACCATAGCAGCAGCTGGCTCCTTGTCATTTCCCTGCACATGCTTTGTCATCTAGTCTAGTCATCTTCTCAGAAGGTACATATGGTTGCATATAACTATCCTTCTCAAGTGCCAATCATTTCTCATTATTCACAGCACAAATCCCATCGTGTGGGGTGACCTTTGAGTGACCAGCATCACATCACATGGCCTGGCTTCTGTGTATCCTTCCTGCCTACCCTCTGCCACTTTTCTTCTTGTACACTTTTCTTCTTGTACTGTATAAGGTCTAGCCATTTTGGCCTTCCCCTAGTAGTTTGCTTGTACTATTATTACCACCTCCATATTCTCTTCCTATTGGCTCTTTGACCTGTCCTTCACATCCTAGCGGACCTAGTATTAGATTCAGCTAATTCCCTATCTCCTCTAGTGACTTCTACAAATCTTCCTTCTTAACACCGGACATTCTTTGCAATATGTAGCTGCTAATTATCTATCTGCTAGCTAAGCCATAAGCTCTGGGAGGACACCCACCATCTTCTTCTTTTCTTCAGTAAAGAGACTGGCAATGGTACTTCATATTGACTGAAACTGCAAGAACTCTTAGTGGGAAAGGTTGGCTCTTTAATAGACTCTTTGGGTGGAGAAACTCTGAAGTCATAACCTGACAGCTGAGATGTAGTGAGCATTTGTGGTCTGCTTGGCACTGCACATTTATTTGTTTTGCAACAACCCAACAAGAAAGAAGTTGGAGCTTGTTTGCAGAAGGACCAACTGAGGCACAGGGAAGTTAAGATCATTAGGGGTGGGGCCAGAATGAGGTCCCAGGCAGGTGGATCCACAGCCTGCACACTCCCAAGCTGACCCTCACCAAGTCACTCTGGAGTACACAATAAAGCACAACCTGCATCCCATCCTCCTCTTCCCACCTCCTTCTTCCACTGTCTCTCTGCAAACAAGCCCTTGTTTAATGAACACATATTTAATGTGAGAAGAGAATAAAGCCCATCAGCTCCATGATTGCTTCATACACACTCTTTTTCACTACCTGTCACATCTTTACAATGCAGTCAAAGCATTCTCAGCAGCAGAGATTATTTAAAAAGAAGGAGGTTAAAAAAAATACCTGAGCTTGGGCAGAATAGATGATTATCAGAGAAGGAGATGCACTCTCTTCGTTCCTACCAGTTAGGAGGACGCTGGGCTTGAGCCTAGATCTCTGAAAAAGTGGGATAGCTAATCCTTTGCCCCTTGCAAGGGTTCCCTTCATCCTTCTCTGTTCCTCTTCCTCTCCCCATGTTCATGGCATTACACACATCACTTTGAACCAGAGAGCCAGGGGAGGGGCATGGCAGCCCACCAATCAGGAGCAATGTTTTGGAGCTTTAAGATCAAGCTGTTTCCAGTAAGTGGGGCTCAGAAGTATAAAGAGCTGAGACAAGAGAGGCTGATAAAGCCATGCCTAGCTAAGGAGGCATCCATTTCTTATTGATGGCTAACGTTATGATATCTCTTACGTTTCTGTGGTATAGGCTATAACAACCCCCTACCTCATTCTCACTTATTCTTTGTTCTGTATGTGTGACCATCCTAGTAAGCTATGGAAAAATTCTTGTGTCGTAACACTTTGTCCTCTCACTCAAAAATGTTGAATATAAATAATGGCTCATTATAAGGCATTTCACTGACCTATCAATTAATGAATTGTGGGTTGTGTGGTTTTTTTAAGCTCACATTCTTTTAGCACCATAGAACAAATGTTGATTTGTACTATGGAATGTAACTACTAACATGGTAGTACAGTGGTTAGCGAAGCCAAAGAGTATCTTCAAAGGAAGCACAGAGAGTCTCTTTTCCTGTGTTTGTTTTTTTTTTTCTGGGATTGTTTTGTTTTGTTTTTAAATTGGCTCTGGGTTCAGGTATTTCTAGTCTACAATAACCTCCCTTGAGGGGCCTCGACCTTGGAAGCCTCAAGAATGGGATTGTACTTTGGAGTCAGAAGATAGACGCTTCAGTATTCTGGCCTCTCCATTTTTAGCTGTGTGACCTGGGATTCGATTCACATGAATAAGGATTTCTGAACTAAGGCTCTAAATTCATATTATACATAAGATAGAATATAGAAAGTGCTTTCCATATTATTTGGTATAGACTTTGCATGTCATTAATATTAACAATGATAATATTAATATTGTTTATGATGATGTTTATTTTTGGCACCATGCAGCAAGATCATATAATCTTGATAAGTAGCAGGTTTGAAGATCCTTTTAGCATATAGAAAGTAAGCTGACACAGAAGCTTGGAGATTTGAGACAGTATCTTACTGTATAGCCCGGGCTGGCTTCCAACCTAAAACCCTCCCTTCTCAGATCACTAAGTGCTGAGATTACAGGTGGGAACCACCATCCTTGGCTCAGAAATGGTTTCTGTCATACCTTTAGGGTCAAACACTATCACAATTGAGCTGTACAGGATGGTTTGGGGAAAGGAAAAAAGGAAAAAAGAAAGAAAAGAAAGATGAAAGCAAGCAAGTAAGCAAGAAAGAGAGACAGAGAGAGAGAGAAAGAAAGAAAGAAAAGAAAAGCATGTTTCCCTGCATTCTAACAACAAAATCTATGAGATATCAACACTTTTCACCAGGCTTAATTAGGTTACATCAAAGGGATTCTCCCAGCTACTCCACTGTGATCTGCTAAGGCAAATGTTTGTGGGCATCCTTTCTCCTGGCATAAGCCCCTGTCCTATATCCAATGTGTATTCTTGAGTGCCTCAGTGTCTCCCTAGTTGAGAGGAGAGGCCTGACCTCTAGCCACCAGAATGCCATCAAACTCGGCTTTCATTTTTATAAGTTAATCTTATAATCTATTGAGCCCTTCCCAATGTAACTGAGAGAAAAAGTCAAATAATACCAACATCTATAGTATGTTTATTTTTCAGAACTACAAATCCTGTAAAACACAAGGAAAAAATAAGAGGAAATATTGGCATCAGTTGTTCTTATCTTCGGGTTCAAATTCTTTTGTTCAAGCATAGGGAAAGGGCACTGAATAGTTTTCTGTTTTGTGGGTGGTAAATTTTTTTCTTCTTTGCCCACATTATCTCTGAATCCTTAGATCCATTAGCCTAATTAATATTGGGAACATATGCATATGCAAATAAGGCTCTCTTTGCCATATATTTCACTTTATAAGACAGGTTGAAGGGTGGTTGGGTGAGTCAATCAAATGTCATAAATTGGCTATGCATAAGACCTCATTAATATTAATTGGGGCGTGGGCATTGTGCAGTAGTCCATGCTGCCATTAGAGATGGGCCCCTTGCTTTAATTGTTCCAAAGATTTGAAAAACCAAAGCCTCTGACCTGATTTAAATATGTAATTCCCCCCCCCCCAGGTAGTCTACTGAGCAGCATCAGAAAGGTATTAAAAAAAAATACAGAGCAGACCTTTTCTAAGACAGATGGCACACAATGAGGTTAGAAAAAGTATCTTGAGATCCAACCTGCAAGAACAAAAAAAAAATTGCTTGCATTGTTGTTTTCATTATCTTGCTTCTGTCATTTCATGAGCTTTGTATCTTGCAAGGAAAGAAAGAAGGGAGAAAAACTGTGAAATTAATCTTTTGTGCATGGCCTGATAAAGAAGAGACATGCTCAGACAAAAGATAGACTGAGAGAAGGTACCGTGATTGATGACTAAAGTAAAGGTGTCAGAAGAGTATTATGTAAATTACTGGAGGCACACACCATTTCAGAGAGAATGAGAGGGAGAGAGCGGCAGGGGGAGCGAGGGAGAGGGAGAAGGCGAGAGAGGAGTGAGTACTGAGAGGAAAAAAAGGATTGCAGAGCCCATGTCACCAAAGAACTGGTCCCCAAACACCCATTTCTTGCCATCTTTCATCTCCTCCGACAAGCTCACCTCACATTCTCCCTGGGTTGCGGGCTGGAACAAAGAAGGTGGGGGCAGGGAGAGCTGTCAACATTAGCATGATTCTAGTCAAGAAAAGGTTTAGGGAAAGCAGGGTCTGAAGTGAGACAGCAAAGAGGGAAGTTTCTGTTCAAGAGAAAAGGAGCTGGCTGGCGACTGCCTGCCTGTGTCTCTCTGTGGAGGATATCATAAGATGTAAGGACAGGCGTCAGGCCATTCTCATTCTTCATGCTAGAAAAGGCCCCGAGTCCTTTCCCAACGTCCTGGATATATATCTGCATACTATGTCTGGTACATGGCAGGACCACTGAACAAAGGTGGCTGGAGAGTGATGCAAAAGGCCAGGGGCCAGGAATCATGCCATATCTATATCTATAGCTATCTATCTATCTATCTAATGTTCCATCGCCTCCCCATACACAACTCCTTGGCTACATTTTCTTTCTAAGTAATGAAATGAAGCAAGTGTTGAAAATTGCCTCCATTTTCCTGACAGAGGAGATGGGAAGTAACAATGGGATTATATTCAGTTATGAGAATGGGCATGGTGGTTGGTGGCCATGACCCATGGGTACCAGCTGCCCCACACTCTCCATAGGTTGAGTATATAGGATGCACTTAGTGTGCAAATACCTTGTGCAAATACCTTACAAGTCCAGCACAGGGATCAAAAATAAAGTTTTGCTGAATGCTTAGTAACCAAACCTGCAGATAACAAGACTGATGTTCTGTGAAAACTAAGGGGTGGCTTGTTTAGGGCCAGCCCTTTCTGACTGGACAAATGTCTATCCCATTTGTCAGAGATCCTTAGTTGCTTTGAGGCTAAATATTTTAAATACCATCCCTTGAAAAGTCCAGGAAATTGAAAGCTAATGTGTAAGGTAAAGGTTTATTCCACACCTGTTTTCTCTTCTTAGCCAAGTGGGAAAGAAAAAGAAAATAGAATGAATCCTCATTCATTAAAAGCTTGGAAGGTCCCCAAGCTCTATAAAGCTTGTAGTAAAAGCCCTAAGCTTCCGTGAAATTCAAAATGCAACTCATTAATTAATTTTCAAATTAATGGAGAAATAAAATCTAAAATAAAGGTATTTAAGTACAACTCCTCTTTTTCCTATGTTGATTATTTTGGAAGTTTTTGGAATAAATGATTAGGCTTGAAGAAGGTCTAAGGATGTGGTAAAAATGGGACAGGTTCACAGCCCCAAGGTGTCTTACAAAGATACTTCTTTTTCTTTTTTTTTTTTGGTCCTGTCGTGGGGCCTGAACTCTGGGCCTGGGCACTGTCCCTCAGCTCTTCAGCTCAAGGCTAGAGCTCTACCAGTTAAGCCACAGCGCCACTTCCAGCTATTTGCTTATGTGGTGCTGAGGAATTGAACCCAGGGCCTCATGCATGCAAGGCAAGCATTCTATCACTGAGCCACCTTCCCAGCCCTACAAAGACACTTCTAAAGATACCTTTAAGGCACGAAACCATGAAACTGTAGTCCTTCTGTCCCTGCCCCTATTCCCTTAACTCACTTCTCCCTCTGACTTTCTGTACTTGTACTGCCTGGTTATTTAGCACATCACACATTGCTTCCTTTATTCCACAAACAAAACTAGCTACCCCTACTATGTGTAAAATACTCTGGTAAGAGTTGGAAAGGCAAAATTGAGTAAGACAATTTCCTGAAGGGAGACAGTAATACATGTAAGGAAATCACAGCTTCTTGTGGCCATGTCTTATTCTTATTACATTCATCTTGATAACTAGAGCAGTCCTTACTGATGGAAACTGAATTATCTCAGATCAGCTTGGCCAGAGATCTACCAGGCCTGCAGCAGGACACACAAAGAACAGAAGAGAGGGCTATGCCCAGAAGCCTCCCTTAGAAGGCAGAATATTCAGAGAAACAGAATCCTGTTGTCTTTTATTATTTAAAGTTATCCTTATTTAGGAATCATTTGGTCTTGAAGCAAACCTTCATTCAAAGAATGTCAAGGAGAAGTTTCACTACAGGGGACGCTCAGAGGACGCAAGAAGGAGAAGTATATTTGAGAAATAATGGAATTTGGGCTTAGAGAGGTGTTAAATCCTGAACTCTGTTCTATCCATATTTCCCTTCATGAGGTAACAAGCAAGATTTAGACTGTGCTTTTCACCTCCTATGTGTTTATTCTCCATTTTGTTCTTATACATTTCTCCTGCTGACTTTCCTCATAGCCTTAGTCTATGAGGACTTTGTTTCTACGAGCAACTTTGTTACTCAGCCTTCCACTACTCTAACAGGTATCTGAGATAACCAGCTTACAAAGAGGAAAGGCTTCATTTGGCTCATAATTTCATAGGTTTGGGTCCATGATCAATCGGCCTGGTTGCTTTGGTCCTATGGGGTGGCAGCAGTGTCTAATGGAGGAGAGCTGCTCAGATCATGGCCAGTAGTGAAAAACAAAGGACAAGACTAGGGTCCCACATAATCCCCTTCAGGACATATGCCCAATGACTTAAAACCTCCCTCAAGACTCTACTTTTTTTGGGGGGATGGGGCAGTCCTGGGGCTTGAACTCAGGGTCTGGGCACTGTCCCTGAGTTTCTTTTGCTCAAGGCTAGCATTCTACCACTTGAACTACAGCACCACTTCAGGCTTTTTCTCTTCATGTGGTACTGAGGAATCAAAGCCAGGACTTCATGAATGCTAGGCAAGCACTCTACCACTAAGCCACATTTTCAGCCCAAGGCTCTACTTCTTAAAGTTGCCATCTCTTCCCAACAGTGCCAAGCTGACAGCTAAGCCTCTGGAGGAGACTCTGGAGCTCCAAACTATTGAAGCCTGGCAATGATAGTCCTGGAAAAAGGAATAATAATAATAATAATAATAATAGCAAATACTTAACTACTTTTCTGCAATCACAGATTTGGAATGTCACATCTCCTTTTGTGTTTGGAATACTGATGTTTCCCTCTTGAATCCAATAGCTACTCCCACCAGTGACCCATAGTTTCTAGAAAACACATGGATATGCTGGCTCTTTCTTCCTTTTCCCTCAAGTGATAGAAACTCCGGAGGAAATAGAGCCACGACTGTGGCCGCAGTGGTAAAAGTTCTCCGTGGAAGCTGTACAGGTTGGAATAGACAGATCTAGTCCTTCATCACAGAGGACTTTCAGGCATGTTGGAAATGGTGAGCCATTTCCTGGGAGCAGGCCACTCCTGGAAGCCCCAGCACAATTACCATTACCCTGTTTTCTAATCAACCCTTGCAGTTTCAGTCTTCGTCTCCTGGATGAAGCCATTTCTTTCATCTACCTGACTTTATGATTCATTTGGCTCCTGTTTTAAAACCAATTATTATGTATTGTATTTTGAATTTCACCCCTGACACCACTTTGCCCTGACTTAATTCCAGGACTGGCTTTTATTCAAAACCTTCATTTTGGAGGAAAATGTACAAGCTGCAAATGGCCTTCTTCAAGAAGCCCTGAGTCAAAGAGCGGCTCTGGTGATCAAAACTACAGAGTGGGCCTTGTACTTACATTGTTAAAAAGAAAGAAAAAAAATGTGTCCTGAGCCCAGTATCTATATCTACAGCTCACACCTATACTCCTAGCTGCTTAGGAAACTGAGGTCTGAGAACTGCAGTTTCTAGACAGGAAAGTTCATGAGATTCATATCTCTAATTAACCAGCCAAATAATCCAGAAGTAGAGCTGAGGTTCAAGTGATAGAGTACCAGCCTTGAGCAAAACAGCTAAGGGACAGTGCCTAGGACCTAAGTTCAAACCCAATACTAGTATGCGCACGCACGCACGCACACACACACACACACACACACACACACACACACACACACACACACACAGTATCCTTGTTTAATTTCATGGGGATTCGAGGAAAATAAGCAAAAAGAGCTGAGGCAAGGAGACAAAGGGCTCATCCATAATGACTTTTACATGCTTGAGCCAGCCTTACTAGCTATCCATTAGACTTCCATGTGCTTGTCCTTCCTACACATTGCCTTATTTCCCCTCCAGGTGAATCTTTCCCCGCACACTTGTCTTTAACCCCTCTATATAATTACCCAACAAATCCATCGAAGGCTGTCTTTCCGTCTCTCAAATCTACTCTCCCCTCTACTATAATCCTACACAAACTGAGCTAGCTCAGATTAGCTGCCTCCTCATATAGTCTATTGAAAGCTATGGCTTCCAAATTGGTCTCCCACCACAAGCTCCCCCTTTGTCTTCTTTATTCTCCACAACACTCCTGTGCTTTCCTTAAAAGAAAGATCATAGTATACCATTTTCAGCTTCCAACCTACCCCCTTCCACCCAAACCCCTAGCAGTTTTCTCTAGCATATGTGGAATACATTTAAACTTTAGGGAGGGTAAAGCATACGGGTCCCTCTATCATAATCCCAATCCAATTGCTGCAGCATCTTTTCTTTTTTTGCCAGTATATCTTGTCCCACAGCAGATGCCAGGGTCAAGCCCAGACTCAAGTCTTTCAAAACACTATGCTCTGCCTGCTTCTGCCCTTGCCTATACTCTTCCCTGTATCAAGGCCATTTTCTCCATCCCATCCTCTTCCCACACACCTTGTCTACATTGTCTCCATCCCTCAGGCTCAAACTTTACCTCCCCTGAAAAGCAATCTCTTTGCTCCCCAAATGAAGTGCATTGCTCCCTCCTCTGAGGTCCCTGAGCACCGCACTTCTCACAGCTGGCGAGCTTTTTAAAATGCTCAATTCCTGTTCCAATTAAGTCAGAGTCCTGGGAATGAGACCCTAGGGAATCAGCATTCCTTACAAGCTCCCAGGTTATTTTCCTATGGCCCAAGTTTGAAAAGCCCTATTCAATTATTTGCTTTGTATCCTTTCTACTTTTTCACATTTAATTAGTACTTATTTATTGAGCAAATAAACCACGTGAAACAATTGTGCTGTATGGGGAGAGTATATTACACTGAATCAGGCCCAATATAAAAAAAGTCACAATAATATGGAATATGTGTTCTATATTTTATCATTTTTATAATACATTGCAAATAGGCACTATCATAAAATATAACATCGTATAGCCTATCCCTCTCTGCAGTCTTTTAACTCCTTATTTCTTGAGAATAACTGTTCCTCATTTGTCTTTGTATCTTTCAGCACCTAACACAATGACTCATATTCAATAAACAGATGGTGGCTCATTAATTAATGTATTTATTAATTTGTTAATTGTGGAGTAATGTGAAAGAATGACAGTTTAACTTCAGCTTGTCTGGTTTGAAACAGGAAGCTGTCCTTGCATTACTAACTCAGAGACAGAGCCTCTCCCCCTCATTGATGGACTAGGATTAGCCCAGCCCCAAAAATATCCTATGCCCTCTGCCTAGACAAAGCCTACTGGCCACTAACAAAGTCTCCAGTAGGTCCTCCAATGAGTTCACTGGCTTTTGACTCAGTCTAGGGTGTATACTAATGTCTGTACTCTTCCAGGAAGTACAACAGTTTACCAACATCAGTGGCTTCCCTCATCCAAACACTACTCAGGTTTCAGCTCCAACCAACAGAAAGACAACAACAATGCTATCTCCTTTCTGGGCAGACCAAGAGAGGGAGGCCCAGAGCAGTTGGCTGGTATGGAAGGTCAGGGTATCTATAGCCCCACTACTTAGGGTATGAGTTCTTGGGAGAGAAAATGATAACTAAGGTGAGCCTTAATGGAGACACATCTAGGCTCTCTGTTTAGAGTGGGAAGACCTGAGTATTCCACACTCAATGGATAAAGGAGGGTGACAATCTTAAAAGAAAAGAAACATCACACTGAAGGAGATCAGTCGGGTGAATCATTGTCTTTAATATTTAAGATTCCTGAGTAAAGCCTTTAGGAAATTGAATGGCTCATGAACATATTCCAAATAGTAAGTCACGTATGATAGCATGATTGTTTTATTTCTGATAAAGTAAATATTTGAAAATAGGCTCCCAAGACTCACAGAGGTGAGAAATTAATCCAAATTGTGATCGTAAAACTTCTATGTTCTACATCAGTTACCTCCCATTTTCCTTGGCTGTAAATAAACCTATGAAAGGGAGGTATTATTTCCACTTTGCTAAATTTGTTCCCTTGTTTTTCCTATTGAAACTCCCAACCAAAAGATGAAGTGAGAGAAAAATCAACCTTCCAGCTGAACCTATCGATTCTACCTTCCTTTCAATTGTCTCTTAAAATGCTTCAGATGAATAATATTTCATTTCTCAGAAAAGAGAAAATTGATATCCCAGGAAGGCCATAATGCAAATGAACATTAAACGTATCAGTACCATTTTTAATGATTAGTTTCAGTGGGGGAAGGGTATCAGCGCTCAGTAAAATCTTGACCCAGATAAAGTTTTGTGTCTGCCACTTCATGATGCCACCTGGAAGGTCCTTGGCGCGCAGCCTTAGGATGCAAAGGATCCTGAGCTGACTGCTCAGCACCACAGCCCTTACCGGCCCTCCCCCAGAGATTGGTGTTGCAATAGCTATCTGACCCTCTCCTCCTCACTATCAAAATGTATTTAAACTCTGTGAAAGAAAAAGATGTCACTCTCAAACACCAACCCACAAGTGCCTTCGGGAAATGCCTTTACCCTCCTCCCCAAAAGAAAAGCACCAGAATAATGACATGATGGCCAGCCCTTAAGAAGTTGTAAGGAAATGTTCTCTCCTGGTGTTCTATAGATCTTACCAGAAAGCCTACTGGCTCCTTAACATCCCCACAGTGTGGGCCTTATTCGAAAGATTTTAAGTCCCTTTCACAGACTCTCTCTGAAAGGAAGTTGTCACTTTAGGCTGCACAAACCAAAACTCTTCCAAAATCAGGTGCTTAGGGAAAAAGAAGGGAAGTACTTTTAATAATTTAAATAGCTCTTCTCTGCACATGCCCAGAACCCAAATCCCTTTTCTAACTGAAGTGCTTATATAAAAATTTGACAGCTCTTATAATTTTAAATTGCTCTACACTGAGTATGCCTAGAACCTTGATCACTTCCAAATTCAAGGGCTTATAAAAATTTGAAGCACTCCAATAATTTTAAATTGCAATGCACAGTGTAGAGTGATTTAAAATTATTGGACTGCTTCAATTTTTTTAAAAGGTCTTCAATTTGGAAGTGAGTCAAGCAGCATTCTAATACAGTAGTTTAAGACATAGTATGCTAATCTAAAACTTAACACCTAAAAATAATGAAAATTAAACCACATGAATGCTCACCCTCCCCCCCCCCTCTCACTCTCTTCTCCCTCCTTCTCCCAGAGAAAGGACACTCAAAATACACCTGAAGATTTGAGCTCTATCTGGTGAAGTGTATAGAACCCAATGATACAGAGGAAGGAAAGTGGGAAGAAAAGCAAAGTTAGGGGGCAAAGCAGAAGAGACAGTCCCAGGACAGGGCAGAGGCCTTGCCTTGCCAAGGAGGTTTTATTTAGAAAATAGTGAGGAATAGAAGGAAGGAGGAAGAGTTCGATCTGTCCTTTAAGGAAAACTTGAATATGACTGGAGCAGCATTCAATTCTATATACCTGTCGCTACCTTAGGATGCAATTTGGTTAGCAACCATGTCAGAAATTCAAATGGCTGCTTCTTCTGTTATTATTTGCTTGTTTGAGGGAACTTATAGATAAAATTCCTACCTGGGCTGCTTCAAGGTTTCTCTCATGAATCTCCAGCCTTTCAGGGAGCTCACTAATAATTCCACAGCCACAGCCACTTGCTAGCTACAAACACAATCGTGTGTCTATTCTACGGAGCCCCATACCTCTAGCACAGAACCTCCATCTAAAGTGGATTTCCTTTGTTTCCAAAATGTCAGTGCTTATTTCTTCTAAGCTTCTTTTCTTCTCCCATAGTCCTAATTTTCCTTCTGTCTCTCCCCGCCCCCCCCCCCCATCAGTCACTGCTTTTTTGTCAGCAACTGGAAGCTTCACAGATTGAAAGGTCAGAGTGGGTTTTACTCAATGGTCCTTCCCTATAGGGAAACAAACTATCACAGCAACAAGTCAGAGGGCCTGAGCAAAGGCCCCTTGATAAACACACCTGTCTTCTAGGGTCTCTCCCCATTTACTACAAAGTAAGCCTCTGCTTTCAAACAGCATCTAAATGTACTTTTCCATTCAGTTGTTGTGAGATGTTTTGCTCTACTGGCTGGATAATGTGTACTTTTGAATATTATGTAAATACATATTCAAATGATAGCGTATATTATTTCCCAGGGACCCACTGTAAGCAGGGCTCAAAGTGCAAAGTTTCCAGAAGCTAACTTTTAGACTCAGCATGTTAATTATCTTGTGATAGAAAAAGAGGAAGAAAAAGAAGGAGAAGGAAGAAGAGGAGGAGGAAGAGAGAGGCACTCAACATGCATGGTCAGGAAAATTTGGAGAATGGCCTTCAAACAAAAATGTTGGTTTGGGCACTGTAGCCCATACCTGTAATCCCAGCTACTTAGGAGATAGAGATCAAAGGGAACATAATCTGATACCAGCCCTGGCAAAGAAACAAAAGCAAAAACAAAACAGAAGACACTATTCAAAAAATAACTAAAGTGTGCCAGCTGCCAATAGCTCACATCAATAATCCTCTCTAGTCAAGAAATAAAGATCTGAAGATCAAGGTTCAAAGCCAGCCAGGGCTGGCTGGAAGTGGAGGTGTAACTTTAGTGTAGACTGCCAGCTCTGAGCTTTCAAGGAAAGGGACAACTCTCAGGGAACAAAAACAAATAAAAATCCTAATGCAGGTTGTGGGGGGGAGGTTCAAATGGTAGGATGCCAGCTGAGCACTGAACCTCAGTACTTAAAAATAAAGCTGGGCCAGGCAACGGTGGCTTATGCCTGTAATCCTAGCTATTCAGGAGGCTGAGATCTGAGGATCACGGTTCAAAGCCAGCCCAAGCAAGAAAGTTTGTGAGACTTTTACCTCCAATTAACCACCAGAAATCTGGATGTGGCATTGTGGCTCCAGTGGTAGAGTGTTGGCCTTAAGGTGAAGCACTCTAGGACAGTGCCAGGCCCAGAGTTCAAGCTCCATGACCAACAAAAACAAAAACAAGAACAAAAAACAAAGTTGGTCAGTCAGGACAATGAGGAAGAATGCAGATCTGGGCAGAATGAAATGAAATGTTGAAGAAAGTTAGTAAAGGGGTATAGAGAACTGGGGGCATGTTAGAATAGAAACATTTATTTTTTAAAGTGATATTTCTTTTGTCCTGGTTGGCAATTTCCCTCCTACATGAGCAGCATAGTGACCAGGACAGTGCCAGGCAGAGCAGGATTGTTTGAATACCCCCCAGGCCCGCTGAATCTACCAACTTCATCCTGAACCTGCAAGAGATTCACTGTCTATAAACCCAGCCCCCAAGGTCAAACTGATTTCTTATAATTTCCAATTATTTCTCAATTTGGATGATAACCCTGATTGTTATTCCTTGCAATAATGAATGAATAAATTAATAAAAGACTATTGGCAGCAAAGGATATTAAGCAATAAAATTTCAAAAGAGCCTAGATTAAAACTAACTGCTGAAGTCATGGGTAATCAAGAACCTTTAAAATAGGTTGGGGGAGGGGGCTGGACTGGGTAAGAAGAAGGAAATAAATACACAGGCAAAAGATACATCAAACCTGTTTTCTTTTTTCCTTTCCTTTGCTTGAATGTTTTCATTATCTTTAAGTAGTTGTACAAAGGAGTTGCCATTGAACAAAGCAGTTTATGAATGCAGTACATCCTGATTCAGTGTCAGACCTTTCAACATTCTACCCCTCCCAACCTAGCCCTTCCTTTACTTTCCTTAATTTTTGAGGATGTGTATTGAATTTTTTGCCATTTAACAAAGCAGTTTATGTACACAGTGCATCTTGATCTGTGTCATCTGTGACAGACAGAGTGTATGTGTATGTTACTCCTGGAGCTTGAACACAAGTCTTGGGCACTGTCCACGAGCTTTTGAACTCAAGGCTAATGCACAACCTTCAGATCTTAGCCTCCTGAGTAGCTAAGATTACAAGGCACAACCCACTGGCAAAACACGGTTTCTTTAATGGATATATGGCCATAAAGCTTGATCCAGAACCCAAATCTTGATTTATATTCTAACTAAATTGGGGTGGAGGCAGGTTCAGATGAGCAGTGTATTGTAGGGCTGTTCAAATAAACTGAAGGACAACTTCAGCCAGGGGCCAATGGCTCATGCCTGTAATCCTAGCTACTTAGGACGCTAAGATCTAAGGATCATGGTTCAAAGCCAACCCCAAGTAGAAAAGTCCATGTGAGACTTTGATTTCCAATTAAACACCAAAAAATAAAAAAACTGAATATGTCCTTCAGCCAAAGAGATAAGAGACAGTACTAAAGCCCTTAGTTCAAGCCCTCATACTAGACACACAGAGACAAAAATATTTCCAAGTTCTTAAAGTCTAGGAGTTCCCCAGTGGCATGTGGGAATAAATCCTGTCCCTTGGTTTTGAAATCCACCAGGAGACTATTGAGACTATTTTGCTCAGGAGCAAATAGAGTTTTAGGTCACGTGTCTGCAGAGATGTCACCATTTAATAAAATGACAAAATCTATCACATAGGCACGAACACAGAACAATATAAAGAGGTTAACAGAAATTGATGGCATCCAAGGTTTAATTTTACACTGGATCGGAGTCTTTGGTGATTGAAATAGACAAAGATGTATAGGGTTATCTTGTTGAAGAGGCTGCGCTAATTACTGGCACTTGTCATTTCTCCATAGCTTTATCTAAGTCAAGAAGGCTAACTAGCTCTTTTCCCCCAGTGTGCATTGTTTGCTCAGGAGCTTTGTGCTGAGGAAGCCTTTTTTTTTCCTTCCTAACTGCACCTCATTATTAACAGGTTCATAAATAAATGAGTCCTAATATTTTTCTCCGTTAGCATTTATGATAGGGACATTTGGTCTACAAAAGATTACACTTGTCTTTAATAAAAATAGGCACTTGTACATGAAGTCTATTAGGCCCTTGTTTCTCTGGAGGAGGCGGAAAGGGGAGGGACCGATGTTTAAATGTAAAACAATAATAATAACCTGGTATGCTGGCAGCATTGTAAGGGAGAATACTGAATAGAGCTGCTAGACTCCCCTCCAGCTACTAGATCTTCAGTCCTCCAAGATGTGAAGACAAAGGAAGAAAGAAGTATTAGGCTAGAATTTTTCTATATGACTGAAACAGTGCTGAATATTGTAAAAGATATATACATACATATATACATATATATATGTATTAGTACCCTCATATTAGTACTAATACTAATAGTACTCTTGTACTCATACATATAAATATATGTGTGTGTGTGTGTGTGTGTGTGTATTATATACTAGGATTTGAACTCAGAGCCTGATAAAAGGGAGATAAATGCTCTACCCCTTGGAACCATGACCTCAGGCTGTTTGCATTTAGTTTGATTTTCAGATAAAGGCCAGTGTTAACTCTGCCTAGGCCTATGTCCACCTCCCAAGTATCTGGGTTTCTAGGCATGTACCACTACACCTCACTTTCTATATGAAGTGGGATTGGGCTACTTAGAGCTGCTGGCATGTGGTTCTAAATTCTGGGCAATCAGTCATAAAGCATGTGTGTTGGGGTTGGGATAAGCCCAACATCATTTCTTTAAAGCACAAGACATTCTGGGGAACTCAAGAATCAGTTTGGGTTTTGATGAACTCCAGTTGGGGTATGTATATAGAAAACAGCATAGAAACACATGAGAAAGAGACACGTGGCACCAGAGACGAGTAAAGTTCATCTGGATTGAAAAATGAGTCAAAGAGTTGTTTTCTTGTCTTGCTATAGGAAAGATGTTGAACAAGTACCTTGTAGATCAGGATGGGCAGTGAAACTTGATCTGATGATGGAGAAATGTCCCTAGCTCCCTACCCACCAGTGTCATGGGAAGTAAGGCACTTAATAAGACAGTCAACCCAGAGATATCTAAGACAGCAGATAGACAGTGCTGGCTTTGGTTTACAGAAAAGCTAAAAGTCCTTTGGTTGAGAGTAGAAGAGAAAATAAAGGCCTGGTATGGATGAAAAGGCTAGAAAGATGAAGAAATCGGCCATCGAGTCAGATAGGTATAAGGAAGAGAAAACTAAGTGACAGCTAAGCTTGAGTTCAGAAAGATGAGAATGTCCTGAGAACAGAGTGCTGGACCCACATGGTGAGCCTCCTCTCAATCAGACCCTCAAAGTATAGTGCTGTGAGGACAAAGGAAGAGGGGAACCCTAGCAGAATAGGAAAAGAGCATTGGGAGTCTATGCAGGCTGCCAGAATCACAAGACATAGAAGATGATCTGGATTGTGATGCACAGGCCAAGGGCCAGAGTCGAGATCACACAGATACAGATAAGAAGCTTGCAAATGCGAGCACAACCCCAAGTCATGGGTCACCTCCAGTGCTACCTAGCATCACAAAAGTAATACACAAAATCACAATTAGTAATACACAAAAGATTCTCCTTTTCAACCAATAGCTAGGTGTGGTAATAAACACCTGACATCAAGTGATGTGGGAGCTGAGATTAGAAGACTCAAGGGTTTCTGGAAAACTCAGGTAGAAAAGTCCAAGAGACTCTGTTGTAATAGAAGAAACTGGATGTGGGGACACATACCTGCTATCCCAGCTACAAAGGAAAACAGGAAGATTATGGTACAGGTGTGGGCTCTGGCAAAGATCCTATCTCAAGGCCCTATGTATTACAAGACCCTATCTCAAAATAATCGGTGCAAAAAAGGGCTGGGTCCATGGCTCAGACCTCAGTACCACCAATAAGTAAATAACTTCAAGATCCAACTCTTACACAAGGACCATCACTATTCTATTTAGTTACAAAACCCTGTGTGTAGATATGTATAACTGTAATACTAAACAGAACAATACATCTCAAAAACAGCGTATGGCCCTCATTATAAAATTCCAAACTCTAAGGATGTTAAAAATTTTTCCCAATCCATAAGGCCTAAAGAATTAATATTTATTAGCTTATTTTATGGTATATATATACATATATATGTGTATATATATATATATATATATATATATATATATATATATATATATTCCTGAAGTCCTTTGTGAGAGTGGAAACTCAATGTCTGTCTGCCTCTTGGGGGAAGAAAGGTAGTCTTTCTTTAAAAGTCACAAATGAACTGTGTTCTGTCCAGACTTTACCTGAAAAAGTGGGTGAGGAGGAGTGAAAGAGATCCATTGTAGTTGTCTGTTTTCCTGGCGCTCCCAAATATGTAGCAGGATTCTGCAAAGATCTCTATGTGTTTAGAAGCACCCTTCTTCCATGAGGACATCCATTTTGCATTTGCCTTCCTCTCATTTGCACATGAAAAAAAATCCATCACTGTGTATACAAATGCCAAATTGCAATGCAAATAGGCATTTGTGTGCCCAATTACCCATTTTGTGTGTTTGCAAAATGGATGTGCCGGCAAATTCTGCAGGTGTGAGTTGGTAGACTGCTAGAAATTTGGCTCCCACTGAGTCAGCACCAAATAAGGTGTTGTGTCCTGACAGAGTGGCTGGAGGGGAGAAAGTCTGTCTCTAGGACAGCCCTTAAACATGCTAACACTGTCTGCTGGCTAACAAGCCAAGCTAGCAGACAGTCCATGCAGAGGAATGCAAAAACAAGCAAATATCTACAAAAGGAGAAAGAACATGGGGTCCACCATTAAGGACTCCTATGCCCTAGAAGCATGGTTTCCCCACATGACCTCCCCCTTTTATTTTTAACTTGGAAACTCAATCATTTTATTTTATTGTTATTGTATTTTCACCTTATTTTTGGAAGAACCTTCAGCATGTGGTCCCTCCACCTTGTTAATAAGTTTTGGACTGTGTATGTAATGCTGAGCCATTAAACTATACGTACAGTATTGGCCAGGGGTCTCTAGAAGTGGTTCATCTGGTTGAACCAAAATTTACACCCTTTGGATTAGTGACTGTCCAGCTTGGGTCTGACTACTAACTGCTCTCCCACCTTTCCATTCTGTGAGTTTGACTCTTTAAAATTCCTCCTGTAAGTGGAATCATACAATATTTCTCTTTTAGTGACTGCCTTCTTTCATTTAACTTAATGTTCTCAGTCTTCATCTACATTGTTGTATATTGCAGAAAGTCTGTTTCTGGAAGGTTGGGTGATATTCCATAAAAATTTTACTTATACATCTGTCTGAGGACATTTAGTTTTTTTCCATGTTTTGGTGATAATGCAACACATGTTTTTATGGTTTTATTTTTGATAAATACCCAAAAGTAGGATTGTTTGACCACATAGTAGATCTATTTTATGATTTTTTTTTGAGGAACTGGCATACTATTTTCCAGTACGTATTGGGAAGCCCCATCCTTCAAAGCATATTATAATCCATTTATTTATTTAATTATTTAGTGCTTGTGCTTGAACTCAGAACCTTATATTCTTGCTTAGCTTTTATTTATTTATTTATTTATTTATTTATTTATTTATTTATTTATTTATTTATTTTGCTCAAGGCTGGCACTCTATGACTTAAGCCACACCCCTACGTCTTAGATCAGTCTTCATAGGCTAGCTACAAACCATGATCCTCAGATCTCAGTCTTCTGAGTAGCTAGGATTACAGGTATCAGTAAATGGAACCTGGCTTAATACTTTTAAAATGTGACTCTAGATATAAGAAAGAGGCCAATCAGTATTTCTTGTG
Source organism: Dipodomys merriami (assembly GCF_024711535.1). Classification (NCBI taxonomy): domain Eukaryota; kingdom Metazoa; phylum Chordata; class Mammalia; order Rodentia; family Heteromyidae; genus Dipodomys; species Dipodomys merriami. The sequence continues at coordinate 35,601,690 of NW_027203048.1, forward strand.
TCCTGTAATATCCCATTGTCACCTGGCTAATCTGCATGGCTGATGCTGTACTATGCTCCTCACCAGACTACCCTCTGGCAGAATGTTCAGGCAGTTGAGAAGAAGTTAAAGCACTCTGTGGTCCTGCTCATGAATTCTCCTACAGGCAAACGTTACCTAGGAGCCCTCCCAACATCATGATGACCTTGTTAAAGGATGCTAGACACTAGACTAGCTAGCTCCATTTCAGACCTCTCTTCCACTTTTTGCTTCTTTTCCTCATTGTCTTCTCCCCGCTATACCCACTCAGGACTCCAGAACTCCAGGGAGGATATAATTAATGGATAAGCATCTTGTGACAAAATTACCCCTTAGACAATGTTTTCTTCTTATCATGACCATCTAGATGCCCTCTATCCTGGGATAATGGTTAACTGAAGCACACCTCAGGAAAACTGCCCCTTACACATACAATCACTTGTCAGCCATCTTGGAATCCAGGAAAAATCAAAGCCAGCCAGCCAGGTGTCAATGATTCTTACTGTAGCAAGGCCCCATCTGATCAATCCTGTAATAGCTATCTGCCATCCATGACCAAGGATTAAACAATCTGGATTTTTTAATCACCCATATCTTTTACCCTGTCCCCTCCTCTTCCTCTACTTAACCCTAATGTCTGGGACAGTTCCCTGAAGACAATCTCCTGAGTCCCTTTGTTTTCTAGTTACCACTGCCTCTGAAGACACTGTGTTTCTCTAACAGATGCTTTAACCAGCTAATAGGGAACTGTGGCAGAACTTAATCCGATTGGGACTCAGAACTGGGATATTTTCACCCAAAACACTGGTTTCAATCTCAACAAAAATTCTGGGGTATTTTCACCCAAAACACTGGTTTCAATCTCAACAAAAATTCTGCCAAAAATAGTACTGCAAAAATTTGCAAGAAAGGCATAAATAGCCAATATGGATGATCATCTATCTACTAGTATGCTTGTTTGATAGCTTCTGAGGTAAGTCCAACTCAAAAATGGTCCATCTAGAAGAGTTTTATGTTTTCTGGGCAAATTTATTTTCCATAAACTCTTTATTTCACTTGCCTTTTTTAAAAAATGTGATTTATCACCCAGCAATCCCACTTTGGGGCAGTTACTGGAACGATCACAAACAAGACCATACTAAAGGTACCAGCACAACTATGTTTATCGCAGCATTATTTACCATAGTTAAGCTATGGAACCAACCCAGATACCCCTCAGTAGATGAATGGATCAAGAAAATGTGATACATCACACACACACACACACACACACACACACACACACACACACACACACACACTGGAATTCTATGCCTCCCTCAGAAAGAATGACACCTCCCCATTTGTTAGGAAATGGAAAGACTTGAAAAACATATTAAGTCAAGTAAGCCAAGCCCAAAGAAACATAGGTCCTATGGTTTCCCTTATTTGCAATTACTAGTATATGTCTGAGACAAGCAGAAAAAGTCAAAAGCTATATACGTATGACCATATAAGATGATGCTAAGTGAAATGAACCTCAGAATAGGGACACAAGAGGTTTCATCTTTCTTGCTGTTGTTTCTAATTATAATGTACTATGTGGTTTTTTTTGTTTCTTTTGTATGTTCTTCCCCCATGGATAACCTTATTTTCATTGTATTTGGTTCTAGTGCCCTGTATCATGTATATACATTTTTCTAATTTGGGGAAGGGAAGGGAAATAACAAAATGCTGAACTAAGGATACAGGTTGACCCATTGTAACAATGAAATGAACTTTACAACTTTACAACTTTGGGGTGGGGGAGAGGAGTTGGGGAGGTGGGGGAGGAAGGCATGGTAGGGGAAAAACAAAGGAGGGGGTAACAATGCTCAATAGGAAATGTACTCATTACCTTACTCATGTAACTATAACCCTTCTGTACAGTGTCTTTACAATTAAAAATGGACACTAAAAATGTGATTTATCAAAAATAAAAATAGGTAAGGTTTTTTTGGTGTTTGACTATATAAATCCATTTAAATATCACGGTTGTTATGTAAATTTCACTTTTAAGCCTCTTTTATGACATCTAAGAAAACTTTAGCCTACAAAAAAAGTCAAAGTGAAATATAAGCAACCTGCCTAATCATAAAAGTACCACTTTCTTTAGGATGTCAGTAATTCTCAAAATTGCCTTAGATATTTGCGAGATATCAGAAATAGTAATGTAGTATTTTAAGTGCCAGAAATGCATTTTGTACCATGTAAGTACATGATCCTTAATGTACTAATCTCAGCAATATGTGTAATGAGGACTTTCAGTAACACTTATTTTAAGTGTCCTCTGAGAAATGCTAATTTACAATGAAACACCTATGGAAGTGCATGTGACATCTACATGAATACCAAATGAATTCATTTTGATCAATGCTATTGCAATGAATATAAAATGAATTCACAATGATAGGACATTTAAAGCATTACCAGATTTTCTTTTTAATATTACATGTGTTGTGAATATTAGCATATGTTAAGAATCAGATTGAATACATACATTTATACACATATAAACATATATGTATATACATATATATATATATATATATATATATATACACACACATTCAGGTACACCAAAAATGTATTTTTGATTGCACACATACACACAATTTTCTTTCTCTCTTTTTCTTCCTCACTCTCTTTTTCTTTATCTCTCTCCCTTTCTTTCCTTCTCTCTCCCTTTCTCCTTTCCTCCCTTTCTTTTGAGACAAGGTGCTACTGTATAGCACAGACTAGCTTTTCTTGCTTTAGCCTCCCAGAGCTGGGATTACAGGCTTAGTGTTCCATGATTTTTGTATTAGGGTCCCTGCATAATACAAAATCTTGTATGTATAAAATACTTATGTTTACAATTATAAAGCTATATACACTATAGCAGCAAACACAAAATTTGCTTTATAAGAGCAAGAAAACTGTGTGTTTTAGATGTTTCCAAATCTGCATCTTTAATATTTCTAACCCATTTGTGAGGACAGTGATGGGTGAATTGATTCATTCTACCTGTTAAAAGTCATTGGTGATTTTTGTGGTTCATCAAAGTTAATCCAGGATGGATGGACAGATGGATAGATAGATAGATGAATGGTTTGGTAATTGTCAGTAGAGCAATATTTAAACATGATCTCTAAGAAGCTGTAGCTTTTATTAGAGTTTCCAAGATGCCAGAATTTACAGGGAATGTATTAATTGTTCATTTTTATTTTCTTCCTTCCTTCCCTTTCTTCCTCCTTCCTTCCCTCATTTCTTTCTTTCTCTCCCCCACTTTCTTTCTTTCTTTCCTTTTTCTTCTTTCTTTCCTTCCTTTCTCTCTCCTTCCTTCCTCCTTTCTTCCTTTCTTTCTCTCTCTTTTCTTTCCTTTCTCTTTTCTTTCTTTCTCTTTCTTTCTTTCTTTCTTTCTTTCTTTCTTTTTCTTTCTTTCTTTCTTTCTTTCTTTCTTTCTTTCTTTCTTCCTTTCTTTGCTTTAACCACAAACTAAAGTCTACAAACTGGCTATTCTTCACTTTGACTGAGGAGGAGCCACTGTGAGTAATACAACCTCATTATCAACTAGGATTGACCTTGGAGGACTGTTTCTGTACTTTAGAGATTTGAGGAGCTGAATTAGTTGCCCAGTGTTGGTCTTGGAGATGAAATAAGCCAGACTTCATACTGTGGTCTCTGTCACACCTTAGCTTACAGAAGCCCTCCAATGGCCACATGAAATTTCTATCATTGTAATGAGTGGGTTGCATAACCAAATCAGAATGCACGCCAATAAATAATCAGCTGCACTCCATCTGTGTCAGACTCTCCCTCCTCAGCATCAGTCCTGTGCCTTTCCTTCCCTGCTTCACACCAAGGGTCAGCACCCATTGCCTGGAGACTTACTTTGATAACTCAACCTGATTTTGATAACTTTCTATTTCCTTGTCTCTTATTAGTTCTGTATGCTTCCAACCAGATTATCTCCCTCATAAGCAAGTTAGATTCAGTGACTGATCTGCTCCAAATTTTCCAATGTTTTCCCTAACCTATAGGATTCCAATTGAATGTCTTGTGTGGTGCGGTGTATAAGGCTTGGCAACTTGTCCAGCTGCATCCCCTACCATCATCTCATATACATGGTTTGGCTCCAACAGTGCTGAATTACGATGGCCTTTCACACCTCTGTGCCTTTCTGCATGGTTTCTTTTCACCTGTCTGGCTATAAAACACCTGTTTGTTCTTTGAATTTCAGTTCAAAAGCTTTTCTTTCCACAAGGCCATGCTGGTCCCCTTGCTACCATCTGAATCCCAGAGACTCCACAGTGGCACTTTTCACACAGAATTAGAATCTTCACTTAACATGTCCATAGTGTAACTAGACTATAAAATCTTGCACTGAGAACAATATTTTATTTATCTTTGTTTCCCAAGCCTCTCTGGTGTCCCTTCTTTAAGCAGATATTCTGAAATCCACATTCACAAATTGCTCCATAAAAGCCCTCCTGGTTTGAATTGACCCAAGAGAACATTCTAAGTAAGTGTGGATAAAAGTATGAGCTTTAAGTCTAACTCATTCTCTAGCATCTGCAAAGCCTCTTAGGAAATCAAATTACCAAAACATTAACCCCAAAATAAAAACATCCGGGATTTATTAATTTTCTGCTACATGTTTTGTATGGTTTTGATTGCTTTATGTATATTAGTTCATATAAAGCTCACAATTGCCATACAGCATTGCTATTACTACACTCATTTTATGATGGCTAAATCAGGGTTGATAGAAGTTATAGTTGACTTGGTCAAAGATACAGAAATAGAGGACAGAGTATTCAAATATTGTCTTAAGTCCTGTGTCTGTAACTTCAATCACCTTTCATAGGTGTTCTAGAAGCCTCTGGAACCGGTAAATTAGAGAACCTAACAGCTCCAGGAAGGTAAGTCCAGAGTTACTTGTTTGTTTATTTCTAAGAGCCAAAATGAGACCCTTATCCAACTATCACTCACTCTCCATTCATTAAGCAGAGCCTTCTTTACATTAGAAAGTTTGGATTACAATCCTCCCACACAAGAATTGTAGTCATGAGAACTGGGCTGTGAACTCTGAAGGTTTCACCTATTTAGGTAAATTGAGTCTTCTTTCTTTCTTTTCTTTTTGACAAAGGCTTAGTGCCTCTGTGTGTGTAGTTTTTTTAATCTTCTTTTGAAATGATTTGTTATTTTTCTACAATTTCTTTTCATAGAGTACAGTCTAGTACCAGTTTCACCTTAAACTTCGATGAAAAAAGAGTTTGTAAATTGGACACAGTGGGCTTTATTTGATTTTCATAATTGGAATTTTGTTTTTGCATGGACTGGAAAGCATCCTAAGTAGACTGAAGCCAAGTTTTTAAACTGCCCACTTGGAGTTTCAGCATTTTTTTAAAGGAGAGAAAAAAGCAAAACAAAATATCTGTGAGTTTCTAGAAGAATCTGAGCTTCCGGGGAAGTTCAGATTGGGACAGAGGGATGGGATGGATCATCACCAGCATGACAGTCAACTCTGGAAGCAGAGAGTACTTAATACCCAAAAGTCACCAAGGTCTATCTCCATGTGGAAGTCTCCTCCCCTCTGACATCCATGGGCAATTTTCAGAGCCATGGAATGCATCCTATAATGTCTGAAACAAAATCAATAGCTGCTGTCCACAGAGGGAAGAGCTGAATGACCCCAATCCAGGTTCCCCATCACTCTCCATTCAACAGTGTCATGCTTTATCAACAACCAAAGTTAAAACAAGATCCCACAAAGCCATCTAGGTCAGGAGCTGTGCTAAAGGGACTCGGTAATAATTCTGGTATTGTCTAGAAAAGGAAAAGAGCATCATACCCTTCAAAGAAGGAATTAGGTATTTTATAGGGGCTAAAATAAGATGCTTGACGTATAGAACTCAAGTGTTGATTAATTTTGTCTACTTACAAACTACTGGAACAGTCCGCTCAAATGTTACCTTCCCTGAGATGTCTCCCACATGCTAAATTCACAGCATTAGTACTTGGCTCCAACAACAATTTAGTCTGATGTCCATCATCCATCTTCCTACCTTCTAGAATGTGGCATAAATAGACACTCATGGAACTCTGATGACACCAAGCATAGACTGTGTTTCCAGTAACTGGAACATAGAATTGGGGGGGGGGTCATCAAAGTTTCTTCTTCAAAGGGCTAGATGGGAAGTATTTGGGCTTTATGGATTACAGGGTCTTGGTTAGAACTGATCTGTGGCCATTGTGCAGAAATGTGAAAATGAATGAGTTTGTTGTATTCAAAAACATTTCTTTACAAAAACATGTGTGGGCCAGATTTTATCCTGGGATCACATCTCCTAACATATACTAGCCTATTAAAAAAATCAGAAGGGAAGAAAAGAGAGAGGAGGGAAAAAGCAGAATGAGAAAGTAAGTAGAGAGGAAAAGGTAGAGAGAGAATAAACCCAGAAATAAAGTAAGAATGAGACAAAACATGATATCCCTTCCAGATGGTGAAGAGCTATTCCTAGTGAGTTTCTCTTCAGCAGAGTATTTAGTCCACAAGAAACAATTCTAATTAGAATCCTCCTATTATATTTCACATTGCATTCTCTACATGTAAATCTTCCAAACAGTTTCTCTCTTTTGGCAAATCATTATTTCACATTTATTAAGACAAAGTACTGTTGAAAGGCTCTGCTGCTGGCTTATAACTATAGCCTGTCTACAGGTGTCATATTTTATGCACTGAAAAGAGAGAGTATTGTTCTGCCATTCTCCATGAAGGAGCTACGAGTGCCTGGAAACAAATGACTTTTGACTGCCGATCAGAGCTACGCTTTAATCAGTTACTGGTCTATGATCAATAATTAATCATGCTATTCTGCCTAGGCAATAAATAATGGGAAAAATAGCAATGAATATATAGTTGGTCAGATTTTCCCTGGGGTGAAACAGGAAAGGACCAACATGAAAGGCTGTCTGGATAACCCTTAGAATCTCAACATACAGCTTTTATTGAAATTCCAGGATGGTTAAGGCCCTTAGTATAGGAAGGAGAATTGTCATCCCTGGTTGAATAATAACAATCCCTGATTGAGTCAAGTGTGTTTAAGCTAAGACAACTGAAGAGGAACTTGCAAGTTCTGGACTGACTGACATGAGACAGGCCAGATGTCTGTAAGTACTACACTGGTCCATACTATACCATACCTCTCCTCCGGTGGAGCTGGAGGTGACTGGACAGCAAAGGAATGCAAACCTAAACATAAACACAAAGAGTCTTGTAATACCTGTAATACTCATCAGCCACATAGTCTGTGTAAATTTCAACTTTATATGTTAAATCCTGTTACAGTATCCAGTGACTTGACTACTGCAAAGTTTTATTATGGAGAATTTTATAAAGAGAATAATTATTTTATCTTAGTGTAGCCAATGAAAGCAATATATGTGTGCCACAGTTTCTATAAGTCAGGAGACTGGGTGAACTAGCTGGGGACAGGGGGTCTTGGCTCAAGCGCTAATCACAGTGCCAGTGAGAGACTATGCTCTTTTCTACAACATAGGGGTCCCTCCCAAGCTCATGTGGTGGTTGGTAGATCTAGTTGCTTGTGACTGGGTAATGGTGAGCCCTGGCTTCTTATCAGCGGTCACCATAAGAACCATGTCGTAACATTTTTACCCATTCAAATGAAGGTGTAGAGAATGGCAGATGCATGAAGATAAGAAGGCAAGCGGCGGGAAACAAAACCAAAATTTCAATATATATCTTACAAAATTAAGAAAATTTTGGAATGGATGGATAAGAATGTTGGAAGAGAATGTTGGTCAATGTTGACACTGACCAAAACACATTGCCCATGGTATTCATAAGCTGCCTTGTTGAATGGCAACTCTTTTGTACCACTACTTAAAGATAATAAAAATATTTTTAAAAAAGATACATAGGAGGGAATCTACAGTGAACCCAATATTTTTCATTGTTCTTCAGATTAAGAGGGTCATGCATTAGTAATATAGCTCAATAAAAGCACAACTGCCTAGCAGGGACAAAACATTGGGTCTGATTACCAACAGCACTAGATAGATAGATAGATAGATAGATAGATAGATAGATAGATAGATAGATAGATAGATAGATAGATAGATAGATAGATACATGCATACATACATACATACATACATACATAATTTTAGTAGCTGGTTTTTCTTTTTCCTTTAACAAAAAAGAAGTCTTGACAATAATCTCCATTAAGAGGTGTTAATCCATCATGCTAGCTTTATATGCTCTTTTCAGGTCTTTCTGTGCTTTAACAAAAACATGCCAATGCAGATGACACCGTCTTGCATTTGGATTGTAGCAATATTTTTTGATAGAAAATTCATGGTACTCTTTATAAGATGTCCTCAGCCATCTTTTAGTCTACCTGGGCTAGCATTCTAGTCCCCCACTAAAACTTTCGCCTTCCTACATTCTGAGAACACATAGCTGAACTCATCAATAGCCTTCCTAACCACTGTGGCACCTGCCAATGCCTGGATCTGCCTCTGGGTCTACACAGCCAAGCCTTGCTGGAATGACCCCTATTGGCAAGTGCAGCTAGGCTTCAAACCACTGCTATCCCTGCCCCTTCCATAGCTCTGAATAAAGGACAGAAAGGGTCACCAGGTTGATTTATTGAGGGAAGTTAAGAAAGCAAATTCATGAAGATGATCTAAGAAACTCCTGAGCCACACTGGGAGCAAGTTCACAAAGGAATACTAATTCTTCCATCCCCAAAGACCACCTCCCTACTTATCTACCTGCTCACCTTTCTCTTCACTACTAATCAGTTTTGGAATGGCTCTCTTTCAGATATATGGCTCTCTTTTCAAATATATGGCCAAACCTTTAAGAAAAAAAACCGTGACACTGGGATCCAGTGACCTTACTTAGCTCTAAACCTTTCAAACACATGGGATCTCTCAGCCTCTCAGCTATTCTTTTTCAATGTCTTTTAATCAACTAAGACAAGTTGTTTTAAATTAAATATAGATTTACATTTCCTTCAAGTTTGTGACCAGTGCAAATTTGCCCTACCCTATTCTGTCACATTGGACCAAGAAATTGCAAAAGGCAAAAAAACCTGAAGAGCAGGGTGAACTATACAAAAGTAGTCAAAGAATTCACCTGCTAAGACCCTCAGCATCACTATTTGTATCATGGACAAGGGACTTCAGCATGGCTGGGCTGCCCATATAGAATTTCCTAGGAAAATAAGTCAGCATTCATCTCTTGTAAGATATGAAAGACTCTGGGCAGTGTAGTATCAGGTCTCTCCTCTATAAGAAAAGCTAACAAGAAATCATGGCACACAAAAATCCAGATAGCTAAATACCTCCCAGCACTACTTGAGCTGATGGGGAGCTGATGGGAAAAAGGATCACATGTACAGATGTTCACACCACATAGAAGCACCAACACAGGAGATTAGGTCTTGACTTGTTGGCCATCCTGACTGGCTGCCTTTATTTGAATTGGAGAGGACTTGCAGCCCCTTCAGAGAAGGGTACACAGCCAAGGCAAACCAAACACAATCTGCCTCTTTGTGAACTGCAAGCAATTCCCAACTGCCTGAGCTAATGGTACAGAGCAGTAGAGCAGATAACCCAATACGGTGGATAATCTCAAAATCATTTTCCATTTGGCTTGTGGAATGAATTAAATGATTTGTTTCAGCTTCAGCAGATTTACCTTCCTAATTGTGTTTTTTCGTTAGGCTAGAAATATTCAACATCTCAGAATGCAGCCAGGGACTTATAAAATGTGGCAAATGATAGCAGTATGAGAGAGAGCAACACAGAGGTCACTCAAGTCAGCAACATCTACTGAGTGCCAACAATATGCAAGTCACTGAATGGGACATCAGGTGACAGAAGAAGTTTCTTCACTATCTGGGTTGTAATGTATGTTCTCACCCTGATTATCAGTGTGCAGTGTGCTACTGTCACAGAATACTATGAGCCATTATTTATTAACACTGGAAGTTTACTTGGCTCAGGTTCTTGGAAGCTGGGAGATCCAGAACAGAGAGGCCACCTCTACCAAAGCCCTTCACACTGAGTCTTAACACAGTGGAAAGTACCACATGACAAAAGAGAGGATATGGCAAGAGGACAGAGAACAGAAGGGATGCAACTTTGTTTTATCAACAGCCTACTCTCATGATAATTCACTCTCTCCTATGATAACGGCATCCAGCCATTCCAAAAGTTGGAGACCTCATGCCCACCTCTCAGTACTATTGCATTGGGGATTACATTGTCAACATTTGAACTCTGGGAACATTCAAGCCATAGTATGTAGTAAATAAGACCATGTTTTATAACATTATAACACACTTCAGAGAGACATGTGGTTATAGAAATGGCATGTAAATACAAACTTTCCTATATTTAAAGTTTCCCTAAATATTCAACAAATACTTGTTGAACATATAGATGGATAGATGGAATAAAGAGTATATTCAGAATGCAGTCAAATGAATAATTTTAACAGGAAGTATATGTGAACTTTCAAAAAGAGGGAACTCCTTGTTCACTAAGGGTTTAGGAAAGGTAGCCTACAAATCAGCAGCTCAAGGAGGTAAGCCACATTTCTCTCTTAGGCCTTTGCACAGGTGCTGAACATGATACATTCACTCTCCATCTCTGCTTTTGAGTTCATCCTCCTCATCTTGTAGATTCCAACCCTGCTCCAGAAACATTTTCAACCCAGACTATACCAGTTCCCAGGTATGTACTTTCCTAATACCCTAAACCTTACCCAAAATCAGACCTTACCTTTGCAGTATTTATATGTTGGATTGTAAACTGCATGCTGGCAGGGATTCTCTCTCTCCCTGTCTCCCTGTCTCCCTGTCTCCCTGTCTCCCTCCCTCCTCCCCCTCTCCTCATGGAGCTTGAACTCAGGTCCTGGACATTGTTCTTGAACTCAAGGCCAGTATTCTACCACTTGGAGCCACAGCTCCACTTTCCAGTTTTCTGGTAGCTAATTGGAGATAAGACTCACACGAGTCTTTCTTGCACAAGCTGGCTCTGAACCATGATCCTCAGATCTCAGCCTCCTGAGTAGCTAGGAAAATAGGCATGAGCCACCAGTGCCCCTTCTTTTAATGCTATATTTCTAACACTTAACATGGTGACTTGAAAACAGTGAGATGAGATAAATATCTGGGATGAGGCAATAAACAGAACTAAGTGCTAACTTCAGGAAACAAACCTTAACTGAGAAGAAAATACTTAGGTGAAGAAAGGAGATATAGAAATTCCAGGAAAAGGAGTCTTTCTTTGTACCCATGTAGACATAAAAATAAACAGGAAGAAGCAGGGTGCCAATGGCTCCCATCTGTAATCCTAGTTTTTCAGAAGGCTAAGACCTGAGGATTGTGGTTCAAAGTCAGAACAAACAGGAAAGCTTCTGAGATTCTTATCTACAATTAAGCACCAAAGAGCTGGAAGTGGAGCTGTGGTTCAACTGGTAAAACGCCAGCCTTGATCTTTCAAGCTAAGAGACAGTGTTCAGGCACTGAGTTCAAGCCCCTGTACCAGTACAAAATAAATAAATAGGAGAATTTAATAGAATCATTACTGGCTATTTCATAAAATTGTAATGAGGTTTGGAAATTTATTTAAAAAATAATAGCTGAGTTGAGTGTTCCAGAGAACACATCTGTTGAGTGTTCTCAATAAGCTAGTTTAATGGCGCATTCCATGGATGCTCCTAGCAAACCTGAGAAGTAGCTATCGTTCTCCTTTACAAAGGCAACAATAAAGCTACCAAAATTTAAGGTCATTTAGGAAGTATCCAGCCGAACCACTATTTGCACTCAGACATATTCATCCATATGAGTCCAAAGCCCATGACTTTAACAACTAAGCAAATCTGGTACTGTGTTTAAAACTTTTTTTTTATTGTGAAAATACTGTACAGAGGGGTTACAATTACATGGGCAAGATAATGAGTACAATTCATATCAAGCATTGTAGCCTCCTCCTTTGTTTCCCCTTCCCATCACTTCCCATCCTTCCCCTGCCCCCCCTGAAATCCTCCCCGTCCCCCCACACACACCAAAGTTGTAAAGTTCATTTTCCACATAACGACTTATACATCTCATTGTTGCAATGGGTCCACCTGTATCCCTATTTAAACGATTTGTTTTTTCCCTTCCCCTCCACAAATTATACTGACATCAAATACAGTGAAAGCAGGAGTTACTTGGTAGTTATAACATGTACTCACAGCCATCGTCAATACCCAAAATAAAAAATACCAAAATGAGTTAACTGGCAAGCTAGCCACTGAAGGAATCATAATTTTCGCAAATATGAAATACAATTCTATTTTATTTGATCATGTACACCTTGTATTGCATGAGTGGAGAAAACTCAAAATATTTCTGTATCTTAAAAATGGGAGAATTGGGCTGGAAAGGTGGCTCAGTGGTAGAGTGGTTGCATCACATGCATGAAGACCTGGGTTCGATTCCTCAGTACCACATAAGCAGAAAATGTCAGAAGTAACACTGTGACTCAAGTGGTAGAACGCTGCCTTGAGCTGAAGAGCTGAGGGACAGTGCCCAGGCCCAGAGTTCATCCTACAACCGACAAAACACACACACACACACACACACACACACACACACACACACACACACAAACTGGAGAATTTGGTTTTTATTATTGGTTTTTGTCATTGGTTTTCATAACTGATATTGAACCCAAAGCCATGTACATGCTAGACAAACATTGTATCACTGAGCTTTACACACAGCTCTAAATCTCTGTCTCCATCCTTCCTTCTTTTTATCCTTTCATCCTTCTTTCTTCCACTTCTTTAATAAAGCCTATGCCTCTAGTTCATAAACTTGGAGAAGAGCCAGGCACTAGTAGCTCACAACTATAATCCTAGCTACTCAGGAGCTCTGAGGATCGTGATTTAAAGACAGCCCAGGCTAGAAAGTTTGTAGATTCAAAGTTCATAGATTTCCAACTAACCAACAAAAAGCTGAAAGTAGAGGAGTGGCTCAAGTGGTAGAGCACCAGCCTTGAGAGGAATAAGAGCATGAGCAGATGAAGAGAGCATGATCAGGCCTTGAGTTTAAGCTCCAAGACAGATACAAAACAAACAAACAAACAAACAAAAATAGGAAGGAAAGAGGGTTGTGATCTATTTAGTGTGCCTGGTTCAGGAGAATACAAAGCATACAATAATCTCAGTTGTGGACTTAAAGAGTGAGCATTTACCATTCAGTTAACTGCAATTGTAATCATAAAAGGTTAAGCAGGCAAGGTGTGGCAGTACACACCTGCAATCTCAGCATGGTACTCAGGAGGCTGAGGGAGGAGGATGGCGAGTTAGAGGCCAGTCTGTCTGGCTTACCTAGTGAGACTGCCTCAAAAAAAAACAAACAAACAAAATTCACCAATAAATAAATAAATATAAAACAAAAAGGTCAAGAAGGCATTTTAAACCTGGGTCCTCTTATCTGTAGTCACTAAAATCATCTACTATTGAATTGAAAATATAAGATTCTGTAGGAGACAGTGTCAGTTGGGTTGGCTAGATTTGAACTACTAAAGAAAATTTAGCCATGGAAAAAGCATATGTTTGACAACATAATTGCAAATAAATATCACAAGTAAATACAGTGAGCAAAAGCCTTTTTCCTTTGTCACTGAATTTCTTGGCACCCCATTGGTACATCCTAAATGGCGGACCCTAGATCATCCTCGCCTCTCACTAAGCACTTCTTGGTATTCTTACTAATAACAGTAGGTTTCAATTTCCTCTCTGGAGACTTCAGTAGTCTCATTTTACCATAACGAGGACTTGAAAAAATGATTTATTTTAATACATCTGAAAAATGCACCGCTGAAAATCATGAAACTCCAATTTGTCCTAATGACGGCCATTACCTCTCAAACAGGTATGCTGAGGTAGACTACTGGGGAGGGGCGGGTTCATATTTGGAAGACTGTAGGAAGCATTCTCTGAGACCTGGGTACAAACCCATAGAACAAGGAGATTCACAGGCTTAGCTTCACAGTCTCAGGGAGCATGCCTCAGATATTCTGGGTTTTGAGACAAGTGGAATTATGCCCCACTAATTTATACACCAATGAAACTGGCCAGTTGGCAAGTCCACAATTAATGTGAATGCCAAATGGGAAGGCAGCTTTGTTTCATCTCAGAGAATACTTCATGGAACAGCAGTCTCCCAGCTGAAAAATCCACACAGTCTCCTCTCTCCTCTCTCTTTAAACTTGGAGCCGATGCTGGCATTTCTTCATCTCTATTCACTCTATCATTATGATGCATTATACAATGTAATGATGTAATACACCGGAAAGCCGAACTGTGTGTGCCTTGCCAAAAATAATAAGAAGAAAAGTATACAATTATTTTCTGCTATGAAAGCCACTATCACTATCATTTCATCCTTCTCCAGCCAAAATGAAAGCTTCCCTAATGGCTCCGAGTCTCTTTATGTTTGTGAATTGAACATGAATGTGAAAAGTAGGGCGTCACCTTGTCGGTACCGAGTTAGAACTTTTAAAGGATGTAAACAAATTCATCACTGGAGCACGGGAGGCTGGGTCTAGAATCTGCTTCTGCCATCTTTCCTATAGTGTGAGTGCTGGTGTGATTCAAAATGTTACCCAAGCCTTTATTTGTTCATCACAAATTTTCCTAAGACGGGTCTACCTTTTCATGTGTCATTAACATTAACCTACAATCAAAAGGCACTGTTCTGGGTAGGATACAAAGTCACCGTCTGCTGTCTGCTGGTGGCTGTGTCTGCGGCTGATTAAATCAATAAAAGAATTAAAGTCATAAAACCTCAGAAATAAAGCCAACTAATTGTTCCATCCACCTCCCTCCCCCCCCCCACACACACACACAAAGTATAAAACACTATTTTCAGTTACAGGAGCAGAAAAATTGGCTTAAGAATCAGATATTTTTAATAGTTCCCAAGAAAATATTCTCAAAAGATTGCAATACTGAACAGACTTTTCCCTTTTTAATTCACCCAATTTTCTGAATTTGCCGCTCCTTTTCTCCCCTTGGCTATCTCCCATCACTGTGCCCACATTGTCTGGGTAGAATTCTACAGCCTATCTAATGGGGTTTCTTCTTTGGTGCCCAGAATCAGCCCCTTATTAACAGGACCACAGGGAAAGAAGAGAGCCGTATCCTTGACCGTCCAGCTTTGCTGCCAGATTCTCTGTCAATTTGGAATGCAACGACAATTCAAAATGATATTTTCAGCACTGTTATTATAATTGTAAGTGAGAAGTGGCTGATTAGGTGGAGGCCAGAGGAAAATTTTCAGGGAACACAGGGGAAAGAGCAGAGGGCAGCCTGCCGTCCACTGCATTCTGTCTCAGTTCCAGAAAACTGCCATGACAGAGTCTCATTCAGAAACCCAGCCACAGATCATAAAGCTGCTAAGTAGGCTGGCCACCCGCTTTATGCTGAAAATTTGTGAGATGCCATTTTTTTTCCTGCTTGGCAAAATTAGTAGGAATGCTTAACGTAATTAATTTTTATACTAAACACGTGTTGTTATTTTTTTTTAATGTACAATTACCAAACCATCGAAACCACAGTGGAGCGCAATCAGATGTGCCTGACAACACATAATTGACAGAAAGGACGTGCAGGAAAATAACGTGAAAACATAAAATAAATGGTTATTGCTCTTTAGAATCTGCATTTAAAGAGTGGAATTAATCATAATTATGCATTATTAGCTAATAATTGGGTGGAAACACACAGGGCATATCTTTGTTTATTGTTGCTGTTGCCATTATTATTACTGTTATTATTATTTGGGGTAGAAAATTTTTACCAACCTGAGATTGTTTTGAAGAATTCTCCATGATTGCTCCATGTACACACTGCCAGTAGACTATTTTGGATTCAACACTTACAGCTGAAACACAGTCACCTCTGGAGAAGCCCCCAGAAACCCCAAACATCTCCTGAAAACATACAGGCAGGTGTAAGGTAGATTTCCTCATCCAAAGAAAGCCAGGGAGGGACAGAAGGAGGCTCTAAAGTCTACACTGACTCAAGCATCATTCAATGTATTATTTCTTTATTCTCTTCTCCAATCTCTTCTCCAATAGGTAAATAGCTAGGTGTTTTCTGCAGACATATATATTATATTATTTTCAAGAAATAAAAATAGGATTAGACATATATGGCGACTAAGTTTTTAATGGCAGTCGATCAACAATAGATATATACCACGTAAATTGTATTTGTATCAATGAGATGAGCAAATGGCAGCTCTGTAGTACTTTCCGACTTAGGGCCCTAACACCTCTTGAAGCCACCCATCTAATTGCTTTTACTTTGGGGAATATGCTATGTGTCCTGTGGTCAAATTCCCATGCTATGAAACCATGAAGACTAAATACCAGTGCATGAAAGGGAAAGTGATATCCTCAAAGTGTCAAAGCAACCAGTTGGATGGTGGAAAATGTGCTAACATGGCCAAATTCCTCGGTGTTTGTGAAATAGAAGAACTTAAGTGATTTTCTTTTCCTTTCTTCACATTTTGGTGTCATGTAAATTGTCAAAGAAACAACACACGGGACCAAACAGGAAATGAAGTAGTAGAGAGCAAAAAAGATAAAGTTGGCTCTTTGAATTCAAATTTTTTGCATATTCTGAAAAACAAAATCAGCTTGATAAGTTCAATCCATTTATTCTGTTTATTCAACAAGTACCTTTTGATTGCTTGTTGTGTATCAGACACTATTTCAAACCCTAGGGATTTGGTAACAAATGTTATTTGTGAGAGATAGCTATTAGGGGTTGGGGAGAAGGAAACAAATAATTAAAATATTAGTAGATTCGAAAGTAGTATGTACTTTGGAGACAAATATAGCATAGAAAAAATATAGCATAGTAAGCATATGCAGAGTGAGTTGTTAATATGATCCTCAGTAAAGATCTAGAACTCATGGCCTAATAGAGAGCTGTTTTCTGATTTATGAATTCATATAAAAAGCCTTTCAGAGTTATAAGATGCACAGTATGCTCCAGTTCTTATTTATAAAAAACCATTTCTTGCAAAGAATATAAATATAAGTAAAAATAAACACTTCAACAACAACACACACACACACACACACACACACACACACACACACACACACACATCTATACAAGTAAACACAGTATTTGCAACTTTTAAGTTTAAGTAGACTCCAGAAACCCAGAATCTATGATCCTTTTATTCAAAGTTTTAATACAATGGTCAAAAACAATGCAATTTCTATTACCCTCATAGAAAATGTTCTTCATTTCCAGGATACACATGGTTCCTGGATTCTTAAAATTATGTTTATTTAAATAAAAAACACTTAGCTTAACCCAGCTCTGGACACATCCATCCTTCCAAGCTCCTAGCTACATATTCAACTGATGGGTCCAGAAAGTGTTCAGGATCCCTTCCTCTCAGAGGCCAGAGCTCAGTCCTTACTGGCTCTAACTTGGGGAGCAGGGAAGAGGGAGGAGTTAGGAAGGTGGGGAGGGAAGGGATGGTAGGGGAAAAACAAAGGAGGAGGTAACAATGCTCAATAGGAAATGTACTCATTACCTTACTCATGTAACTGTAACCCCTCTGTATGGTAGTTTTACAATAAAAAAACATATAAAAAATAAAATAAAAATATTCTCCTGGGGGGTTGGAGAATAATGAGGGAAGGGGTAAGAAGTTTGACAAGAAATGTACTTAAAACCTTACTTAGGTAACTGTAACCCATCTGTACATCACCTTGACAATAAAAAGAAAAAAAAAACAAAAGAAAAAAGAAAATTTAGTACAAGCAAATTACATACTGTGATTCAGATAGGAATAACAAGGAATGGAGGAGGAGCCTCAAACTCTAATTCCAAGTACTATCACTACTAGTATTCCGAACCATCAGAGGACATTTCTCCTTGGGTACGTAGCCAACAGAGGTAAAAACAAATATTTTCCCCATGTTTGACTGGATATGGTAGTATGGTGATAGAGATTCTCCATTTTCACCTCTGTTTTTATTATTGATATTACACATAATGATTCATGATTCCTTTCCAATCATTAGTGCTAAACTCCACAAACTGGGACCTTTAGGGAAACAATTACATGTCATACCTGACTTCCCCTATGTGTCCTCTTTCTGCTTCTGTTCACTAGCCTTTATTTCTCTCCACCTTTATTATCAACCAAGTAAACCTTGTTATGAATGCAATTTAACCACTACCTTCTAAGGAAACTTGCAACTTAGGTCTTTTTTCTGTCATTGAAATAAAAAAAAAGTGCTCTACTACACAAGAGTCTCCAGATTCTCTACAGACAAAGTCCTGGGGGCCAGAAGCCCTTGAAATATCTTTCAACTATTCCACTTAGGCACCTACCTCCAGATGAGCTGGAGTTCTAATTAGCTTTTGGCAAATTGATGAATGTTTTCTCAAGATACAGAAAGAAAATAGAAAAAAAAAAAGAAGTGAAGAAGACAGAAATCATTTCTTCCAAGCCACCTGTCCTGTCCTGAAACTAGGGACACTAGCCTTAAATGTTTGAAAGGCAAACAGAACTAATTTGGACATGAGTGGGAAAGATATACTTTTATCAGTCTGCAAATATACAAATGTTTTTCTTTGGGGATGTTTTTGTGGGGGACGGGGTCAGATCTGAGATGGCTTCTCCATTGTCTATGACCCTACATCCTTTGTCTCCTAGAGAGATTTAATCTGTGACACTGAACACAGTTTATGGCTGATGATTTTTCTCACCCAGACTGTCATTACCTTCTGTAGATGTCCATAGAATAGGCGTGAGTAGAGAAGTGTAAAGGTACCCACAAATAGTGTTATTTCCTGGAGAATCTATTAACTGTTAACTTAGAAATATGATTTTACTCATTTCAGAACCTCATGGCTTTGAAGCTCAATTTGATAAAGCATGTTAATTATGCTTCTCTTTAACATGATTTATAGGACATTAGTGACAGCAGGGGAGTGTTTACTCCATGCAGGTAAGGTACCACAGTCTAGGGGCTACCTCTGATTTCCATGTAATTAGGAAAATTTGGCACACCCAGGAGCCTAATAAGATCGCCGCTCTCCTTCCCTCCCGAAAATGCAGAGCAAAGTCACTGACTGCCATCTTACCCCTCCCAGTGTGCAACAGCTTTCTATATTATAAAATGAAAGGCAAGCAAAGAAAAGTAGCATCTGTATATCTGTGTCTTTTGTGAGTGACTTTGTAATGGCAAGATGGTTTAGTTGCTAGCAATGCTAGCAATTGTGTGAATGAAAATCAGAACAGACTGCTTTCTGTACTCAGGTATATGTCAAAAGATCACTGACATACACAAGGCCTTACTTCGTGTGCAAGTGCATATTTACATAATTGTGCACATGTGTGCATCCTTTCAAAACACATGGCAGGGGGTGGATGGTAGATGCTGTTTAAAAGACGAGTCTGTGGAAAGCTCCCTGTTTCATTGTTGATGTGATTGAAAATCCTGAATGCAAAAGAGACTTAAGAGCCTACAGATGCATAATGACCACCGAAATGGAAAGAATGTGTACCTTTTTGTACCTCCATTGTGACCATCTCTCGTGGAGTCATGAAATGGTTACATACTTTCCCTATTTCTCTACCCCTAGCCTCCAGGTAACCATGTTTATACAGATCTCTTCCTCCGTCTGTGCATATCTCTTTCAGAAACATGGTCCCTCAATTAAGAGCTTCTGCCAATTTATACTTTCTGTGCCTGTGACATATGCCTAGATGTAGCTTTTAGGAAACCCACATGCATTTTTATAGTACTAGAGCATCAAGCATCTATACCATATAAACAAGGCTTTTGCAGGGTCCTTAAAAGGTAAACATCCACAAACAATTATGAACCCATTTTAAGGATGTTTAGAGAGAAAGAGTTTTGCTGTTATTATGGGAAGAAGGGTCAGGGATTACAGAGGAGAAGTCAATGTTTTTCTCCCTTTATGAAAATTAAAAAGGTATTGTTCCATTGAATTTTGATATGAGCAGTATTTTAGTTTGTGTTTGCAGGCAAAAAATTGTTTGTGCCACAGATAGATAGATAGACAGACAGACAGACAGAAAGAAAGATAGATAGGTAGGTAAATAGATAGATAGATAGATAGATAGATAGATAGATAGATAGATAGATAGATAGATAGATAGATAGATAGATAGAGAAATAGAACTATTGCTAATATGTGTATGGGAAGAATACTTTAAAACACAATAAAATGTTATCTCTGATTAGAAAAGAAAGATGAATTCTCCTGCTAAACCAGGTAACCCTAAAAGCATGTTAACATGAAATACTAAATAAAATGCTACTCATCTATAATAAATCTTATTACACATTTTGGCAATTTTACTACTAACATAGTGAAGGTTTCAAGCAATGTTTGAAAATAGAAATCTTAAATTGAATCATTGTTGCATGAATATATGCAAAATATTCATTTCTAGCACTGTGAGGGTTGAGTGCTTTTAAATTGGAGAAATCACTCATGACTTCACCTTTTCATGCAAGATAAAGTTGTATGTGGTAACATCATTACAATGTCACGAAAGGAGTGGAAATCATACAACACTTCTGCCTACAGCTAATATACAAAAAAGAGCTTCAATATTTTTCAATATTGTTCAATATTTAAAGGTGCAGTGCAAGGCTTTAAATATATTTTAAAAAAATCATTAGGCTTTAGATGGCAGTGCGGCCTTTACTGAGCTCAATGACTAATAAAATCATTGATGAGATCTCTTTAATATTTAACAGAATGCATGTCTTAGCTAGTTGTCTATTTTCCAGTCCTTTCTTTGCAGATGTGGCTAAATATAGATAGTTTTAAAAGAATTTATGTAGAGGTGATTATAGATTTTAACTATAACACCAAACTAAAACTATTTATTCAATGATACTGTCATAACAAGAGAAAAGGCATTCTGACACTTAAATAGGATTTTCTATCACTTCCTTAACAGAAGATAGCTTCAATAGGAGCTAATACATTTATACATACTAACATCAGGAAATTCAATCAGGGAAAACAAATGAGCAGATTTTTAAATGAGTTGTCGAACCATGAATCATCATAGAGGGTTAGGAAGATTATATGAAACTGCTATTTTTTTATTGAAGATAACAATTATCATTGTTAATCAAAGACTTTTCTGTTTTTGTTTTTTTTTCAAACCACTGATTAAAAATAATTAAGGGCCAAAGTTTAGACTCAAAATTGTGTGTGTGTGTGTGTGTGTGTGTGTGTGTGTGTGTGTGTGTGTGCGCACTGATGTAAGATTAGTTCTTATTTTGCGATATTAATTTATACAGTTAATCTATAGGGAGGTGTCACACTAAGGTAAAGTAAGGCATTCACAGTTTCAACTTTAAGCCCTATTTATGTGTGAAATTGATAGCTCCATTTCTGTGATCAAGTCACCAGTCCAGCACTTTAAAGTCATGGTCTATGAAATAAAATTGTCTCCCTTTTGAATGTCAACCCCTAAAACCAAATATTCCCATTTATTAAAATAAAAATGTAAATTTATAAATTATCATCCTATTTTTATGTAAAAGCATTCTGGAAAGTACCACATACCATTGTCACATGGCAAACAGCCCTCCCCATCATTGGCTGTTGCTAGGTTACCAGGAAATGGAATGGACCATTGCCAATGATGAATTAACTGATGAGCCAGGATGACAGTAATCTTTGTCACTGGATGCAGTAGCTGTCTGAGCCCTGTCATTTTCTGCATTTCATGTTAAACAGATATACCTAGATTGTACAACAATACAAAGAAGAATCTGAAAAGAAGGAAGTAAACTTTGACAATCAGAGGGCAGTAGTTTTTTTATATACAAAACATACAAGGCTTATTACCTTCAGTGAAGAATTCAATCCAACACTCATTAGCTTTTCTTTTTTTTAAATTAAAATCAGTGAGCAAATGAAACTTTGTTCTACATCAATAAAACAGATTCAAAAGGTTACATACTGGAAAGCATGCTGTAGTCTGTCTACACAAAGCCAGAACACCCAGCTAAATTATGAAAAATTCACAAAATAATCAGGATGTTTAGTCCTTGATGTTAAGAATTCGAGTATGTACATAGGTAAAAGTCTCCTTATTTGGTGAATTGTACAGTCAAAAAATGACTGGCTAAATCTGGCTGCTCAGGCATTGTAAACTTTTTCACCTAAATAATTATGGATTGGAATACTCAGGGAATAATGTCATGTCTTAGCAGGACATAATAATTTTCTATATGGAATAAACTGTCTAATTAAATCAAATTGATTTGTCTCCTGAATTATCTATAAAAATTTTGAAAAGGTTGGTAGTTCTGTTTCTACTTGTATGTTCAACATTAGACCCGTTATGAACTCTTCATATGGCAGAAGACAGGGCTTGAACATTCACTGTGGGTTTTCAATGGAAGGCAGAAGTATGTATGTTCAGAGGTGTGAACATCAAAGCAGGGATTTGCTAGGATGAGAGATAAAACAAGAAAAAAAAATCATGAAAGTCCATTGAGACCAGGGGCTGTCCAGGAAGTTAGCAAGTGAAACACACCAGTCAGTCATCAAATAACACTATAACAAACATGGCTAAGCTCTAAAGAAGTAAGCCTGATTTCTATGAGCCACATAAGAAAATCTACCCCTCAAGATGGATTTTTCAAGAGGTGATGAGGGGAAAAAAGAGGAAAGATCCAGCAATGAAACTTTAGACACTGGGAATATTTAATGATCTGGATCATATGAGAGAAACAGTAAGAAGAGAGAGAAAGAAATATTTCATTGTTGCCAATGGGTCCACCTGTATCCCTATTTAAACGAATTGTTTTTACCTTCCCCTCCACAAATTATACTGACATCAAATACAGTGAAAGCAGGGGTTATACCATGGGGGAGGAACATACAAAGCAACAAAGAAATAATCTTATAAATGTGTTAGAAACAGTCGCATGAAAGAAAAAACATTTGAATACATATCTTAGGGTTCATTTCCCTAACATCAACTTATCAGACCCATTGCAACAATGAGATGTACAAGTAATTATGTTGAAAATGAACTTTACAACTTTGGTTGGGGGGGGTGGGGAGGTGGGTTGGGTAGGGGAGCGGGGGAGGGCAGGGGGAGGATGGGAAGGGGAAACAAAGGAGGAGGCTACAATGCTTGATAAGAAATGTATTCATTATCTTGCCCATGTAATTGTAACCCCTCTGTACAGTATTTTTTACAATAATAAAAAAAGATAGTTAGGAACATTGAGACAGGAAAAAAAAGAAATACCAGGTGGATTCAAGTAATGGTTAAAAATGATATCTGGCTTCACCATTTGGTATTCCATTCTAAGTACAAAGCTGAATAATCTGGCACTTGTGCTAATATTACATCTCTGGTAAACATTCAGGAATAGTGGACTGCCCTCCACCTACTTGCTTTTATAACAATTTACAATGGAATGGATTTGTTCACCATTGCACACAAGGCATATTCCATCAGGCAAGAAAGTTGTATGTGTGTGTGTGTGTGTGTGTGTGTGTGTGTGTGTGTGTGTGTGTGTGTGTGTACGCATGCATGCACTTATGTGTGTGTATTTTTGTATGTAGTTTTGGTAGTTTTAGGACAAGGGATTTGCCAATGAGATACAAACTCTGATCCTGTTCGTTCCTGTAGAAGGGAGAAGATGAATGGCAGGGAGTTCATTGGGCCTAATACTTCAGAGCACTCAATGCCTTTTCTGTTCTTTTTTTTTAACATGTAGAATTTCTGAAATGATAGATCATAACTATAGGTCCAATGTGTGTGGATGCGGATTGCATGCACTTAATATTTCAGAAGACGTGTATGCAACCTAATCCAATCCCTCTGAAAAATGTGGAAAATGGAAATGCATAAAGAAAGCTGCTGGCATAAAAGGAAAATAAAGAAGAAATATTGATGAAGCTCTGTATGAGTTAGATAAAATATATTCATGCACCATTTGAATATATATGTATATGCATGTATACCTTCCAATAGATGTATGTTTATATACTTAATATATATTTATTTACATATGTACCATACATGCAATAGAACGTCAAAGTATTAAGTCAAATCAATCTGAAAATTTATTTTCTTTGAAGTTAAAATAGCATCCTTGTCCCAATGTTTTTATCATCAGAAAATTATGGAAGAGTCTTAATAAGACCACAACCAATTCTTCAAAAATTTTGGCAAATTCTGATGAATTAACCTGGCTAATGGATGAAAGCATAAACTATAGAGCCAGATCTAAAAGCCTACGTAAATGCTGCAACTCTGAAATAATTTCTTATAGCCTCAAGCAAGTTATTTAACCCCTTCTTACTTTGCTTCTTCCTCTAAAAAGGGAGGGGGAGTGGTAGCTATAGAATGTACCATTGCATAAGCTCATTTATAAAAAGAATTTGAGTTTTATAATCATATGAAATATATAATAATACTGGGATATAATTTTGCTATAAATTATTATTATTATTATTAATCTTTGCTGGGGATCAAAACTTTCGTTTGCCTTCTACATGCTAGACTGAGCTATACTCCCAGAGTTTTTCATTGTTTTTTGTATGTATTGCCAGGTTTTTTAAATCATCTTTGATTAGTTGCATAAAGGGATTCCATTCAACACATCAGTTTCTAAGTACAATGCATCTAATCAAAGTCACCCCTTCCTTCATTCTCCTCATCACTTCTAGCCCCACCCATTCTCTCAATTTACTTGGTTCTATCATATTTCTTCTTTTAAACAACTTAGAACAGCCCCCGCCCATAGTAAGCATTATAGAAGTATTTGTTAAATGAAAGTATTGACACAAATAGTGTTTCTCCAGAAAAATATTACCAAGGGATGTTTCAAGTTTTCATTTCCATAAAAAGTGAAATATTTTCTGGATGCTACTAGTTCACACCTATAATCCTAGTTACTTGAGAAGCTCAGATCTGAGGATTGCCAGACTGTGCAAGAAAGTCAGTGAGACTCTTATCTCCAATTAATTACCAAAACAACAACAATAACAACAACAACAACAACAAAATGCCAGAAGTGGAGCTGAAACTGAAGTGATAGGGCACTAGGCTAAGTTAAAAAAAAATTAAAAAGCTCAGGGTTAGGGACAGCAATCAAGCTGAGTTCAAGCCCCAAGATAAGCACCAGAAAAAAAAAAGAAGTATGAGGGGGCAACATTTGACCTGAGGGTGTTATTCTGGTAAACAACCTGCAGCCTAGTGTAGATGTAGGTAGTATATTATTCTCTGATGGGTTGTTCTGTCACTTGAGAACTTGAGTCTTACAGATAGCACCCACTTGGATCTGCTCTTCAACTACATATCTTCTGAGAACACATTGCTAGTCCACCTGTCTACCATAAATTGTGGTTCTCATCTACCTCATGGCTTAGCATCAAGATTTTTTGAAGAGCAAGGGAGATAGCTAAATTCGAAGTGACAGTAAGAAGTATTGGATGGAATTTGATATTGAGGGAGGAAGGGAAAGAGCGAAAAAGGGAGGGTAGTGGAGATAGAGAAGAGAAAAAGGCAAATGAGAAAAAAGCAAAGGGAGGGAGAGTGGAAGGAGAGAAGGGCAAGGAGAAGAGGAGAAGGGAGGGGAGAAGAGGAAAGACCAAAAACAATCAAATGAACCAGAAATGATCTATTCATAAATATAATATAAATAAATATTACATTTGTGAACAAGTTGGCCAAGGACATGTGGCCTGCTAGACAGACTGTTCCATTTATTAGATGCCCAACTGCACATTCAATCTACCAATACTCATTGAGTATCTAATAAGACTCCGAAAATGTGATTGCCATGTGCAAACATCCCTGCCCTTGTGAGGTTTATATTCCCATAGAGGAAAAAAGCAAAATTAAACATCCAAATAACTAAAATACATGACATGTTAAATGATAAGAAGGACTAAAGGGGGCGGAGTCAAGCTGGTTAGGAAGGTAGGGTGTAAGTACCACTGGAAGGGGTCTTACTGGGCCTCACCCACTCCCTATTCCAATCTATAGCTTTCAGCCTACAAATGAAGGAGCTGATGTTTAGACTACTTGTCTAATTGCTATCAGATTACTCTGCTAGTCAGCTTTACCCTGCCTTCTTCCCTAAAATGCACTTGAGTCTTGAGTCTTAAGTTCTCACAGAGAGGTCAGACTCTACTTCTCCTATTCTCCATATGGGATAATTCCCTAAGCACAGAATCATGGGCAATTCTCATGCAGGGTTTATCTTCCCACATCCAGAAGAGCACTCCCTCAGTCTTTGGGTTCTGTTTTCTGATACACTGTTTGTTGTCATCTAATAGGTCTCTCCTCGGTAAAGAGACTGTTGAAGCGTAGATGAGCACTTCCAAACAGGGAGGCAGTGTCTCCTCTCCAGCTCTCCTTCTTCACCGGACAATGAATGTCTCACCATCTCTCCCATATCCTCCTCTTACATCTTCCTTCTTTTCTTTGATCTTGGTTTCTCCTTTTTTGTCCCTTGTCTTCAAAACCTGTCTATAGTAGATTATTTGGGACATATGAAATTTAAGAGGTAGGGTCTGAGGGGGAGATTTTAAGTATGATTGAGAGGGAATGACTAAGAGGCAAGGTTATGTTCTTAAAATGCTCATATCACAGTTGATGACTTGGCTCATATATAGAAGATAGTAAAATACAGTGGTTATAAACACAAAGGCTAGACTGGTACTGGTTCATTGTCTAATCTACTCCCAAGTTACTGAATTACTTTGAGCCTCAGCTTCTTCATCTAAACTAGGATAACAAAAACACTCTTTTAAAAAAAAGAACAAAATAAAATATAAATGAGATGATCCAGATAAGTCATTTAGAGGGGTGTCCAATAAATGCTCACTAGATGCTATTTTTCATGTTTGTATGCTGTTCAGAGATATTAGTCTTTTGTTAATTAGCCTTCAAAGTTCAAGAAGGTAGAAACAAGTGGCTTTTTCAACACCCACTGGCTTTCTCTGTTGTATGGTTATAGCCAATTTGGGGTCCCTTGTATTCTCATATTTTACATGTGGAAAAAGTTGGTAGGATGCACAAAAATCACTTTCTTTCATCACACCAAAGGCAACTCCTTTAGAAGAAAGATAAGGGACTAAGGCTGTAGAAACAAAAATATAATGCTTCTACATAGCTTTTAGAAGACAGGGTAAATGTAAAGATGTTTCCTGCTAACATGTTTCATTCAGTAGGACTGGAACACACCCTTTCACCTGTAGGCAATTCCATCTCCAAGTTGAGAGTGAAACACTGTCACAGAGAAATCAGCCTCTCACCAGCCCTCAGCCACATGCTTGATGACTGGTGACCTGCACAAAAGCACTTTTTAGGAAAGAAAATAAGGTATTAGAAATAGGATCACATTTCTTATCTAATAGGCTATACTGGTTATCCTGTGCTGGGCATAATAACTCTGCTCAGCACCATAAAAATGAAAGGAAGAGGCTTTTTGATATCTTAGCCTGTTGAAGTACAGATGCTTCATCTCACAAGAATGAATTGACTGTCTGGGTACAACTAAAGTCTGGGGAAGCAGCAATTGAACTGAGAGAAGTGGTTATATATGACCAGATCATAATGGTGCCGCAGGAGGAGAAAGAGGGAGCTCCCAAGCACTGAGAAAAGTTGCTTTGCAATAGAGCTTTTCTCTGAGTACAAATTCTAATTTAACCTTTCCTTAGCAAATCATAGATATCTACACAGGATTAATAGAATCTTGATTTTAACCTCTAAAATCTTGATATAAGTATGAGATTAGAAAACTGAACCAGGTTCCTCAGTACTACTGGGGCCCTCTATACAAAGCCCATCCTACTTAGTGATGGTTTTGTCTACATTTGAAAATCATATGGATTCAAGTGGACAAAAGTAGTCTTTCAGGATGGATAGGGGGAGAAGAGGAGTTATCTGAATTCAACTTTTTCTTTTCCCTAGATTTGTTAAGACAGGTTTGTGAGTAGAAACAGAAATTAATGCTTGGAGAATCTTGACTGAACATCTAAGATTAGATATTGTTTCTTTGGTGTTTTATAGGCGCATCTATATCTAAAACATCCAGTATATGTTTTTCTGAGTGAGACTTTTGTTTTTCTCTATTAAGTGACTTAAAAAGTCACTGTCATATATAGTCCACGACCCCCTATACAATCCCACTATATTTCATTCTACTGGCACAAGCCTGTCTACAAAACCCTGATCCATTTCTTAGGTAACCTGGCCAATGCTAGCATGCAGTCCTCTCCTCTCTATTCACCAATCCCCCACAGCAACTGCTTAGACTCAGTGATTCTGTGACTTGGGCTGCTGCAGACTTTTTTTTTCTCCCAAGAATATAAATTAGGCAAACTAGAGTCTGTATTACTTCAGAGAAATATGAACTGAAAAGTTAAGAGATTTTCAGACTAAGGCCACCATTAGAAGGCAACAATGATGAAGTGAGCTATGTGCCAATAGTTCTGTACATGGTAGATGAGAATAAAATGTAGCAGCAAATAGAAGTGAAGAGTTACTTCACAGTTTGTGAGGTGAACTTAGGTGTCCTGATCCATTCATGTACTGAGGGGCATCTGGGTTAGTTCCATATCTTAGCTGCAATGAACATACCTGTGCTGGTAGCTTTAGCGTGGCCTTGTTTGTAGTTATTTAAGTAGATGCCCAGGAATGGGGTTGTTGGATCTTAGGGGAACTCTATGTGTAGTCTTTTGAGGAACCTCCATAGGCTTTCCAGTGTGGTTGAACCAGTTTACAATCCCACCAACACCAATAACGTTACATTTTGGCCGCATTCCTGCCAACATCTGTTGTTATTAAATTTCTTGAAAATGGCCATTCTAAGTGGGGTGAGGTAGAATCTCAATGTAGTTTTAATTTGCATTTCTTTTATGGCCAGACGGTTGAACATTTCTTCATGTGTCTATTGGCTAGTTTTATTTCCTCTCCAGAGAAGTATTTTTTTGATTCTTTAGCCAATTTGTTGATGGGGTAGTAGATTCTTTGAGGATTTGTTACTGACGGTTTTAATTTTTTGAGCTCTAGGTATATTTTTGATGCTAACCAAAATGAACTCCAAGATATGGAAACAAGAAGAATGGTTGTGTTGTGTGTGTGTGCTTAACGTACTGTGTAAAGTTACTGGGTTTTCTTTCTTTCTTCCCCTGCTTTGTTTTATCCCGTGTTGTCACTGTTTATGATTTTGGTACCCTGTGTTATATATATATATATATATATATATATATAATATATATATAATATATATATATATATATATACATTTATCTGACTTGGAAAGGAAATAACAAAGGGAATAACAAAATGGTGAGACAAAGAATAAAGGGTGAACCAACACAACAGCAATACTCATAAGATACTATATTGGAAAGGAACTTTGCAACTTGGGGGGTAGGGAAGTTAAGGGGGAGTGAAAGTGGGAGAAAAACAAGAGAGGGGATAACAGTGTTTGACAAGAAATGTCCTCATTACCTGACTTATGTAACTGTAACCCCTCTGTACCTCACCTTTACAATAAAACAAAAAAAAATTAAAAACAGAAGCAAAGAGGAGTCTAGAAAGGGAAACTAGTAGGTGCTAATTTCTTCATTTCTGTGAGGCAATGTTCTATTGGTGTATACAGATTTCATAGGCATCCCATGAAATCTGTGCTTGTACATCTATAGAGAGAGATAAAGAGAATGAGATTGATATAAATAGATATATTTAGATATAGACATACAGATTTCATGGGATGCCTATGAAATCTTTTAATGACACTATTTTTTAACTTATTTGAGTAGGTTCTATTCTTTATACCAAATAATTCCTACAAGTGGTAACTAGCATTTAGAAACATCATAGCAGATTCTTTGGTATCCTGTTATATATTACTTGCTACCACATTCAGATTTCATGGTATTAATGTTTGGCATGGATGGACAACACAAGAGTTCAGGCAATGATGATGACTCTTCAAGAGTGAGAAAAGTCCATGATTGTCTACAGACGAAGCATTGAATGTCCCAGAGAAAGCAGCAGTTCTCCTCCAGTGTTATTTCAGAAGTTAGCAAGCATGTCAATGCACTTATGTACCACAGTGATAAGCACTATGTAACCCCAGAGAGGGAGATAAAAATCACCAAGGATGATGAATGCTAATTGCTATCTTCATTTGTAGCACATTTGGCTTTAGAGAACAAAGTTAAGCATCCCCTGATCCCTGGAGACCAGCCCCTGGGTTTAAAGAGCATTACAAAGGCCTCTAAGTACAAGATGGAAGAAGCAATCTCTCTGTGCCTTAATCATTAAGAATCTTCTTTGGATTTTCCAAGTTCATTTCTTAAAAAAAAAAAAGAGGAGAATTCTGATACATGTCTGTCTAATAAATGGATATATAAATGTCCATAAGTGAAAAGCATATGAATTGTTATCAGTATACATTGAACAAACATTTGGAATTCATGAGATTTGATTCTGAGCTCTGGCATTCATTGGTCATAGGTTTCATCTTGGGAAGTAGAGACATTAATACCAATTCTATGGTACTATTGTATGGTTTAAAATTAACAATTTTATAAATCAGAGTACGTAGTAGATATTGAAGAATGTTTTATCAAATCTTACTACATATCAGAGACACAGATTAACTATTAACAAAATCCTGAATGTAATTACTTAACATAATACTTAAATGGAACCATTTTTATAAAATTCTTTCCTGTACTGTTGAATGTTCCACATCAGTATATTTATTGGTATCTACATTGCAGCATCTACAAAAGCCTAAAGTATCTTAAACAAGTAGAAGTGAGAAAAGATTAGGCTGAGTAGGTGGTAAGTGGTTCCTGTGTTCTTATCATTATATAATTAACTGGAAAACAAAACTGACCAGACTCCTTGCAAAATCCAGACAATCCTAGGTATCACAAGAAGGCTAATCAAATTACTTTCTTATGATAATAAGATAAGCACTTTATAAGCTCTTCTAATCCCCCCTCTTTGTTAGCTCACACCAAAAATGGTTCTGTTCCTTCCAGAAGAACCAGGGCTTTATCCCCAAACCATCATGGAGTAGGGTGAGAAGCTGTAGATACCACTTCAACACTTCTCGGTTTCAAAACTCCCTTCCCTGCCCCCCATGACAAGGTCTCACAAGATCTTCATAATACAGTTGAACCTTTCTCAAAAACAATTTACCATATTATTTTTTAAAAATCTAGGAAGAGATCTTCATTCTGCACTGAAATGAACAGACCTTAGTCCTCATAAGCTCTCCCTTGCTGCTTAGACAGGATGAACCCTCCTCCTTCCTACCCTGGCCCACCTCCCACTGCAACCTCTCCATGCATGAGATCATTCCCCAAGGAGCATCCTTCATTAAAAAGGCAATGTGAAGTTTCCAGGAAGAAGCTTATCCTCGACAGCAGATTGGAATGTTAGCGAGAGAACCCAACCAGACATTACCGGCACATGTAGCAGCTATGGTTTAAAGGATAACAGCTTTGCATGGGGCACAGGTCAAGGGACCTTTGGTAGAGAGAACAGGTGGGCTACCTGAGAACCAGCAGGCAGCCTTGCTTTTGACTACCGCCATTTTAAATCAGGATGTTTGGCAAATCATTAGTGTCTGCTAGTTATTAAACAGAGGAAAGTTCAAAAGCCCACGCATGTTTTTCTACCAGCTTCCCAGGTGGTAGCTGTCTCAAGCAGCAACCTTTCCACTTTATGCAGTAAGACTTGTAAACTTCCCATGGCTTAAACCATGTTTTCTAACCGAGTCCTGAAAGCCAGCCTCAGCCGTGAGAGACTTACAAATCCCATATGTGAGTCTGCCTGACGACTTCCCATCCCCTCTCTGTGCAAGTTTATTGTTGAAATTACTGAAATGTATACAAATGACTGCATTTGAAGGTGAAATTTGGTGGAAAAATAAAGATATAATAGGATTCTTTCTTCAATAATTTCCTGGTGCAGTGTCTGTCTGCAAAAATGAAGTGAAATTATATGATGTCAGAAAATCATGTTTCAAAATGATTGACAACATGTGAATGTTTTGCATTGTGAAATGAGGTGGAAAATTTTAATTGCATGATGGGAGGACATAATATTTATTAGAACCTTGTAACTACAGAGGATTGCAATGAAGAGGACACAATTTTAAATTTGGCGTTAATACGTCAAGTTTAAGTCTTAAATGAACGTGCAGGAGTAAAATTCTTTATCAAAGCCTCCTCTTCGAGTGTATGATTAAGTTTTCACATTCTAATAACTAAACAGGAACATAGATGTGTGGGGCATGTCCATACCCTGACAAAGAAGCTCATTAAGCCTGCATTCCTATTCAGTTTTGAACAGTGACAGCACCTACCACAGGCCCAGTGGGAGAGAAAGTGGGTATCTGGTGCTCAGAACTCACATGTCAAGGTAGTTTTTCTGGAGTCCTAAGAGCTAAAGAAGGCAGAGAATTGGAGAAAGGACTGGAAATGAAATATAGAGTGATAAAAAGATACACAAAGGACTGCATAAGAAATTGGTAAAGCATAGCAGGACACCAGTGGCTCCCACCTGTAATCTGGCTATTCAGAAGGCTGAGATCTGAGGTCCAAGGTTTGAAGCTAGCCCAGGCAGAAAAGTGTCAGAATTTTACCTCCAATTAACCACTAAAAACCTGAAAGTGAAAGCATGACTCAAGTGATAGAGGGCAATCCTTGAGTCACACAGCTACTAAGAGATAGAACCCAGGTCCTGAGTTCAAGCCGAAGGAAAAAGGAGGGGAGAGCAAAAGGAGAGGGAAGGGGAACTGGCAAAGCAAAGATCTAGAGCCAAGATTTACTTTTCACTAAAACTTAACATGCAAATGACAGTTGATCATGGAGAAGGGCATCAGTGATTATTGGTCTATTTGTCAGTTTATAAAAGCAAAGCAGACAGTAAACAACACAAGTGATTCAGCTACTTTTTTTTTTTTTTTTACTAGATTCCTGATAATAAAGGAGTGTTTAAAGCTGGGCACTGGTGGCTCACGCCTGTAATCCTAGCTACTCAGGAGGCTGAGATCTGAGGATCATGGTTCAAAGTGAGCCCAGGCAGGAAAGTCTGAAAAATTCTTCTCTCCAATAAACCACCAGAAAACCAGAAGTGGCACTGTGGCTCAAGTGGTAGAGTGCTTACCTTGAGCTGAAAAGCTGTGGGACAGCGCCCAGGCCCAAAGTTCAAGCTCCACAACCGACCAAAAACAAAACAAACAAACAAACAAAAAAAAAAACAAAGCATAGCAGAAAGACTGTGCTGAGGCCAAAGAGAAACAAGCTTCCCCAAACCTGACCCTACTCTCTGACATTCAGTAAAGTGTGTAACTTTATTGATCAGATTAGAGAATTGCAGATTAGATTCATGCTTCTACATCTGACCTCAAATTCTGGCACTCAAAAAGAAAAAAACAAAAGTAGCTCTCAGTATATAGATGTTTCAGCAATTAGAATTCAAAATAAGATTTTAAAGTCCTTTCGTAATATCCCTCTCTCCTTCTTTTCTCCTCCCCTTCTTTGTTTTCCTTTTCCTTCTTTCCTTTCTGCCTTTCTCCCGCCCTCCCTTCCATACTTCTTTCTTTTTTCTTTTCTTTCTTTATTTTATTTCTTTATCTATTATTTTATGTATTTGTTTGTTTATTTACTTCTGGGAATGCCTAAAAAACTAACAGCATCAAGATTACAAGGGAAAAAATACAAAGAAAAATTATTCTACAGAATGATCTCTCTCCTCTCTCTCTCATTCTCTCTTATTCTCTCTACTCTTATTCTCTCTCTTGTTCTCTGACTTCTCTCTGTCTCTCTGTCTCTGTCTCTGTCTCTGTCTCTGTCTCTGTCTCTGTCTCTGTCTCTCTCTCTCTCTCTCTCTCTCTCTCTCTCTCTCTCTCTCTCTCTCTCTCTCTCTCTCTCTCTCTCTCTCTCTCTCTCTTTCTCATTGATACTAATGTTTCCCATGAATATGGCAAAGACATAAATCACAGAGCTGGAAATCCTAGAGGGTCAGTGAATGGGTCTATAACTAGTGGAGCAGAAGAGGTCAGAAATTAAAATGCTTAGCAATGAGTAATAAGAAATCTGAGCAAGGCTTAAAGAGGACTTGAAAATTGATACTTTATGGCCTCTTTCTTGCAGAGTTGAAAAGATGAGCTGGGAATAAAAGAACAAAGATGTGGCCAAGAAAACAAGAGAGTCACCAGCTTGAGATCACTTTCTCTCTTACAGACCTGTGTTGGTGTCTTCTACTTATCCCAATGCTGCAGAAGTCAACACCTAATAATACATTATATTTAGCATATTGTTCCTGGATATGATTAGTGAGTGAAAAGTTCCACCTGATCTCTGCAGTATTATTTTTCCCCTATAGCCTCTGCATCCATCAGTCAAAATGATTTTCTCTTTCAAGAGTAAAAATTGTTCTAGAAAATTAACACCTCATCTCACATACACAATGCAAAATATTTAAAGTGCATCTCTCCCCTCCCAGAAAATAGCTCAAGTAACTTCTCAGGTTTCTAAATTGCCAGCCACCAAAGACTTATCTTCCACCTGCTTGTGTTGTTTACTGCATTCTGATCAGAGAGGGATTTGCATCTCGGAACCATGAGATATAAAGTGCACAAGAACATCACAAAGTAATTACGAGTTTATGACATCATCTTAATATTACAAGGGAGAGAATGAAAGACCCGAGAGAAACGTGCGATTTCCCTTTTGGGAAAACATTAATGGATGCTTACAATCTGTTTTCTTTTGTTTGGATGTTACAACCAATAATACACTTTTATGTCTATAAATAAAGAGTAAAGTTGAATAAATCCAACAAACCCCTGAGCCTGCAGCTTGGAATCTTGATTCACATTCAAGGCCAAGATTTATGAGTCACTTACAGAGAAGAAGTTGAAGCTGCAAGATTTGGGGGGGAATTATTCCACATGGTGATTATTTGGGGGAGTGATTATGCATGCACACCTGATCGGGGTGTCACCTGCTGCAGCTCAAGCGACATGATAAAACATGGCAATTTTCTCCATTTCCCTTCGCTTGCACAACAGAAACCAGTGCATGAAGCCTCACACCATTCATTTTTAGATGGGCTTCGTTGTCAGAAGCATCCGTCCCTTCCCACTGCTGCATGCTCTGACTTCTAGAGGTGTCGTGCGATGATTTATGTAAATGTCTCGATGGCTATAAAGGGGAATGAAGAACACCAACACTAATGACCAGCAGTAGAAAAGAACAGCTTTATGGAAAGACATTTCCCATACACAGATGATGGGCTTTTTCTTGGACAGCATCAACACCTCCACCCCCGCCTGCCACATGCTCATTTATGAGCTTCAGCTACAGTTGGGGCCATTGGAAAAAGTTCTCATGGCCCTGTTCTCAGGCAAGGGTAGGCAGATTTTCCTTTCGGAGTGGCTTCCCTGAGTACCTTGCCACCCCTGAAATCGAAGCCACACTTGAGGGGATAGGGGCCATCACCACCTTCCCAGGCAGTTCACTTCGGTGCCTAATTGCCCTTACTGGGAAGAAATTTGTCCTAATGTCTACTAACCGACATTTTCCCCTTTCCTCAGTTTCAAGCCGTTACTTCTTATTAGGCCATTCTCCACCACTGCGAGGACTCCTCTGCTTTCCTTAAAATTATTAGTGCTCAAATATTTGTAGACAGTTAGCATACCCTTCTGTTCCTCCAGCTCCGTTCCCTGCAAGCTTTAAATGTTATGTTCCTTTAACCTTTCTTTATAGGTCATCTTTTCTAATCCTTTTATCTTTTTTGTCACCCTTCCTCGCAGTTCTCTCTAATTTAGAGTATTGATGTTCTCTTTATAATGAGGTCCTCCAAACAGTGTGTCCTGCTCCCGAAGTGGCTGCCAGAGAGCCAAGAGCTCGGGGCGCTGAGTTTTCCTGTAATCAACAGCCACCGCCCCCATGATCCGTCCCATACCCGTTAGAGCATTTGTCTTTTTCGCAGCTGCACTCCATTATCTAAATACACAATCACTCCCAATTCCTTCTCCCATTCGTCTTGCGAAGACACGGTCACCTAGCGCACAGTTTTCCCTCATTTTACCATGGGGCTCCGTCCCCACACCCAGAATGGTTCACAATTTGAATCCAGGACTTCTTGGTCAATCAAAAGTAAGCTTCAGTTCTTTCCATGAGCAAGGCTGCAGTCTATAATAAACTAGACACAGGTACTCGTTAGCTGTGACCCTTTTATTTACAACGCCATCAGATTGGGTTTAGTTTTACAGCATTGTTAGAGATTAAGAGCGAAGCTTCTGTCCGCATCACATCGGCTTTGCTGCCGGTTAGGACCCTGGGTGCCCCACTTCATTTCCTGAGACCCAAGCAATGAGCACAGAATCATTTCTAGTAAGTTCTGACTCTGATTAAAAAACAATCTTTATGAAATAGAAGCTAATAAAATTGCTTTCCTAATTACCCTGAGCTAGTTCATTTCCCAGCAAATATAATAAAATAGAGTTACTTGGCTCCGATTCACAAAATCTGAACCCAAGCTCATTATTAAGGCATTTAGCAGGGGGGAAAAAAAAAAGCATGTGTGCATAAGATGCTGTCCCATCAAGCAGAATGCAAGAAACCTTTTGAAGTTTAGACCTTTGAAGTTTGAAGTTATTGCTGCCTTTTTTTTAATGCAGGTATTTCTGCTAGGAAAAAAAATAATAGACACTTAAATTAATGGAGTGGAGTGTCTGTACTAACATGATCTTTGGGGGAGGCTTTTGGTTAAGAACACGAAATCTTTATTTAAAAAAAATATTTAGATCCTTTTTGCATTGTACTTGTTAATCTGCAGGCAGTTATATGAGGCAGCAAGACTTCCACGTAATAGAATAGAAGAACTCATGTCCCAAGGCTATTTCTGCCATGACTTGTGCCACTCACAAAGCTCTTTCATCTATTTAAAGCATGAGATTCTGATGACTAGAAATGTACGCAAATGTTTGGGGATTGTTTTCTTTTACTCTAAAAGTCTTATCATTCATACCATGGACACATGATTTTACTAACAAAGATTTCAAATAAATGCTCCTTTCTCGAGAGAGAGAAAGGGGGGAAAAACCCAATTCCCCAAATTAAGAGAGATATCTTTAAGAATATCTCTTTTCATTAGTGGGTAATCGTTATATGGTAAAATCAAGTAAGCCAAAGAATTTAATCTCTCTTCAGTCTGGCAAGTTGTCTTCAGTAGACAGCCACTGAGGTGAAAGCTAACACAGAAGTAAATATGGCCAGGACTGAAACTCCAAGGAGAACACTAAGCCCCTTAGCGGGTAAAGGGATGTCAACGGCCTCTTTTCTCTGTTTTGGGTATTTGCCTGAAACCAGTCTCTTAGCTCTCAGTCCCACAAATCTGCAATAGGAAAAGAAATTGCCTCTGTCTTCTCTAGCTCTTCTTGGGAAAATTTGTGAAATTCCACCCCCTGGGCAAAAACCATGGCTTTTTGTCAATCTGCCCCGGGTAGAAATCTGACATTTCCATAATGATATGACAGATTTCCATCTGGGAAAACTGCCTTCTGTTTTCACAATGAATTTGAAGCAAGAATGAAAAATCTTTCACTTTGTCTCTAAAACTATTTCAAAGGAGGAGGGGAGAGAAGTCGGCATTTTTTTCCTACCTTGGAAATAATGGAGTGGGTATTAAATCCGAAAAATCTGTAACTGTTTTGAGTTCAATCAAATCATTAGCAATACTTAAAAAGAAAAGAGAAGAAGGAAACTATGTAGTGAATAAATCCTTCCGGACAAATCTGTGACTGCTTTTTGATAGTTACCAGCAGATGAAAGGAATAATGTGTATCTTGCAATCAGGAAATGTGTGTGGATTGTAGAGAGAATTCAGGAAGAATGACAGGGCATCGGGAAGTCTATTTTGTGAAACTGGTTCTACTTGATTTGTATGAGCGGATTGTCATATGGGTTGAAAATTGGCAGAAAGCTGATAAACAAAGGATAGCTGTGAATGACAAGCAAAGGGGACGACATGGAGGTTAATGTGAGTTTTGATCTCATCTCTCATTTTTAGAAATGCAACAGGAAAGGAACAACCTGGACAAAAATGGAATATGTAAATGTGCTAAATGAATGGTGCTGCAATTGCCAGTGGGAATGGAAAAATGGAATGTTCTTAGAGAAGTGGGAGGAGGAATTGTAAGGAGAGCGGGGAATGCAGTGTAAACATTCAATGGGCTTGGAAAGGCTGCCTCCAGAATGTTCTATGGAAAGCTATCAAATATATAAAATGAAAGAGTGGTTCTCTGGCGTTTAAAGATTGATTCGCGCTGGAGAGTTTGAGTTGCTCCTTGTCTTGTTCACTGTTGGGGTGGGGCTGCCATTCCTTCCTGGCTTTCATTCTCCAAGAGTTAGGAAGTAAAATCCAGGGCAATCTAAGGAGCTACATTTCTGTTTTGTTTTCTGCGAAGTTAATTATCTCAGACACTTGAAGAAATAGAGATTTATTTGAGTGCTGTAAGAAAAAATACTCCTTGTATTTTTCTTCCCATGTACCTGAGAAGACCCTAAACTACTGTCATCACTTGTGGTTTGCAGATGTTTTTAGTAGAACTTGAAGGGTGAGACCAACCTGTGGGCCTTTGAAATCAAATAACCAATGGAAAGTAAACACAAAAGGAAAGGGAATTTGGGGGGTGGAGAGGGGAGCATCCAAGTGAGAGGAGTGGAGGAACTGATTTGCTTGGAAAGGCATGTGTGTCCTGATGAGTCACACCAGGTCAGCACGCTGAGAAGAAAACGACACAGACCCAGTGTGCAGGAGGCATCCGGTTTGCCAGCACATTCTAATGAGCACAATGGTCAAATGCCCTGGGTTTGCCATATGCTGCGGCCATATGCATATCTGGTGAACCAGATGCCCTGCTTTCCCCCCCCCATATTGTGCCATTTTTCTCACAGCATAAAGACATGGCTTAAGTGAGAAGCAGGAGTGAGTAGAGGGGAGGGAAGGCTAACTTGTTATTCCAAAAGGTTATAGGACAGAAAGCATCAGTAAACCCATCCATATTCTCATTCAGGTCTATGACAAATGTATCCTGAGTTCATAAGGAGAGATTAGGGAGAAATGATGTGGCTGCTATACTTTCCTCAATGAGCCCTTCCTTCAGTTATTGGAGAAGATCAAAGGGTGGGATGTAGCTTGTCATTGATAATATTCACACACAACCCAAGGGTTTAAAAGTGCCATACACTCCTCTATGGCCCTTGTTCACTGCTCCCCTCTCACCTAGAGCATCCTCTCTGTTTCTCATTTCTACCTATTTTTTAATGCTCATCCCAGTCATCAATTTATTTAAATACATTTGACTGCCTTCTAAGCCCATTTGACATCACTCAAGACCCAGGCATGTCAGGGTTTTCTGAGCAAAGAACATCGTCTCTACCTTGAAGGAGCTTATAACTTATGGGCATAAACATTGGTCAAATAACAAAATACTGTGTAACTATAACTGGGATATAGGTCACTGGGGAGGTAAAGTACCAGGAGCTAGGAAAGTGGGACCAAGAAGAGGCCTTGCCTGGCCTAGCTTAGAAAAACAAGAGGGGATATCCCCAAAGTATCTCTTACAGGGAGACCTCCTAACACTTTATGCCAGGTCTGCATGTGCCCTCAGTCCCCTCCCCCATCTCTTGTTTTCTCTGTCTCATGAATCCCAAAGTACATGGCAAAGCCTATAACAAAAGTTATTCTTATTATGTATAAATCTATCTGACTTGCCATCTGACACATTACCCACCCCCAACCTTTGTATTCTTCAGAGTGCTTTCCTCATTCAATACATATAAGTTAAAAATGCATTCATGTCTCAGCTACTCACCAATGGAGAAAAATGTAATAAGCTAAATCACAAGGGGGTCCAAACTAAAGCCCTATGACTAAGTTGTGTTCTGTCTCACACTCATCCATTACCTTAGGGCTCATCCCACATGCCTGTTTGTCTATAATCCACCATCTCCCCAAGCTTGTGAGCTTCTAGAGGAGGGAATGGCTGTTCATGAAGACAGTCAGGTTTGACACAATGTTTGGCACTTACAGATTCTTAACACATGTCCACGCAACAAGTCCATCAATGCATTAATGAAATTGTTTTCACCTCTAGCTAGCCCTCTCCCCTCTACATGTTGCATAACTCCTTTTGACTTCTATGTGCTTCACTATTGTTGGGCAAACAAGTCCTTAACAGATATGCACTGAATTAAAGGCCAAACCCTGTAAAGTACCACCATTCCAAGGGAGCTGGTTCTCAGCATGATCTAGAAGTTCTACCTGAAACACAGTATGAACAATGTCCCCTCCCTCCCACTGAGCTGTGCATGCAACACAGAAGTACTGACCCAAATGTTTCATCTCCAGCAAGGAACGAGACACTTGGAATTCGAATATTAAGAAAAACAGCCCCAACATATACAATGAGCTTGTGAAAGAAATGAAGTTATATCTAATGGGATTTTTTTTTGTTTTAAATAATATCAAATTAAAAATAATTTATTTTGAGACTCTTGCCTTTCCTGGAAGTGATTCGGGCCACCTTGGAGAACCAATCCAACAAGGTCTGGAATTATTACTTAGGTGAATTTCTATTGTTAACTATAATCAATATGCTTGTAATCAGCCCTATAAGTAGTAGTCTTTTACATATGAGAAATATTCCAACACCAACAGGAAAAAGCCAGATTTCTTTTTTCTTTGGTTAAACCATCCTGAGAGAGAAAGAGGTGGCCCAGAGGATCAGTTCAGGTACATCCAGATATTTTTGTGCTCTCTTTCTTCACCTCCATCATGGATCAACCCAGAGGGAGACTTGGCTCTCCAGAATCCTTGGACTATAGGCAATAACCTCTGAGGAGTGTTTCCTCCTGGAGGACAAAAGAGAAACCATAGCAGAGTCTCCAAACAAACAGGAAAAGCACTGGTAGGATAACACAAGATTGTTCTTTAAAATGATGCAAAAGCTGGGTGCCGTGGCTCACACCTGTAATCCTAGCTACTCAGGAGGCTGAGATGGCTCACAGTTCAAAGCAAGCCCAGGCAGGAAAGTCTGTGATATTCTTATCTCCAATAAAGCACTAGAAAACCAGAAGTGGCACTGTGGCTCAAGCTGTAGAGTGCTCACCTTGAGTTGAATAGCTGAGGGACAGCGCCCAAGCCCAGAGTTCAAGCCCCAGGACCAACCAAAATAAAAAATAAATAAATAAAATAAAATGATATGAGGGAAAGTAAAATTGGAGTAAGTACAAATGAGGTTATTGTATCATCATTGTTTTTTTGTCAGTCCAGGGGCTTGAACTCTGGGCCTGGGCACTGTCCCTCAGCTCTTCAGCTCAAGGAGAGTACTCTACCACTTGAGCCACAGCACCACTTCTGGTTTCTGGTGGTTAATTAGAGATAAGAGTCTCATAAGACTTTCTTTCCCAGGCTGGCTTTGAACTGCAATCCTTAGATCTCAGCCTCCTGAGTAGCTAGGATTACAGGTGTGAGACACCTGCACCTGGCTCTATTGTGTCATCTTAAATCTCTATTGCTTGTCCTTTCATTCAGGCCATTTATTACTGGGGGCCATCCCAGACCAGTCTCAGATCCAGGTCCCTCCTTTTCTTCCCACATTCCATCCAGCAAGGAAAAGCTTCCTGTGTGAACATACTCCTACAGATCAAGCATTGACCCTTTTCTTGGCAGATTCTAAAATGAGACCTTTGGATATTTCCTCCACATACTTATAGAACATGAGAGACAGCATTTGATTTTCCGTAAATGGGTCATTTTTTTTCAATCTCCAATTTAGAAAACTCATTCTTAGTATTTCCCCATGATGAGTAATCTGGCAGGGATGGAGAACCTGTAAAGGTCAGGAAAAATCCGATGCCATAGATTTAAAAACATATTTAAATTGTTATTTTATATTGTTATAGTCTTATATTATGTATCAGAATAACAGAAGGCTTTCATAATTGGACATTTTATAGATCTGGGGGTACCTGTTCAATACTTCTAGGGGAAAAAAATCTAACTAACCAATAGCATGAAAATAGAATGGGAGCCAGGGAAGAATTTCCCATACCTGTAATCCTTCTGTTCTAGTTTGCCACCCTTTTGGTGGGGGAGTGCACAGAGAAAGGGTACAGATTCAGACTCTGCACCTGCAAAATAAGTTAGGGAACCAAGTTCAAAAAGTTTTGGTGATCTGAATTTTGAAGGCTATGAGTCTAACAAGCATTCTTACCTGCTACTGCTTCTATTCTCCCTGCCCTGTCAGTGTGGAACTTTTCTAAGTCAGATTTCTTGAGTCAGATTTTAGATTTGCTAGCAGGTTGTTAGCAGGTTGCATGCACAGTGGAAGCAGGGGAGAAAGTGATATCTGTCCTCCATCAACAAAGCCAACAGCCTACGAGGAAAATGCTGCCTAGAAACTTGGTAATTCTAACAGGAATCTGAATGTTGGCAAGCAGACCTAGCATCCATCACTATACCAAAAGCAACCTCTGAATAAAAACAGAGCATCACTCAGAAAAAGTAAGTGAAAGTGAGTGAGGTCCCAGAGGAGGTGAAGCAGGGAGATTTTTAAATGGATAAC
The DNA here is from genome assembly GCF_024711535.1 of Dipodomys merriami. Taxonomy (NCBI): domain Eukaryota; kingdom Metazoa; phylum Chordata; class Mammalia; order Rodentia; family Heteromyidae; genus Dipodomys; species Dipodomys merriami. The sequence continues at coordinate 35,644,482 of NW_027203048.1, forward strand.
CCCACAGATACAAGAAGGGATTGCTGGCTTCTCTCTCCTGCCTTCATTGTCTGTCAGTGCATTGCACTGCCCAACTCCAACCAGGAGACAAAGTCAGCTCCCAGGGTCACAGAGAAGGGGTAGAGAATAACTAGCATAATTAGTAACAGTCCTTGGATCCTAGTACAGTGAACTATGGCTGTTACTTCAGCCTGAAGCCTAATGCAGCAGAGCCCAGTATATCAGCCACAGGACTTTACCGAGCCCTTATCCAACCTTCATACCCACACCTGTTGTGTTTGTGGCTTTGCCCTGTCCCAAATCACTCCTTCAAAGATGTATTTGGAAAGACTTTCAGGACTTTGCTGATCTCCCTTAAGTCTTAATTATGTCTCTTTCCACGGCCCTTAGTAGATTATAACATGTGCTATTAGAAGACAATATTGTTTGTGGGGATTTTTGCATTCAACAAATGACTAGCTTCTGACACTCACTAGGCACTGAGCACTATGCTTCATGCTGAGGACAGGCAATGGTATATTCAAAGGACAGAGTTTCTCTCCCTTGGTGTTTTCAGCCCAGTAGCATAGAGAATAGTGGAGTAGAATCATCACAAAAATGCACATATTTGCAAACTTTGTTAAATACTGTGAATGGAAACTGTAAAGTGCCTTAGACTTAGCCAATGGGTTATAAATGACTTGCCGAAAGAGTGAAGCTTAAGATCTGAATCCTTAATCACTGAGTTGGGAGTTCTCTAGACAAAGGAAAGCTTGGGGAGGAAAGGGTTGCCACAGCATATCCAAAGGCTCTGAAGTAGGCAGAGTTGTTCTTTGATGAGCTAATAGAAGCCTTATAAGAGTGGGCCATGGGAAGCCAGACAGAGTCAATTCATTGAAACAGAAGCCTCACAAGGAGAATGATGCTCAAATTTGAGCAAGTTTCTAGAAACTTAAATTTCTCCTAAGAGTAAACATGAGGCTACGGTCTTTAAGTGTGAGCTCTACTACTAAAACCTTATAATGTTGTATTAGCTTCCTCAAACCTCTTTTCAATAGTCATTGATTTGCTGAATTGTGTTCACTAGCCCATTTCCCAAGGCAGAGAGAATATTAAAGTGACAGGTCTCTGAGCTATAATATTCTATAAGCTTGATTGTTCCAAGAACTAGGAGGCCTAAGGCAATTGTTTTAAAGAACAATTAAGAATTGAATCTTATTCTCTTTCCCCCTTTGGTTTTTATGTCTGCTTGTGGGCTCTTTCGGATACTTTGAAATGGTGTTTGTTTCTGCATTTAGCATGGAACATGTTTTATAAATGAAGGATGGAAAGAGAATAAGGTATAGGATAGAAAAGTGCCAGGTAAAACAAGAGAAACAGGATGGAGGTAACTGTCTGACCCAATGCCGCATTTTTTGACCTTCAACTCCAACTATCAGTCAAGTTCTCAAACCAAAGCTGTTTATTACCTTGTGCTCCCCCTGCTGGTCCCAAGCTTGCAGAACCAAGGTGTTTATGGAGGTGAGTCTCTACCCCTATCTTTCTGTCCCAACTCTTCCAGGATAGCCCTTTGCTATAGTCTACAACTCCAAGTGCCTCTTGCTCCCAAACTAAAGTTTCTCCTTTCTGAGCCTGTAGAATCAGGTTGTTTTTGCCACTTGACATAGCATAATACAAATTCTGTTGGTGATGTCTTCATATTGATTATCTTCTATTTGGCCAGCCCATAAATTTCTCCCATCCAGTAATAATGACTCCAGGATTCTCTAAACCCTAATACATCTAGCTCAAAACTGGGTGAATTGGGGTGAGTTGAACTGTCAGAACGAATGATATGGGGAGTCTGAAAATAATTAGCCATGGGGAATAAAAAATACAGGCATGTCCAATATATTTTTTAAAAGAGACCATCACAGACAACCTATTGTACAATAATCTGTGTCTTTGAGTGTCCAATTAATATCTATTAGCTAAATTTTTTCCTTCATCCAGTAAGGTCATCCCATTCTTTCTTCCCTGTCTCTCAGCTACCTCTTTACCACTGCTAATAGACCCAAACCTTTCCCATCAAGGGCATATGAACATGTTCTCCTCTCCCCCCATCTCTCTCTCTCTCTCTCTCTCTCTCTGTCTCTCTCACTCGCTCTCTAATACACACATACAGAGTACATATACTCACAATGTGCATGTACATACACACACACACATACACACAACCTATAAATTATCTTCCCTGACAAAATGCAAAGTACTTTTCCATGCCCAGCAAAAAGCCACAGCAGCACACTGGGCTAGCTGGACCCCTATGTCACCCATTTCTCCAGGTCAAGACTCTTCAGGCTTTCTGTCCTCACCCCAACACCTCAGATTATAGTTGCGTTTTTGCTGATACAAGCTCTGGAGGTGTCTCCATGGAGAAATAAAAAGGCTTCTGGTTTCTACTTAATAAGGAAACCTGAAAATATACAAGACCCTAAATGCATGGCCTCTGAGAGAATTTTCCCATGGGCCACATCCAGGTGTAAGAAATAATTAGGAAGGGCACAAGCATACCTGTATTAAATTCCATATTACATCTACATGCCTGCAAAACAATGTGGCCTCATCTCAAGTCTACATTTTAAATGATGCCTTTTGCTTGTTTCTTGTCTTCCACAATCATAATACAATTCCTTGGGTTTTTGCTTGTATTTTCTTGAGACTGTCTACTTTTTAAAAAAAATCTTCACAGTGTCCTGGCATGGTAGGCATGAAAAAAGGGTAAATGCCTTGGGTATAAAGCTCATCAGGGGCACCCTCAAAAAGCATGGAATATAAACAGCTTTCCTTCCCAGATGCCTATCATAATATGGATCTCTAAGACCAGAAAGATATACCAGGACATACAGAAGATGAATGAAGGAGAGAATTTATCTAAACCTACCGAGAACCACCATGGCCCCAGCTTGTCCCAGATTCTCACTATGCCCTTGGGATATAGTTGCATTTCCAACTGGAATGTGCCAGTCCCTTTGGCTTGAAGAGTAGTACTTTCTATGCATCTATATTTCACCACAACTGCAAAAGTGAGGGATGCTTATAAAAAAACTTGAACATCCCCAAGTCTTAGGGCTGTGCTAATAATATCAACATCTACAATGAGGTAGGCTGTTTTATATCAAGCAATTGTAAATACTGGTGGCATCTGTAATGCCTAACAAGAGCAACTTAGGGGTTCTGTTCCTAACTTTGATTTTTAACTTGTTCCTGGGCCAGTAACTTAGATTCCCACCCTTACCTTAATGCACTTTTTATAGTTTAATTTCCTTTTTGTAGTGCTGTTTGGAGTTGGAATTTTTTAAAGCAATATGACTCAATTGAAATCAGATTTCCCCTGAAGAAATCAAACAGATCACACAGGGGCCTGATCTGCAAAGTGGTCATACCACAGAGAATGAGATGCATCACTTAATGCCCTTCTGTACCTATGGTAATGATGTTTACCTCACCTCAGGCTTATAAGGGTATGTATAGTCTTGGGTTAATGAACAGCCTCTTACAAGTACACACAATTTATTAGTTTTATCCACAAAAGCTTAGTGGGTGGGATACTTCTTTTAGCCCCTGTTTGGATTTTCCTGATGATAATAGCACTACTTCCTTCTATGACCAAGGCTGCCAAGATCTGAACACAGAGATATGATATGAATCTCTAAGGAAATACATTCATTGCAGACAAGGTAAGCCAGCAATACTTAAGAAGTGGGCTTAATTAGTTCTCTCCTGATTCCCTCTCTGATGTAGACACAAGATGCAGAGTTCCTGTAAGACCATCATGTCAAGGTAAAGACCCAGGAAACACTGACCAGGAAGAAGAGAAGAGGAAGGATAAAAAAAACCCAAAAACCTTTTGAACACAAGGAGGGACCACAATAGAGTCCTCCTCTTCCTACTTAACTGGCCTTCAGAAAATGACACAGTTTATAAGGGTCACATTTGTTTTCTCATCGGCAAAGTGGGAAATATTCCAGAAACCATCCTCATAGCATTTTGTAGAGCTCAAATGAGTAACATACAGGAAACACTGCAAAGACCTTGGGGGTCGTTGGGATTCCCCACACCGGCTTTGACAACAATACCATCATAGTCCTGCAGAAGTACCCCAGTCATCCTGAGAAGATCAGAACAGAGATAGGAAGAGTGTGTCAGGCTGGGGACAAGCCCTGTATCTGTGACATTGCCCAACATAGGCTCTGGGGATGCTCACATGTCAGTGATGAATGAATAAGTTAATGACATCAGACACACTGTACATATACCACCTTCATGTTTTCTAAGTTAGCACGAGTAGACTATGGCTAGTGGAAGAAAGTTTTCTAACATCATTGGCCATATCTGTCTTTCATATCATACTCCATGGTTGTTCTATAGGGAAAGAGCAAGCTGGGAGACAACAACATAGATCACTGGTTAGCAAGGGGGAAGTTTGCACTACTTTTCCTAACCTAAATGCTTGTATTTATTAAACCATTTGAAGAAATTTCTTCTTGGGGTTAAAAAAAATCCCTTGTTCCTGATTTAGAAATGAAGAGTGTACATGGAATGAGGGTTCCTTAGAATTAACATTAATATTAACATTATTATTTAAGAATTAACATTAGAATTAACATTATTTAAATCCACCTTTAATTGCTCTTGTTATTTTTGAATGAAGATCCTCCCATATCTTTCCTTACCTGAGCAATGGTTGTATAGATTACTAAGAAGTTTCTGCAGATGTGCAGATTTCAAGCAAGTGAAAGAAAAAAAAATGTAAGAGGTTCAACCCCATTACTCTGATCCTCCATCTTCTTTTTTAGAAAGCGTTCCCAAGCTGAAGATAAGAAATAATAACTATTCTACCCAAATGGAACATTCTATTTTACCGGGTATTTTTTTTCCTTTTACTAGAGTCAGAACACACTACTGTACTTTTAAATCTGGCAACAGGTCTCCAGTAGGAGATCTAACAATCTTAGTAATTAATTAGTTTTCAAGACCCCCCAAGCAATAAAAATCTAGTCCCTCAAGGTCACAGTTTGACTTATTTACAATTGACAAATAACTTGGCAAACTCTACACCAAGCCACTCCATACAATAGAAAATATATTGTCATTCAAGTTAACAAAAGAACCTTTCTTTGCCATCCCATTACAATGGCTTTGCAAATGAACATCGCCTGAATAAAATCCTAACCACATTTTCACTCTCATTAACCACAGTAGGGTATCACACAATTTGCCTGGCTCCTGCCTAGACCACTGTGCACCATTTTAGTAGCAGCAGTTTGATGGGTTTTATGGCAGGTGATATATGGAGTGGGAGTTTCGGGAGTCGTAAACAGAAGGCACTGTGTATCACAATGTGGTTTAGGGATATAATGACTGTGTTGTAAAGCAAGGGATGACAATACTGCACTAGGCTTGGGGTACTGAACCAATAGACCAAACAGCTCAACATAATTCAAGTAAGAAAGGGAAAAAAAAAATGCTAGGGAGGGAGGTGTGGGAGGGAGAGGGGAGGGTGTGTGTGTGTGTGTGTGTGTGTGTGTGTGTGTGTGTGTGTGTGTGTGTGTGTGTGTGTGTGTGTGTGTGTGTGTGTGTGTGTGTGTGTGTGTGTATAGGATTTCTAGCTTTCATTAATTACTTCTGATGAATTTGAATAAGAGGGACTAAAACGGAAATAAATCTGTGTCTCCTTGAAAAAATAGAACATTTCTCTTTCCTGCTAGTGCAATTTTTTTTTCCTGCCTCCTCTGTCCAACCCTTAACCACGTTCACTGGCAGAATAATTAGGTAAACAGCTAGTCCTAGTACCAGGGAAAGAGCAGAAGAAATTCAGTGAATTACTGCAGAGGAGAAAAAAAATAGCACCAACGTAAACTTTCTTACCTCTCCAAGGAGTATCATCACAAAGGCAGGAGGGTAAATCTATCTGATCTAAGCAGTATCCTCTAGCTTACAGAGCTGGAGCCTTGACTAGACTTACCAAGTCTCAGAATCTCCTCTGTCAATAACCCTTGTATCCAGGATCCTCACGGTCACTAAGTCATTTCCAGGTACTTTCCCCCACAAGACTGTAATTAGTGTTCTCTAAACAGAGAATGGCAACATGTGGCCTCCTTCCAAGAAAACAAATGCTGGGCCAACCCTTGAGAACTTGTAGTTGCTAACTTACTGTGTGGTCTTCACTAACTCAAAAGTCTTCTTTTCCCTTTTACACACTCTCCGGTTTCCCCCACCTACTGTGAGGACTAACCAGATAGTAGTTTGAAACTGGAAAGCAGTATGTTGATGATTAATAGAGGGATTCTAATTGCCATGATCACCATCACTATCATCACTCTAGAGGTACAATGTTCACATTTTTATTTGATTGTTTTGGTTTTGGGTGTGTGTGTGTGTGTGTGTGTGTGTGTGTGTGTGTGTGTGTGTGTGTGTGTGTGTGTGTGTGTGTGTGTGTGTGTGTGTGTGTGTGTGTGTGTGTGTGTACAGGGTCTTCAACTCAGGACTATCTTCATTCCTTATTTCTTTTTTGTTCAAGGATGGCACTCTACCACTTAAGCCACAGGTCCACTTCTGGCTTTATAGTGGTTAATTGGAGACAAGAATCTTAAGGATTTTCTTGCCAAGCTGGCTTCAAATTGGGATACTCAGATCTCAGGCTCCTGAGTAGCTCAGATTACAGACAGATGTGAGCCATGGGTGCAGGGCTTTTCACATGGGTTTTGTTCTCATTGTATTTCCTCTTTCTTGGGTCCCAAAGAGTAGCCAAAACCCTGTATGCTACTTATATTAGTGGATGATTATAAAAGTTAAAGAAGTCACCTATGGAAAAGTTCCCTACCTGGCTTTTTTTTTCCCTAACAATATTTACTTCTTGAGGCATAGCAAAAGAAGCAAGTGCCTTTGATGGGGAGATTTCTTAAAACTAAAGTGGTCTATACGTGTGGGTAGCAGTAAGAGTTACTGCAGTGGTCTGAGGAGGTGATAGAGCTGCCTGAGACTAGACAAGAAAGTCTCCTAGCCTTACAAAAACAGAGGCAAGGAAGCCACCAGATTTCAAGGAACCAAAGCAGGCCAGGCTGAACAGAACCCAGGTTAGATTGACACCGGAAAGGACTCAAGATATGTCTCCACTCCTCACCTCTGCCAATAAAAAAATGAAACTGCATTTCACATCAAGCTGAGCTATAGCACATTTAATTGATACCCATAAAATCAGGTTTCTTACCTGTATCTGTGGCCTCGGTCAGACCTACTTGTTCATGGCATTGGGTAATCGGGTGAGGATGGGCAGTGGAGCTCGGCTATTGTTCAAACTACACAGGACTAATCTGAAGTGACATCCCATCTTTATTGAGTTGCCATTTGCAAATGACTCTTTTGAATCTGAGTATCAAGTATCATAATGAATATGCTCCTTCCCCCAAAAATTCCCACAAAGAGATTTCAAGCATAAAGACAACAGTAGAAAATCCTCCCATGCAGCCAGAGTGACTTCTAGGAGAACATCTTCTCTTGGAATGTAAACATTCAAACACAGACTTAAAAGTCTCCATGTCATTTCCTTATCCATCCTTTGTGTTTGCCAGACCAGAGTGGCAGCTGGGGCCACTGGGTTTCAGACCACCATAGATCTCATGTCCAGATGCCAAACTCCAGCCAGGCACACAGCCCTGGTCCATGTAGATCTGCTAAGGCTGTTGCTTCATTTCCTCCTGTCTTCTTAAGAAGAAAATGACTGACCCACGTGTAGCACATAACTATTTATCAACAGATCATCAGCCCAGTCTTCTGAGATCTTGTGACAGGTCCCATTAGCTGTGAGCTACCCAATAATGTGTATAATCAGTTGTTAATGGCAATATTCTATTCTGTAATAACTGGGCCATTAGTGAGTGTCAGTACTACCTCCGTGCAGGCAGTCTTACACCTGACTGATACCTGGCTTAGGGGAGCGATGCGCTTCTATTCCAGGTGGTTCTCTCCATGATGGATTGTATTGACTTTCTTTCTGGACCCCAGGTGATCCTTTACAATTTCTGCATGGCATATCTCATGGGAACCTGTGTGGCCATGGATTTGATATACCATTTTTGAACAGAGAAACTAAAAACAAAGGCATAGATGGAGTTCTTCTGGCCTAATAGGTACCTTGAGTCACAGAAAGATGATATGATGGGAGTGACCCTGAAATTCCATCTTCTCAATGTCATTGCCCTTTCAAGGTTCCAGGCATTGCTATTATAAATTTCAACAAGAGATCATAGACCACAGTCTCTGTCTCTTTGTCTCTGTCCTCCCAACACACAAATACACACACACACTACTACTTTCAAGTAAATGTTCCCACCCCAAAAGCTATGCTTCAATTCTCAATACTTATTCAAGACCTCCTGAACAGTCTATGTAATTATATTACTAATAAGAGAAAATATGGATATATTTTAGCTATATATTTATGCATATATAGAGAGAGTGGTATTAGGACTTTGAACTTTGGGCTGTGCTAAGTAAGTTAAATAAGTTAAGTAATCTCTCTACTATGTGAGCCACATACTCATCCTTTTTTGCTTTTTGGTAGTTTTTGCTCTAGCCAGTCATGGATCAAAGTCTTCTCACCTCTGCTTCGTGCTAGAATTATAAACATGAGCCACCATTCCTTGTTTGTTCTTAGAGATAAGGTCTTGCTAACTTTTTTTGTTTTGCCTCAGTTAGTTTCAAGCCAAGATCTTCCTATGTCTGTCTTCCAAATAGCTGAGATTATTAGTGGGAGCTACCATGACTGGTCTACTCTTTCATTTAAAGAAGGAGGAACAGAAAGTTCTAAAAATGTCAAACAAAAGCAAAATGCTCAAAACTTCAATGTTTTCTCTTCTCTTTTACTAAAAATCTGTATTCCTCACACAAGAAGAAGAAGCTCTAAGTCAGCTCAAATTCAGACACATCAGAATTGTTCCCTTGCTTAGACATTCATGGTCAGAATTTGATTTATTTGGGAAAGGAACCTAGAAATCTGTAAGGTGAATCCAGCCAATGCTCAAGTGATTTACATCCATGCTCCGCCCAGAACTGCCTATCAAAGGCCCTCACTAAGGACATGCCAAGGGGTCATCACATGTTGTTGGAGAAAAATAAAGACTGAGATATTTAAAGGGCAAGGAGAAAGAATGACCCTTGGCATCCATTCTTTCTTCATTTGTGGCTGCCAAGAAATGGGCTTGCACCTGTTCTTCCTAGAAGGGTCTTTACCTCAGGGCCACCAAGAAAACAGAGGTATGCTCAGGCTGCAGAGATAAGGGGTCTTAATTCAGCTTACTGTCCTAGGACAATGATAACAGCCCTGGTCCAAATCCACCTCAGGGTGAGAGAGCTGTGGTTCACTGTGTCACAGAGCTACAGAGGTAAAACAGAAGCTAAACCTCTAAGGAGGAGTGGCCTAAAGCATTGATACACATTATTCAGAATCTTCCCAGAGAGAGGTGAATCTATGACATATTCAGAGATATTAGCTTGTATCAACCCAATAGATGCCAGGCATCTTAGCCTAACTACCCAACAGTAAGATGATAACAAAGATGAGAATATGGGGAATTATTCCTCCCTAGGCAATGCTTAAGTGATTCACATACTTGTCAAAAGAAAAATGCTCTGGATGACTACTGCATGCCCAACACACACTGAAACTAAGGATGCAGACATGAACCAATCAGAAAGCAGCTTCTACATTCCCAAACTTTATAGAATGAAGCCCCAACCACCCCCTCCTGGCTTGAAAAATTAGCCCAAGGAATGGATCTATTTATGACAGATCTATGCTAATGGCACTCAGTTATCAATGCCTCCCATCCAGTGAACCTCTGCTATCATATATATACCCCCATATAATGCTCCATCCTGGTTACTGCCTGAATGGCTGCTTATTCATTAATGCACCCACTCATTCATTCATTCATTCAATGCAGAGATTTAGTCAACAAATATTTTCTGAATGCACAATATATTCTAAACAGCATAAAGAGATACAATGCTGGGCAAAAGCAAAAATAATTCTCAATGCATGGAGTTTATTGATCAACTTCAACTGCGTTGATGTCACAAAGCAGAAATTCATGATGCACTATGTGGACCTAAAATATGGTGAGGCAGGCTGATGTGATTGAAAGCATTTCCCCAATGCTTGATCTAGAGGAATAAGGCTCCAAGCAGAGGGAACTTCATGAGAGCTGGGTGCAGTATGTGAGCAGAGGGGACCAAAGGAAGACCAGGGATGCCAGAGTGCAGCTTCCAAGGAGCGTGGCAGAAGGCAAGGCTGGAGAAGCATGTGCCAGAGTCTGACCATACTTATTAAGGAATTTGAACATGACCCAGAAACTGTGAAAAGCTTTTTCAGGCTGACACATCACCATATTGGTTTTCTAAAAAAACTTCCTTTGGCTGAAAGAATGGATAAAAGATAGGAAGCAAGGATCACTGGAGCAGAGAAACCCCGTTAGGGGCCTTAAAATCCAAGTGTAAATAATTTGGCTTGGTTACAGGTGGTATGAAAGGTAGAGATGAGGACTGAGGGACTAACACACTAAGAGATAAAAGCAAAAACATATGGATTGGGATATATGTCCAAATAGCCTGTAGGTTCCTTGTTTGCATTCCTAGAAAGACAGTTGGCAAACCACAGCCTACCTTACAGCCTGGATCTGGATTTACCATTATATCCCCACTTTCCTGACTGTTTTCCAACCTGTCTGTGCTCAGTTGCTTACCTTCAGCCTCAACCATAAACAGATCAGCTGTCACATTGACCCCTTCAGTGATTCATCTGGCTTCATGTAGCAGGATGCCTGCACATTTCTGCTTAGGTCCTGTGAGCATCCCTCCTGCCCACTTCCCTACCTCCCTGACCTCACCTCAATTCAACTCATTTGACATGTCCAGCTCTAGTTACTGCATGTCTGTTTGGCTGCCACAGTGAGATACAACAGAGGTAAAAATACTCTTTCCTGGCTATTTACAGCACCTAATCCTGGATAGATAATATTATGTTTTCTAGCTGAATATAAAAGAGAAGTCTTTCAGCTATACAGCAATAAAGGAACCAGTAATGATGCTACTCATCGGATCACTACTCACTGAAGGCAACATGCATACAAAGTGTAATTTAAACTTTAAACTTCACAATAACGTGAGGAGGAAGATACTGTTATTACCCCCGCTTTTTACAGAGAGATTAAATGTTTAACCTAGGGTCACATGGTCCTAATGGAGTTCATCTAAGACAGCCTGACCTGGAGACTAGTTCTCTGAGCCACTACCCTCTAGCACCTGGATCTGATAAAAACATAACTGACATAAAAAATCACATGTTCAGTCAGATGTCCTTGTATGACTTGTTACATGTCTTGAACTTCCCTTGGCCCAACCATATTACCATGAATAAAAAATAGATGACATCAAGCTGGGAGCCTGTGGCTCAAGCTGATAGTTTCATCTGTTCAGGAGGCTGAGATATGAGATCAAGGTTTGGCACCAACTTGAGCAGACAAATCTTACCTTCAATTAACCCTCAAAATGACAGAATCAGAGGCATGGATCAATTGGTTGAATGCCAACCATGAGCAAGAAAGCTTAATAAGAGAAAGAGATCTTGAGTTTGAACCCCTGTCTCATTCTGGCACAAGCACGTGCACACATGTACACAGACAGAAGTCAACAAGAAATAGCAAGAAACAAAGTCTTCCATATGGAGAAACACAAATCAACAGACATTTGTTTTCAGAATTGATCATGCCCTCATATATTACTCTTTTCTATGGTTATCTCTGCTGTTGGGAACCTGGATTCCAGTAGTGACTATGCAATAGTACACGACCATTTTCCTAAATGCCTGTGCACATTCTCACGGCTTATCTACATATTGGTACCTCCTTCCTTCTTCCCCTTTACTCTTCATATCGCAAGGCTACTATCTCTTCTATTTCTCCTAACTTGCTTTCCTTCATAGACTTCACTGATATTAATCTGTGTCTCATTTTAGAAAACACGTGGAGTTCCCCCCCAGGAAGAAATATCCAAGAGGATAGTGCATTTTTTGACTGTTATATTTTATATAATTCATCATAAATCATGTTGAATTGTGGATGGCTCTCCTCTACTCCAACAGAGCAAAAATAAATAAGCTTGGGGACATCTAGTTATTTATTAGATTAGATTAGTTATTATATTATTAGATTACTGTTAATAGTAATAAAGACAACAAATACTTACTGTACAAGCTACCACAAGACCCTAAACACTACAATAAGCATTATGGGGACACTGGTTTAATCCTTGCAGCAACCTTATTTGCAAGATGGAATTGATACTTTTTTGTAGAAGAGGGATCTGAGTCTTTAAAATATCATATAACTTTCCCAAGGGCACTCAGATCAAAATTCTCAGTTAGGACACAAATCTGGGTTTCTGTGGCTCCTCCACCCTTCACTTATCTGCTATGTAAGATACCTAGAGATAACATGGAGACGTGAACACTAAACACAAGTTTATTACCAACTTAAATTCTTAGGTCCCAATCCAGACTTAGTGTATTTTCTCTTCTGCTGGTGAGTTGTATCAGCATCAGACTTAGAAAATCACTGATTCAGGCCATTCCCCAGGCTGGTTTCAGTCTCTTTATCTATTATAACCACAGCATTATCACTCAGCCTCACACTGGTGCCCACTCAGGGATGTCAGTTTAGTATGAGCTGATCTTTCCTCAGATCATCCTCAGACATCACTGTGACCTTGCAGCTACATCTGTAAATCAAGCATCATCCTTCACAGTCACACATCCCCAAACTTTGAGGTATAAGCTTGTCCTCAGGTTGCCTCACCAAATCTATGCAGTTTTGCTTTAGCATTTGGTACCTTTCTCTCTCTCCTCCATTTCTACAACACTCCACCCCCATTACACCCCAGCTTGAGCTCTCAGAGACTAGACTTGCCAGATAGAATGATAAGATACAAGATGCCCAGTTCTATTTGAATTTCAGATAAACAACAAAAAAAAGTTAGCATGCATATGCCCTGTATATTATTTGGGACATACTTATAAAAGAAATATATTCATTGTTTTTCTGAAATTCAAAAGTTAACTGGGCATTCTGTGTTTTTATTGCCTAAATCTGGCAACCTCATTATAAACACCCTCATCCATCAGGAAAAAAATTGATAAAAAGTGATAATAAATGAGTTTGCCACTCTTCCAAATGAATCTTAAATTTCAAAACAGTGGTTCTTAACCAAGGAAGCCTTTAAAAAGTACTGATACACAGGCTGTATAACTGACTAAATCTGAATTTCTCGGGTGGGTATACCATGTAAAGAGGTCTTATTTTAAAGCTTCTAACATGGGAGGTGACCAGGGATAAGAATTGTTGCTCACAAGAAACACAAGGAATGGCAAATGGCCCCATCAAATGGAAAGACTTAGACACTGGGACGCCAGATGGAGGGATTTGACTTAGAAGAGAACATTTCAGACTCAGAAGGTACTTATAGAGTGATGGACATCTAGATATACCAATACACCCATCCAATTAGAACTGGAATTAATTTGGAAACTATTTTAAAGAATAAATTATGAATCACTCTTTTCAATACAATAATAAAACAGTAGAGATAAATTAAAACAAATAAATTAATAAAACTTGTAGGGTTACATTTGAATGATAGCAAAATATATAATTAATTGACAGAGACAATTTAAATGCTATGACATCCCCCAAACACTTAGCATCTCTCTTGACTGCATCTACATATAAATCTCATGCCTGATGAATATAGCTAGAGTTTCTCAGAAAAAAAAAAAGTCAATTACTAGGTCTGGGGCAGGGAAAATACAAAGTTAATCTAGAATAACTCATTGTGCTGGGGGGAAAAAAGACCCTTTAAGTCTAAAGAGGATGAGTCAAAAGTACATAGATACCCACTCAATGGTCTTCCAGTGGCCAAATTTGGGGTTCCTTGTACATCAAAACATCATGAACAAATCAAAATCCATTAGTCCATGGTACTACAAATACAAACTAGACAAAGCAAATAAAGGATAAATTATACTTGCTAGCTTTGGAATTCTTATGATCAATTTCTTCAATAAATAGATCTGGATTTTTAAGGAGAATTATAGTTTGTCCTCATTAGTAAGTGAAATTGTGCAGGTTCGTTAATTCAATCAAGTTATCACCAAAGGATGCTAAAGCCATTCAATTAAAGACTTAAGATGAAAAATACCTTCCCAATATTCCAAATCATTGTTTAAAATTCCAAAGGGATAAATGTAGAGCTACCATGGAGAGCAATTTCAGACACCCTCTTTACCAGTTGAGGTCCCTGGGACCAAGAGAGCAATATCAAGCATACAATACTCCTGTAAAGGATACTTGTCATTGATTTAGTGACGAATCCCATAAGAATTTAAAGCCACCTTTCACTGCAAGAAATACAGGAGACAGAGGCACAAATCAAAGGATACTAAGAGAAAATAAGCAATTCAGACAACTTTTATATCTTCTCAAATCACTAACATGAAGAAAAATTTAAAGATTGTTGGTAACAATCTTTAAAAAGGGATCTGAAGAAACATCCTACCCAAATGCCATGTCTAAACCTTCATTGGATCCTGAAACAAACATTTAACTAGTTCTAAAGAACATCTTGGAATATTAAGAAAATTATTCTTAGTTGCAGTATTGCTAATAAGGTTACTTACAATGATGTTCTTATTTTAGATGATCTATGGGAAGCATTTAGTGGAACTGTTTCAGTGTCTACAACTCAACATCAAATGGCTCAGTAAAAAGATGAGTGCACATATGTGTATGTATAGATATTCATAGACAGAGCAAGTAATTACTGTTGAAACTTGGTGACAACTCTTCTGATTTTTCTGTACACTTGAAAATAGTCATAACAAAAAAGATCTAAGAAAACTCTTGATCTAATCTCACACCAAAGCAACCTGGTAAGACAGGCCTGCTTTATAGTAATGTCTTACCTCTAAAATAATGCTATCAATTCCTTGCAAGATCAGAGAGTTATTATGGCCCCGTGTTAGACTTTTCAACACTGTGCCAAATATCTGAGAGAAATAACTGCAAAGGAGGAATAGTGTATTTTGACTCACAGTTTGAGAGGCTTCCATCCATCATGGTCAAAGGAACATGGCTGAGAAGAGAAGCTCACATCATGAGGTCTAGAAAGCAAAGAAAGAGAACATTTTCACTAACAGTATTTTTTCCTGATTCCTTTTTTATTCCATCTGGGTCCCCAGCCTATCTGGAGCAAGTCTTTGCTCCTGGGTAAATTCTCTCTGGAAATATCCTCAAGACATAACCTTAGGTGTGCTGTACTAATTTCCTAGGCATTTATAAATCCCATCAAGTTGGCAATCAAGATTAACTATCTCAAGTCTACCTCTTGTCAACTTGACACCCAAACACACCTCCTTAAAGTCTACTCCTAGTCCATAAAAGGCAAATCCTTTCTCAAAAACATAAATGCACTCTGTCCATAAGCAACAATTCCAGTAGTCTTAACAGTTTCAATACTGTTCAACAATCCAAGTTCAAAGTCATCTCTGAGATTCACAGGTTCAGGGTAAACTTTCAGCTATGAATTCCTGTCAAGTGAAAAAGAAAATTGTATACTTTAGATGCACAATTATAAGAAATTTAAATAAAGAAACAATAGAGAAGCAATAGAGAATAGAAGAGAAAAGGAGGATGAAACCAAAGGAAGACCCAAACCTAGAAGAGTAAACATTAAATCCTACAGAGCCACATCTGCATCTGGGCATACGTCATGAAGTAAGCTCCACAGGGCTTGGGGTGCTCTGCTGTGTTTGTCTTGGCTGTAACCCACGGAGTCTCTCTCTTAGGTTGGCTCTACTCACTTCCAGAAACTTTATCAGACATGCCACACTCTTGGTATTTCTAACTTCCTCAGGTCTCCATTTTATCTTCAGCTCTATTCACACAGCTTCACATACAGTAGACATACTGACCCTACCTGGACCCCCAGGCTTTCCTTTAAACTCTAGATGAAAACCTCCACCACTATGTAAGTTATATTCTGTGTGTCTTCAAAGCAACATCCTTTTTAACACCACTATCTGCTGCCAGCTCAGACTGACTTGGACAATGGCTTCAGTAGCTTCTGAATGTCTGGATTGCTGAGCAATCCATGACTCTCCATTGTGTGGCGAGATGAATCCAGGGGAAACAACTTCCTGGGTGGCCCCAGGTGAGCAGGATACCCAGACCACACTTCCTTCTCAGGGGAAAGTCTTAAATTAAGTTTACATTTTACTCACTACAGACAGAGCTGAGGTCTTCAGATTCCTCAAATGCCCTCAAGGCATCTTTTCTATTGTCCTAATACAAACTGCTTGGTTTCTCTGTAAGTAAGGGCTTTGAACTGAAATGTGGTAGATTCAAGGGAGAACTAAACAGTGTAATTCCTTAGAAAGCCAAAACCAAAGTTCAGCAAAATAAAACACCAGGAAACAGGTCCTCAGAAGGCTGAGGTAGAGTCATGAAGAAAGGGATAGACGAGTGAAGAGCAGAAGAAGAGGAAAATGCAGACAAAATTATCCTACAAAATTAAGATGAGTGAGGGGAACAAGGAGGTAGGAGAGGAATGGGTGAGAATATTGAAAGGGGTGGCATCAACCAAGATATACTGCTTTGTTAAATGGCGACTCCTTTGTGCAACTACTTAAGAATAATAAATAGATACACATAAATAAATAATAAACAACAAATGGACAAAGACAGAAATAAATAAATAAATAAATAATATAGCTTTAATCTCTTCTGCAGCCACATTTTTCTTGTCCCCAAACCTTCCAGGAAAGCATCAAGTCTTTCAAACTTTTCTGTACTGTCTTTTGCTCATAATTATCACTGTATATTTGTCTGAAAATAGCCCGCAAACCCATGCCACAGCTTGAATGTGGGACTGCCTTGAAATTTCCTCTGAATTATTAACTAGTGTGGAACTTTTAAGTTCAGCCTCCCACAAAGTCTTAGGGCATGTTAAAAAAATGTGGATAAGTTTTCTCACATAATGAAACATGAATCTAGTCCAATTTCTAATAGAGGTTTCATTCCCTCCTAAAACCTGGTAGACAGCAGTGTCTGGTTTCCTATCAGAATTCTAGTCTACTGAGATCCCACCAGAATTGTTCATTAAAACTGTGCTTACAGAGTTCTAGAGTTTTTCTAGCTCATATCTCCAAACTTCCCCAAATTCCTCACACAAACCAGTTCCAAAGACTGTTGAACCACATTACTATGTAATCACAGCAATGACCAACTTCTTTACTATCAATTTTCTAGATGAATTAGACTTTTTCTAGCTGAAAAAAGAAAAAAACGGAAAGAAATAACTTTAAAGGAGGACCCTTGTATTTGGGCTCACAGTTGGAAAGATTTCAGTCCATCATGGTAGAGAGAGCCCAGCAGATCAGAGACATTCAAATCACATAGTGGCGGCCGGAAGTCAGGAAAGGAATGCTTCCTCCTACCTCCTCTTTTATTCCCTCTGGGTCCCCAGTCTCTTGGTTGATGGGACAAGGTTTCCCCCCTCAGTTAATCCTCTCAGACACACCCAGAGGGGTACATTTCTAATCTCTTAGGTGCTTCTTAATCCAATCAAGTTGCCAATCAAGATTAGCCATTTCCGGTACATTTAGGATCTGGCATAGTTAAAAGTAAAGCTTTTCTATAGAGTACCAAGAAATAATTTACACATGGATTTTAACAAGTATAATCTGAATATTAGCCAAGCTTTAAGTTCATGAAACTTAAGATACCTTAGGTTTTTCCCTAATTGTGCAAACACAGTATTCACCGCCTGAAAGACCGTCTTGCCAGGTAGTTCTGAAAGTGTACATATACCTGGGTACAAGAGGAAATAAGAAATACATCATATAATTATGTCCATTTTGTATCCTTTAGTTCCAAATGTGTACTATAATGAATGAATAACGATGCACTAGAAGTACTCCTTCTTCATTTATAAAACTGCATGACATGATAGATCGAACTAGTTAAAAATTTGCCCATTCCCACCACAGAAATGTGACTTGTGCCTCCCAGCAACCAGACAATGCTTCCCCTATACCAATGTCAGGCTTAGCCATGGTTTGTTCTGGCTAGTAGCATCTATGTGGATGTATCTAAAATCCAACCTGATGCTTTGTTAGTCATTACAGAGTTCAACCAGCTCTTGCCTTGTTCTACCATTAGTACAATATATCCAAGACAGAAATGGCTTCTTTTATGCAGAATCCCCAAATGAGAAAACATAAGAGGGGACCCACAGTTGACCTTTTTACCTGGAGTCAAGCTAGAGTCCATCTTCAGATCTCCTGCTATTCACGTGACTGAAGAAGTAATTCTTTCTACTTTGACAAGTTTGGTGGGGCTTGTTACTGCAGCAATGGCTGAATGGCACAGAAAATGATAGCAGTACTTTTGTAGGGTTGTTGGGCTGATTAAATGAGATAACTCGGAAGAGTTGTAGACTGTAGTGTTGCAGGTTGTAGAGCAACTGACATACAGTAACTGTAAGCGCAAATGTGGATATGATCCAGGTATTGTCCTCATCAATCCTGCCAGACAAAGTGTCTTTTTCTAAAGCCACCCACACAGATCCAGCCAGGATTGAGTCCCTAACACACCAGCATTGACTCCACTGACTTAGCATTGTCATTTCCCACTGACTCACCTGGGCACGTTGTGAAGTCCTTCTCACTGCCCCTGCACCTGTGCCCTGTGCTGTCACAACCCCCTCTGGGCCCCTGTGATTCGTTTATCTATGTCTGACCAAGTCCTAGAGGCTGCTAAGTCCCCATCTTATAATGCTGATTCAATCCAAACCTCCAAGTCTCTAATCTCCAGCAGGAAAACACAAATGCATATTGGCTTTGCTGTGCTGTTTGGTGGGTGGCAGGCTACTCTGAGGTACTCAGGCTCCCGCTATTTCTACAGTGACCCAGGCTCCTGAGTGTACCCAGATGACTTGCTTTTTATTTCAAGGGCTTGTTTTGCATTGTCCCAGAACTACACTGTACTTTGCTTCATTGCCTCCTCATGGATAAGTGAGGCAATTTCAACCAGACCTCTTCATTGTACGTGCATGAATGTGTGTATGTGCCTATGTGTGTACGTACATGTGTGTGCATGTATTCAGGTATGAAAATATGCCTGGAATAGTGGGGCGGGGGGGTCTTCTCACCAAGCCCCACTGTCTTCTGCAATATGGCATCTGTTGGAACCAATTCTACAAGAATTTCTCAAACATGTCCATCTATAGGTGTTTAAGCCCCAGTGATAGATAGGATTTAAGTTCCTTTCTACAGTGTACTAGGGCTCATATAAAAGCCTGGCTAATGTATGTAACCAAAGGTTGCAGAGTCACCAAGCTCCATACACAGCTTTGCCATGGCCTCTACTAATTGAGCATGATTTCGACATTCTAATTTATAAATTAATTTTCATCATTAACTGTTTGGAAGATTAATGCGATCAAGTGAACAAAGGTCTACAGACCAGAAACCTTAGGATCAAGTAAGTATTTAATTCTCCCTTCGTGTATCTTCAGTCCTGTCTAGCTGGCTGAGTTGGCCCCAGATGACCTCCTTGAACCGGCTGGGCTTCAGTCTCCATCATTTGATCAATAGGTTATATCAAGAGTCAGGAAACCATAATCTGTGGACTACATCTGGCCTGTCGGTTGTTTTTATAAGTAAAGTTTTATTGGAAGCTAGCCACACTTGCTTGCTTCCATATTGGCTATGGCTTCAGAGAAGTGAATCTTTACAACAGAGACTGGCCAGTCTAAAACTTAAAATACAGGGACCAGATTGGGAGTTCATGCCTGTAATTCCAGCTACTTAGGAGGCAGAAGTAGGATGATCATGGTCCAAGGCCAACCCAAGAAACTATAGCTAAAATAACTTCAAAGCAAAAGGGCTGGGCCATGAATCAAGGGGCAAAATATATGCCTAGAAAGCACCAGGCCCTGAGTTCAAACCCAATTACCTCCACAAAAAAAAAAATAAAATAAAACTTGAAAATAGGTAAAAATGTCTAAAAAATGCCATCCTATTCAGCACTTTGAAGTAGTTGAGGCTACAACCATTTCACCCAAAGCAATGATGCATAAGGCAGGGCAATAGAGTAGGAATAGTGGGGAGGAGAGGATAATTATTTGTACCCCAAATCATGCCAAATCTCTCAGAAGTTAGAGAAGTGTGATAGTTGTGGCTATTTTAGTTTTTCAGAGAGACCTGTGTTCGGTTTTGTGTGTGTGTGTGTGTGTGTGTGTGTGTGTGTGTGTGTGTGTGTGTGTGTGTGTGTGTGTGTGTTAGCTTCATGTCTCCCGTTTCTTTCACACTAATAGAAGGCACATGTTTTCTTCGAGAGGGAAAACATTTTTCAGAAACAGCATAATTTGCTCTAGTGGATAACAAATAGTTAGAAGTTTTCTCAGCGAGCAGCCATTGTATCTGGTTTCAAATTCTTTTTCTCAAGCCAAAGAAAATGATAATGATCTCTCAGTCATTGCTGTTTTTTTGACACAGACCTGAACTCAGAATTCTAAACAGGACTATGCAGAATTGGATTACATTTCATCTCTCTCATGCATCCGTCTTCCCCTTCCCTGCTCATTTGCTGGAGCTGCAAAAAGTATTGAGTGTGGCAGTAAAGACTTGGTTTCCCAAACCATGCAAGTCATTATGAATGGCCTTGTGGCCAGGTAAAGGTTAAAGAGGCCTTTTGTTGTTCTAGTTTAACTTGTCCCTGCCACTGCAGCCTAATCATTCCACATAATAACAGGCCTGATACACAGGCCTGAGTCAAAGTCACCAGTCAATAAATCCATTCCTTCCTCCCTTTCAGCCAAAGTGTTGAATAGTACTGAGTGTGCGGTGTCACCGGATCCCATAGTCTATCACATCAAGGTCGTCTGGTATACAGCTCAAACACACACACACACACACACACACACACACACACACACACACACACACTTCTTTCTTTTCAGTGCCTTGCACATCTGCGAAAAGTATCACAGTCTCCCACATGAGGATGGATGTGGGTTTGAAAAGGAAAGATAGACCACCCTGCTTCACAGAATCAGGGAGCCATTGAATTGAAAGCCAAAGGTCTAAACATAAGCTACCTATGTCACCCCCTGTCATTTTACAATTAAGGAAACTGATTTCAGGTGAAAGGCATTGGTATGTACAAGATCAATTCCTCCTAAAGCTAAGCTAAAAAACAGGCCTGCTGACTCCTATCTCAGTGTTCCTCATCTGCTTTGAAAGGGGAAAACAGGAGGATATAAAAAAAAACTAAGAAAAGAAAGCTCCCTTTTTCTTAAAATATGCAAACAAGCTGGGCACCAGTGGCTCACACCTATAATCCTAGCTACTCAGGTGGCTGAGAGTTGAGGATCATGGTTTGAAGCCAACCTGAAAAGTCCATGAGACTCTTATCTCCATTAACTAGCAAAAGTCCAGAAGTGGAGGTATGGCTCAAGTAGTAGAATATCAACCTCTAGATAAAAAGGTAAGGAACAGTGCCCAGGCCCTGAGTTCAAGCTCCAGTAGTGACTCAAGGAAAGGAAGGAAGGAAGGAAAGAAGGAAGGAAGGAAGGAAGGAAGGAAGCAAGGAAGCAAGGAAGCAAGGAAGCAAGGAAGCAAGGAAGCAAGGAAGCAAGGAAGCAAGGAAGGGGAAAAGAGGGAAGAAGAGGGAGGAAGGGAAAGGGAGGGGAGAAGAGGGAGGGGAATTGAAGGAAGGGAAGGGAATTGAAAGAAGGGAAGGGAAGGGAAGGGAAGACAAATATCCGCTCTAATTCCAGTCCCACACACCACCAGCAGCACCACCAATCGGTCCATTCTGTAGACTTAGATCATTTCCCATTGCAGACAAGTTCTCTGAGGTTACATTATCCCTTTTATTGCTGAAAGAAAAAATCCATACTTCTGACAGCCTCAGTTTTCTTATCTGTAAAATGGAGATCCTAAGGAAGTCTGTTTCAAAGAGTTGTGGTGAGTCCCTGACACATGGTGTCTATTGGCTCAGCAAATGCCAGCTCCTATTACCATCATCATTGTCAGTCACCAGGACAAGGACAGCTGCTGGGTGTTAACCTGCAGACAGCCCCTTGTCTCCTGCAGGAGGCATGCAGCCCTTGGCTGCTCTCAATGAGGCAGAGTGCCACTCACCAAATTATCTTTCACCTCTGGTGTGAAAATAAAACCTGCTGATAGAGAATCCTTGGAAGTGTGCAACCCTGAGTTACAGTTTGTTTACTTTGCTAAGGGACTTCCAGCTCCTCTAGGTTCATAAATTCCTTGTGGTAGACGGGGGAGGGATTGTAAATTAACTTGAATAATAGTACTACATTTGTGCACCTTCGGAAGGCTTAAATCGCTTTGAAAAGGGAAAAAAAATTACACTTCTCATCTGCTGTCTATTTTTCCCTTAATTAGCAGGCAGATTGGGTCCCCTTGGAGGTGAGAGATTAAAGGAACCAAGAAGAGATCTGTGCCAAATGTGATGAATTTCTGCATAGGGACCTTGAGACAATCTTTCTGCTGTATCTATGAGAGTGATACAATAATGTGAACCCCCAAATCATGCCAAATACTTGATTTGTTTGGCCAAACCTGGGATTCTCTGATAAGATCACCAGAGGGATACATTGGTCAGGGATACACAAGCAGAATTGCTCTAAGGATCTAAGAATGTCTAAGTTTGTCTACTTATCTACCAGCCAGGTGTCTGTGTATGTGTGTGTGTATATGCATATATGTGCATGTACCAATTCTTGAGTTGGAACTCAGGGCCTGAGTACTGCCCCTTAGTTTTTTTTGCTCAAGGCTGACATTCTACCACTTGAGCCTCGTCCTCCACTTCTGGCTTTTGGGTAGTTAATTCAAGATAAGGGTCTCACGGACTTTCCTACCTGAGTTGGCTTTGAACTGCAATCCTTATATCTCAAGTTCCTGTGTAGCTAGGATTATCTGCATGCGCCACCAGTGTCTTACTCAGTAGCCATTCTTTAAAAAATTTATTTCATCATAAGGAAGTTTTTCTTTTCCCAGTCTTCACAATTCTGAGAGCTCTTCCCCAGAGAAAGGCTCTTCTGATCAAAGCACAAGACATCCCTCAGAGTCAAATGGTGACAAAAAGGAATCCAAAGTTCTGGTATATATACACACACGTATATATATGCCAAGGTATGTATGTATAATATATATGTATATTCATCCTCATGACATTCTAGCTACCACGAGGATGAATGGAATAATGGTCTTAAATACTGTCCAGTGCTAACAGCAAAACTCTCATTGTTAGCCTAGAGGAGGGATTGCAGCATAGATTTTATCACTGGGATCAGTTTTATACCCAATAGTGTACAGAACAGTAAATTCTGAAGGTCTTCTCAAGTATCATTCCCTCCCTGTGTATATCCCCTTTCATTTTTCTTTTGGTTTAGTATTAAAAAGTTGACCCCCAAAATACCACGGTAATGGTGACTAGCATATATAGATGGCTTCAATGGTTTTGAGTCTTAAAAGAATCAATAGTGCTATAAGGAATTTCGAAGAATATTCAAATTCTCATCAAAGGCCTTCCCAAATGATCCCACAGATTGTTGTACAGACCTGATACTCCAGACAATGTGTGGTTCCTAGAATGTCTCATGTAGGTTGGCAGAAGACATGGGAAGGAGAAAAAGAAAAATGTAGAGAGATGGGGAGAGTGAAAGAAGGAGACATTGATCAAGATGCATTATACTCACGAACTGACACCCCTTTGTACAACTATTTGAGGATAATTCTAAAGGTAAGGATAATTTTAAATGTACATCTTTAAGTGCTAGTGGATGCAGCTCAAATAATAGCCATGCATTTTTCAACTGCTAGCATAGCCACACACTGCTATCTGCTATTCCTTCCAAGTAAGTTGGTCAAGATGAGAATCTAAATTTATTTTAGCAAATATGGCACTCAAACCATCTTAGAAAATGGCAGGTTGCTATCCTGAAATTGGAAAGCTTCAGATGCCTCATTTGGAAGTCTTCTTCCCAGCAAGTCTTAGAAGGAGAAGCTAAGAAAAAGGTGACCAGTCTACTTGGCAATACCCAGACAAGAAATCTGCATTCTGATGCTTAATCATTCTTAGAAAACAGAAACTTCACTTTTCCCTAATCCACTGACAGCATTCATCTATTCAAGTGTTTATCCCATGTTTTATCTTGTCCTTGTTTCAGGTGATTTCTCTTTGTTCAGCATTAAAATAGTTCTCAAAGTGTGCACAACAGGGTGGGTACCAGGGATGACATTTCTTTGCCAAAGATGGTGTAATGAAGAGGGAAAAAAATGGTCTTTCTAAGGAAGAAGGATGTGTGTATGTGTGTGTGTGTGTGTGTGTGTGTGTGCGCGTGTGTACCAAGAAGCTAACGCAGTAACTATTAATGGGGTAATTTACTTTGTATGTTTTCGTCCATTCAAGAAGCACCATAGCTTAACAACAAAGAGGTTAGGCTGTGTCTGAGGATCAGTTTGTTGGCTTACAAGCTTGATTATTTGGGACCAGTTACATTCTTTGTGACAGAGTGTCCTCATCTGTAAAATGGACATAAAAACAGTAATGACAATCAATAAGATCATTATGAAAATTCAACAAGTTACTATAATTGAATGATAGCTATCCATGCTTAAGAGTAAGAGCAAGTGCTTAATAAATATACACTGCCATTAGTAATAAATACATACTTAGTATGTCTACCATTATCTACATTTATATTAGCCATATGAAAATTGATATAAATGAAGAATTAAGACTCAAAAGTATCAATAACTCACCACGCCTAGTATGAATACCCATGCAATGTTATTTCCTGCCCTAGAACATTCCTTCATCCCAACCTAGTACATAGCACATAGTGGGCATTTAGTATATAACACATAGTAGACATTTAGTAAATCTTTGTTGAATGTGAGGTAAAGAAGCACAAGTCATCCAGACCCATATGTTCCCTCAGCCAAAGTTCTGTCTCTTCCTAATTTGTGTTCTTGGGGAATTTGCTACAACTATAGGTGAGAAATTATAGCCCAGAGTTACAGAGCAATGCGCTGTAAGTGTTGAGAGGTAAGTAACCAAGTTAGGCTGTGCCAGTCAAGAATACTCTATAGATCTTTGAAATGAGTCCCTGAAAGGTGGTTAGAATGAACAGAGGTAAAGATAAGAAAAGATGTCCAATGCACAGAGGCAGGAATCACAAGGTTTCATGAAGGGGTTATAGCATATAAGAAAAGACTGTGGAGACCTTGGGATCGTGGACTGAAGAGAACAGTTGGGGTCTATTATCCCATTATCCCAAGTTCTGCTCCTCAAAGGAGTATGTAGACTTGGATAACCATTGGGGATCTTGTTAACTACCAGGTGCATTAGAAAGATTTGTCCACGAGATGTACTGAGACCTGGATTTGAACTCCAGCTGCAAATTGCCCTATGCCATCAGACCGTCCTCTCAGCCTTAAAGATGGGCACCTGTGAAACGGAATATCTCATTGTGGTTATGGAGCTGATTCAAATTAACAAAATTGCTAAATGTGTGTGCTGTCAGTCTCAGCCTCGTGCCTGTATTCCCCCTTCACTCTCTGGGAAACACTAGAAAATATACCTCCCGATCGTATCCTTGCCAGGAGTACACACTTATTCATATCTCTGTGAACTTTGTTCCAGCAAGATTTCCAGCCAGAAATTCTGGTCATCACACACCAAAAGTTTCTCCGATAAAAGAGCAGGATTTCACTTAACTGTAAAGAGTCCCTGGGGAAAGGGAAGAAGCAAGAATCCCTTCCACCCTACATGACCACCTCATAATTGGCTGGTCAGAAACGGGGGTACGGGCAGTCCCAAGCCCCACTCCGTCCCCATTTCACAAGGTGGCTGTGTGTGCTCATATCTTGCACCACTCGCCAGCAAACCAAATGGAGTGCTGTAGTTAATTGAAAAACAGCTCTGCCCTGCCTGCCATAATTGACATTAAGTACTGTTTGGGGTAGGAAATCAGCCATTTCCAATTGATATTAAACGGGAAATCATTTAACATCAATGGATATAAACCAGGCGCAATTGTGCTGAATTAGGGAGAAACACTTTGGCTCATGTTAAAAAAATGTTTCTGTGAAGTGGGATTTTTCAGAGTAAGTGAATATTAAGTCAGCTTAATACCTGTATTAGGAAAAAGAAGAAACCACTTCTCAGTCTCCCCTCAGGCTTAGAAGAAAGCTGCCAAATGCTCTCTTGGAAGAAGCCATGTTCTGAGGTGGTCTCATCTTTGAAAACCAAACTCGAAAGGAGGTATAATCTGGGATTGCAGATGAAAGAAGAGACACAGTCTCCTAGAGTTTATACAACATGGTGCACAGTGGTGCTAGGGGAGATATTTGAGCCCTCTGGAGGGGATGGGATGGGGGCCCTCTTGGCCTCCCTCTGAGAAGGGGCTATGGGAACCATGCCCTTAATAGGGGAGACACAAACAAGAGAATATATTCGCAAAAGGAAAGAGAGCCACTAAGTCTTCCCTCTCCACTGAATCCTTTTGTTTGTATCATGAACTGGGATAGGCTGGCTTGCCTTTATGTCATCCCCAACCTGTGGTATATCAGTGTTGACTATACTGAACTAAATAATGGCCAAATCCTTGTTCACGTCTCAGTGGCTGTTGAAATTCACATTCACTTGTTGCATAAGAACTAGGCAGAGAAAGGAAAGAAGATGGATTGTAAGTGAAGACTAGTTGTAAGTGAAGAATATAATTGAACAAAGAATCTGATGGTCTTGGGGCAAGGGAGGTAAAAGGAAACAGATTGTCTGGGGCAAGGAGAGGCAAGAAATATCTAAAGATCACAGAGGTATCTTCACTTTGTGGAAGCCATTTCTCTTACAGAGGAGAAACTGGGTCCCAGAGAGGTTCTGCAACATGCCCCAGGGCACACAGATACTTAGTGCTGGAGTCTGGTATAGAACTCACCCAATTCGCTGTCCATTTTGTCTCATGTTAACTTAAAAACAATTGAGCAATGAGAAAAGATAAGGGAATTCAGGAAGCAAAACTGTGAGATGGAACTGTGAGATGTCTTAGATATGTGTATATATATATATTAGATATGTATTTATCTATCTATATCTATCTATCTATCTATCTCTCTCTCTATATAGATAGATAGATAGATAGATAGATAGATAGATAGATAGATAGATAGATAGATAGATAGATAGATAGATAGATAGATAGATAGATAGATAGATAGATTGGGATCACAGAGGTACCTGGAAATGCTGTTTTAGGAGTTCATTGAAGACACCATACCACTCTCTGGTTTGCCAAACCCACAAGTGACTTGCAGAATCTGAGACACACCTTAATCCTGAATTCACTGTGACATAATGGTAATCACAGACATATGGGAATCTGACCCACCCACTCCCAAAGCTTTAGCACTTCATTTATAAATGTGGGGGACAATGGGGACAATGATATGTACTTTACAGAGTGCACATTCAAACAAATCAAAAAGTATCCAAGGACTAACCTCATCCAATGATCAAGATGAAAACATTTAGGGCAAAAGGTAAGTTTCTGTTAATCACTGAGGAGTCGAATTCTTATCACAATTTCAATAGCCCCAAAATAAGAAATGAATCCAGATATATGATTCTTTTTCTGCTTGTGATGTAGAAGTCCCAGTGAGGGCTGGGAAAGTGGCTTAGTGGTAGAGTGCTTCCCTAGCATGCATGAAGCCCTGGGTTCTATTTCTTAGTATCACATAAACAGAAAAAGCAGGAAGAAGAGCTGTGGCTCAAGTGGTCAAGTGCTAGCCTTGAGCAAAAGAAGCTCAAGGACAGCACCAAGACCCAGAGTTCAAGCCACAGGACTGG
Organism: Dipodomys merriami; assembly: GCF_024711535.1. Lineage (NCBI taxonomy): Eukaryota > Metazoa > Chordata > Mammalia > Rodentia > Heteromyidae > Dipodomys > Dipodomys merriami. Next base: position 35,672,495 of record NW_027203048.1, read on the forward strand.
CAAAAAAAAAAAGAAGTCCCAGTGACATTTACACACATCCATACATCATTAAGAAATCCAGAGGCATGTCTGAACTACTTGAAAGGAAAGCTTAGGTACTTCCTCTTTCTATCCCCAAAAGCTAGCACAGCACCTGCGATTTTGTGAATTAAAGTGAATTCTTGCTGAGTCACTGAGCCCTTGGGTCACTGAGGATTTTATAAGTTTACCTAATGAGCAGAAGAAAGAAGAGGGTTCTAGAATGAAGGAATGATGAATGCTTACCCATCTCTCAGTAGTCATCCTCAGCCTTGTGTTATCAAAGGTGATGTTAGTAAAGTGTTTAGGCTACTATGGCCAGAATGACACTGATTCTTGTTAGCATCAAGGTGATCCTAGTGTGATCAGGTAAGGATTATTCTCCTTATCTATTCCTGCCTTTTCTTTTAAATTTACTCCAAAATTTCTTAAATGATTCCTGGCTAGCATCAGAATGTCATAATGTTTTGTTATTTTAGTTTTAACTAAAAATGAGGGGATAATAGGAGTAGGTCTAAATACACTATTACCAGAGGTTAGTTTCATTCTAGGAGTGCTGCTCATTCAAGGGATGAACATAGATTAAATTAGTTCCATGACTCATGCCCATTTTTCTTCTAGCATGGTCTGTACTTCTAGGCAATACATGAGCTATTTTAAGAGCTGTATGTACATGGAGGTAAGTTAGTTTCTTCTGGTAATATTTCAGACTCAGTTAAAATTGAAGTCAAATTGGGCACTGGTAGCTCACATCTGTAATCCTAGCTACTCAGCAGTCTAAGATCTGAAAATCATAGGTCAAAGCCAGTCTGGGCAGACAAATCTGTGAAACACTTATCTCCAATTAACCACCCAAAGGAAAACAAAACAAAACAAAACAAAAAACCTAGAAGTGGAGCTGTGACTCAAGTAGTAGAGTGCTAGCCATGAGAACAAAAGCTTATGGATATAGCCAGGCGCTGGTGGCTCACGCCTGTAATCCTAGCTACTCAGGAGGCTGAGATCTGAGGCTCATGGTGCAAAGCCAGCCCAGGCAGGAAAAGTCGATGAGACTCTTATCTCCAATAAACCACTTGAAAACCTGAAGTGGCGCTGTGGCTCAAGCAGTAGCGTGCTCGCCTTGAGCTGAAGAGCACAGGGACAGCACTCAAGCCCAGAGTTCAAGCCCCTCTATCAACCAAAAAAAAAAAAAAGCTTATGGACAGTACACACACAAAAAAATTGCAGAAGTGGTAACTTTGGTAATTATGACCACTAGCATGATATTAATAATAAATCTATTTACACATGAAAGATAGATTTTATAACTATTTAAAAAATGGATCACCAAGATCAGAGCCAACAGAACAAGACTTAAACTTTTTCATGAATGTCTCTTTGCAAGAAGAGAGGTTGTTTTGTTGCTTTTTAATTTTAGGGCAAAATAATAATTACCTGCTGATGTGAAGCTGGATAAGCATGCACAATCCCAGACAGGGAGATAGAGAGGTTTTAATTTAACTTTCTAGAGAAACTCAAGGTGTACTTTACAGACTGCTGTCTTAAAAACCAAGACTCACATAGTTCTTGCAGTTTTTGATTCTATATAAAGATATAAGGAAAGCACCCTAAAATATATTAGCTGGATATAATCTCCATGGCTTTACTCCAGGGAAGAGGTCATCTCTTTTCAAGGGCATATATGTGCCAGGAACCAGATTAGTGAGTGACACTTGAGTAAGCAAACCCTTTGCTTACTGTGCTTACATCCTACTATGAGAAAAAAAAAATAAGATGATGTGATAGAAAGGAAGAAGGAATTGTATATCTGACAGGTGGGCCAGGAAGCCAATCCTAAGGGCTTCTTTTCATTTGTACCATCTCCACTTTTAACTAGAATAGAAATAAAAGTAGAATAAGTGAGAATGTCTGACATGAAGGAATTGAGATCCAGCATCTGAGTGAGATATTCTAAATCTTTGGAAAGTCTTAGAGATAGACAAAATGTTCGGACTCACAGATTCCTACCCAGTAACAATGGAAAGCACATTCCCCCACAACTCATCTACTGACAGGAGGTTTACCTCTTCATGCCTTTCATGAGAAATAACCATTTCTAGATCCAAGATGCTAATACTAGGGATGTTACTTTAGACAGCATTAGAGCTTGTGTATATTAAAAGGATAAACAGTAATTTGGACCTATTTTGTACCTTCTCACTGGGGATCTCAGTATGCCTCATAATCTTACCCAACTGACCTTGTTTCAATCTCCCATGTTCTGCCAGAGTTTTTGAAAGTTCTTTAAACTACTTTATTATTCTTCTAAGGCCCACTGGACAAAATTTTAGGAGAAAGGGGTATCCTCTTCCATACCCACTAAATTCTTTTAGCTCTAGGCTCTTTTGGATCATATCTCCACTCAGTTTTGTTCTGTTCTTGACTTCCCCTTGTGGATTTGATAGTGCCAGTTTTCCAGAATGTTCTCAACCCCAAGTAGTAGCTGGGATGCCAACTCAATCAGTCTGCTCAAACAACTTACTTCAGGACCATCTTTCCTGGAAACTTCCTACACCAGACTTAAATACAACATGAGGTAGGCTCTTGTTTTCTAGGAATTAATAACCTCTATATACCTCCCTGTCTCCTACGGATTGAAACTGTTCTCTGTTGATAAAATGACATATTCTTTGTTCTAAATCCAAGGAGTACTCTAACACTTTGGTTTCTCTTCAGATCGTATAAATCTTTCGCCTTTTACCAAGGAGTACTCTAAAATAAAACTCAGTAAAGAAAGCTTCTTAATGTTGGGCCACAAAGGGTAAAAATGGCAAGATTTTGTTTTAAAGAACTCTTGATATATTTTGCTTAGGGACTGGAGTAGGAGCAAATGGTAGCAGTATTAGATCAGGTTCAAACAAAGAAAAACCTCAGGTCTTGCCCAATCGGAGGCAGAAATGTTATTGAAATATCAAGCGATTATGAATAATTTGTCATTGGATAAATTTAGGTGTTACTCTTTGGCAGAAGAAGCAAAGTATAGAGAGGGACTTCTGTGAACTTTTCTTTTTTTTTATTGTGAGAATACCATACAGAGGAGTTACAATTACATGGGCAAGATAACGAGTACATTTCTTATCAAGCATTGTTGCCTTCTAGTTGTTTCCTTTTCCCATCCCTTCTTCTGTGAACATTTCTAAATAAAGGTGGGACAGTTAACTGGATCCTAAAACAATTTAGATCAGAAAGCAAAGAATACACCAGAGTCTTCCCATTTGGTCTGAAAGTGAAATGGAGCCTGACAAGGAGAGTTAGAGTCTCTGTGATCTATTGCTCCCTCATAAGGTCTGTGGATGCTCAGCTCTGACTTATGCAGGTGTGTTTGAATGGGTACAGAAAAGATTGGATTCACTAAGAATATAATCCATCCAATTTAGAAATAGTCACTCCTGTGTTTCTGAAGAGGAGTAGATGGACATTCAATGATGAAATCCTAAAACCCAGAACTCTAAAGATAGCCCAGTGAATTAGTAGTTCTGTCTTAAGGGACAACTAGGAAAGATGTGCTATAGGTCATTTAATGAGACTCTATTAAAATAAAAACTTAGAGTTTATAACCCATCTCTTTTCTTTATTTCTATAAGCAGTATGTTGAATACTTGAAATATATACTTTCAGTTAGCAAAATTCTGATAATTTCCCCATTTTCACTTGATGGTAAAGCAAGCAAGAAAGGAGATTCCCATTAATCTGGAATAAGAAGTGTTGGGCACTGTGGCTGTGATTAGCTCTGCTCAAGGTTGAAGTTAATATCACTTCTTCCCTGCAGTATTTTTAAATTATATTCCTGACTTTTTTTTTCCTATTTGGAGATATCACAGACCTGTTGTGGAAAGTTTTCCCACAACCACAAGTCAAATAAGTGTTAAATATGAGAAAATGCTGCCGTTTTTATCTGATTTCTGGTTCATTCATGCACTGTTATCTACTTTTAATTAAATAATGTAAAATATACATGATCAGCAGTTTGACATTTCATTTCCTTTCAATGTCGGTAATTCAGCTGGATTGTTCCCACCTACCCTGGAATTACACATTAAAGACCCAAACGTTGCATGGTACTGATTGAAAAATCTGGATAACTTGTATCCCTGCTAAAAATAGCCATTGTCTGACCCTATTTTGGGGGAGGGGAGAAAGCTCAAAAATATGCCAAAGGACATGGCTTATCAAAAACTCAGCCTGCTGTTTTTTCTACTAAAGAAACAGTAGCAGCTTGCCTCGTCTGATAGTCTTCAGTTTCATCATTTTCCCACTGTCATATCCCTCGTTGATTTATAGTCTGCTAAGTTCATTAAAGATCCAGTGTGACTCCCATGGAATTGCCGAAGGCACCAAAACTTGACTTGCAGGTTGCTATGGACTTGGACAGTTTACTACTTCATTAAGGCTGCTCTTTCACTGGACAGATTGCATATGGCAGAGGCCATTTGCTTCTTTCTCAGCCTCCAATCCCCCAACCCTTACAACCAAGACAGATTAAAGACAGAAGAGAGGATAATGCCAAAGTGTTTCCAAACCCTATCTTTGTTCCTGTTGCTAGCATTTTTGTCATCAAGCCTAGTACATTTATTTCACCAATTTATTTGACAGGATTTGACTGTTTGTAGATATTTTCTTTTTTCTTTTTTAAATTTAGGCCTAAATTGGAAAATTTTCAGAGGAAGTTTTGGCTACTGAAGAAAGTATGGAGATCTTGTTAAAGAAATTCACACTCAGCCTCCTGAGTAAATAGGCAATCTCTCTGGGAATTTTTTTTTTTTATCAATGATGCCCTTGAAATTATCTCAAAATAAAACTTTTCAGAATGAGGCAGCTCTATTTGTTCCTCAAATGAGAATAAAAGAGATGAACTAAAGATAATAAGCAGGAGGTGACCCTAAAAGGAAAACATTCTTATAAATAAACTGGATTTATTTACAGTTAAATGTATGATTACAAAAAATATTTTCATCTCAACCATAGAAATTCTGCTTAATAATAATAATACTTTAGCACTTAAACAAGCACTTTACATCTGCAAAGTGCTTTACAAACATTAACTAATTAATCGTTAACAACACCCAAGTGAGGTAGGTAAGTATTATTCAAGTATTCTCTTGAATGTTCAAGCTAGGATTACAGTGAATCCAGAGTGGGCTGTTGGATATGTGTGTGTGTGTGTGTGTGTGTGTGTGTGTGTGTGCGCGCGTGCGTGTGTGTGTGTGTGTGTGTGTGTGTGTGTGTGTGTGTGTGTGTGTGTGTGTGTGTGTGTGTCCTGCTTCCATTCTTGCTAAATACAGGATTTTAGAATGTCTTACAAATGGGAAGATGACTCATCTGGGGAATGTTTGAAGCTTTTCCAAAACTGTGGCTTTGGAGTTTCCCTAGTAGAATCAAAACAATCTCTGAGGTGGCATCTCAGAATCTTGTATGGGCATGGATTTGAAGTAATTAGATAAGGAGCTGTTGGTAGACAGGAAACCAGCCATTGCCTCCTTTTCCCACATTCTTCATTTATTGGTGTTTCAGTTTCCCTTTTGTTTAATAAGACTAAAACCACACTTCCAAAGGATTTTGCTCACAAGTCAGACAACACAACTAGCAGAAAGGCTAGTTATTTGGGAGGGAAAGGTCTTCACTTCAGAGTGACTGAGCTGGGCCCACACAGTAGTTCTAGGAGATGAATCAAAGCACTGTTGGAAGAAAAAGAGCAAGTATAAAAGCCAAGGGCAGGCCTTGTTAGAGCAGGACACTGAATTTTCCTTACACAAAAGGCCAAGGTGGACATCCAAAATGCCCTTGACAAACACTATCCTTTTACTGAAGGCACTGTGGCCTCAGCAAGTGAAGGCCAGGACTCTAGCACTGATGTCTTTCCTGGGTCAGATAACAAATGGCCAAAAATGACCTTGGGTTTTCCATTGATTTCTTCTTTACTCATTAATAATAGCTAATGTGTACTGAGCATTTCCTTTGTGAAGGTCACCATGTTGAATTCTTTACTTTTATTTGTCACTTAATCTTCACCACAGTCCCCTCAGGAATGTTCTGCTACTGACCTCATTTAAAGATCTGGTAAAATGAGGCTGCCAGAGAGAAAAGTAACTCAGCCAAAGTCACACAACCTGTGAGAATTGGGATAAAACCTAGACTCTTAGATTCCTCAGCCATAATCTTTATTTTTTTTTCTACTTATTTCATTACTCTTTGAATGTATGGCTGGCCTAGAATGAGGTACAAGTTATAAAAACTGATCAAATAGACATCTTTTCCCATAATAGATAGAGACATTTAAAAACTCACAAATAAACAGGTTATTCCCAGCTTCAATCCATAGCATGCAGGAAAAAATTAAGATTTTTGTGAGAGAAATAAGAAACATTAATGCAGATGAGAGAACCAGAGTAAGCCTGTCCAAGTAGATGACATTTAAACTCAGGCCTGAGAGATGACAGGAGTTAGCCAGGCAGAGAAGGGGCAGAAGAGCATTGCAGTCAGAGAAAGACGGGTAGGAAGGCCCTGAAGTGGCAAGGAGTTCAAGAAACTGACAGAAGGCCAGCGCAGTCTGGAGGGTGCCGTGAAGGATACCCAAGGGTAGAGGCATGCGAGATGAGGTCAAAGGCAAGAACAAGGGCCAGATCATCACACAGGGCCTTATGAGCCATATGTATCAGTTAACATTAAGTTCAGGCACATGTAACTGAAGCATAAAACAGTAGTGACATGAAGAAAACAAAAGCATGTAAAAATAAATCAGAGATGAGCACTGTAAGATTAATATGACAATTTCATGGCCCTACGATGAAGGGTTTCTTCCCATCTTTCTATACTGCCATCCAGTATGTACCTTCCACATAGGAGGCTCATTGTGATCCAAAACGTGCAGTGGAAATCTAGCCCTTACCTGATTCCAGGAACTAAGAAAGAAAGGAGGAAAGACAGGCCAAAGGGATATCTGACTGAACTTCCTCCAAGTACCCTTCTCACATCTCCCAGGGAACATTTCTGCTTACAGATCTTTGATGAGATCTGTTGCATAACCACACACGTATACAAAGGGAAATGAAATCATTTAATCATGAAATCATGTAATCAGACAGATTCTGCGACTAGGAATGAGGAAAAATAGGCATCAGAAAAGGCATATCATCACGAGTATGGATTTGGATTTCATTTCCAGTATGATAGAAAGTCTATGAAAGTTTAAAGAAGGGAAGTAATACATGTTTAGAAGCTTCGGCTGCTTTGTGAGAAGAGGTCGCAGAGTAGGTAAAAGCAGAGGTAGAATCTGAGCTACACACTTTTGTCATAGTTTAGAGAAGGAATGCCATGCTTGATAATATAGGGTTATTATAAATGAGAAAACATGGTGAAACTGAGATAAGTCTTGAAATCCAAAGAATGGAAATGTTTGTGTATCTGATATGAGGTTGGAGCTGTAGGAATTTTCCAGGATGATGCCTAAGTTAGTGGCATGTACATCCATATGGCAGAAGGTATCACTTACAGAGAGGGGAAATACTGGGGAAGCGGAAGACGTGGGTGTGGAGGAAAGAGAGATTTTAGTTCTAGACATATTAAATTTAAAATACAAGTGAGAGATCCAACAGAAGACGTAGACAGTCGACAGTTGGACATACAGGCCTAGGACTCAGAAGAGAAGAAGCAAGTAAATATTTGGGAGCTATTGCCTATAATTGGTGTTTAAATCACTTGGACTGAAATAAGTTTTCTCTTTAGAGAAGAATAGAAAATAGAAAAGGATATGTGGGTTGGGGGAAACAACTTAGGACCAGATAGATAAAGAGAAGCAAGCAGAAGAGTCCAAAGGAATGAGCAGAGTATAGGTTATTCAGTAACAAATAGTGTCAGAGACATGAAGAAAATGGAATGTTACAAGAAGGGAGAAGTCAACCCTGACAGGTGGTAGTAAAAAGAAATCAAGTAACTTAAGACCTGGAGTGTAAATTTAAAGAAGTAGCTTGGCAATGACTGATTGACGTGTATCAGAGCAGGCAGGAGTAGTAGAGAAAACACATGGATATGTTAAAGAATTAGTTTGCAATGAGGAAATAGAAGGGAAAACATTTGTCTGGCTCAGATGTGAAGAAAAGGTATCGTATGAAGAGAGTAACAGAGCGAAGTTACAGGGTCAAAAGAGGGTGTTTTATGAGTGGGAATCACTAATGGTTGCTTGAAAGTCAAAGGAAAGAAGATGCAGCAAAGAGGGGGAGGACCAAAGCAGATCATTTTCTGAAGAGAAAAAGAGACAAGAAATCTACATAGAGGGACCAGTTTTCTACTTAAGGGACCACAAACAAGAATTAAAAATGTCATGGACATGAATTTAATAGAATTAGAATGATAAAGTAGAAATAAAATTACTGAAGTCTTTAATGGCTTCAGTTTTCTCTGTGGAAAGGCAGCTTTCAACTACATTGAGAACCTTATTCCAAGGGTCTCCTGGGCAGGCATGGAAAGATGTAACTCATATTCCCTGGAGGCCTGGAGAAACAGACATTCTTACACATGGCTGGAAAAAGTGGAAATTGGTACTGCATTTGTAAAGTCGAATCCTACAGTATCTATAAAATTGTAAGTCATATACCATTTGACTCACTCATGAGATCTTTTGGAACTTATCTAGAAAAATATATATGAAAATGAAATAAGCATAAATTATCCTTATCATTGCATCATTTACAACAAAATGTTAGAAATAGTCATCATTAGTACACTAGTTAAATGAATCAGTAAATATCTTATAGTGAAATGCAATAGTACCCTCTCACACAATAAGGATGTTCTCTATGTCCCTAAATTGATTCATCTATGATATATATATATATATATATTTTAAGAAAAAAAGCAAAATTCTACCATAAATGTAAAAGTAAAGAGAGAAGGTAAAGAATCTACCCCTGTATTTTCTTTTATACACATAGTCTCAGAAGATATTTATAATGAGAACATTAATGCTTGAGAATTAGAAATATAGAGAAATGGAGAATAAGGTTGATTTTCAAATTTTTTGTATTTGGAATGATTTGAACATATAGCTTAAGACCAAAATAAATAGAATTATGTCTAAGTTAAGGATAAAACAGGTTTATCTATTCGATATATCATTAATCCTTGTAGCTCACTGAGGTGGAAGACAGTGATGATAGAAGAGAATAGATGATCCACTAGTCATTGGAGAGAGAGAGAGAGAGAGTGCTTGCATGTGTGTGTGTGTGTGTGTGTGTGTGTGTGTGTGTGTGTGTGTATTATAAAGAAAACTTTGGGCAATGTGGAAAGCCTAGTTCATTATGATAAATGTCAATTTATAATAGAAACATACTATCATATGGTCATATTGTTCCCCCTCTCTTTCTTCCCTTCTCTTCCACCTCCTCCTTCTCTATCACAGCATTATCTGGCTGGTTGATTGTAGATACAAAGATAGTAGGTAGATAGTAGATTGCTGAGATCCTCTAGAGATGACTTTCTGGCAGGTGGGAAAAAAGGAACAGGGTAAGGGTATTTATGAATTGTCACTATAATAAACCAGATATGTGGCACATCGAAGTATAGACAGAAGTTGATGAATTAATGTCACTATGAGGTTCTAAAGAGTTGTAGTGGGAATCACGAGGAACCATGAGTCATGAACAGATGAGCTATAAAGGTAGATTTTTGTTTAGTTCTTCGAATGAACAAAAAAGTATATTTTTTAGTTCTTTGAGTGAGCAAAGGAACAATTAGATGAAAAGCCATCAAGGAGAGAAAAGTGGACAAGACACAACACAAGTCAGGAGGGTATGGTCCAGACTCAGTCTCAGGCTTCAGGATGGACTGGGCATACACAGGCTGACTTGCTCATCAGATGCTGGAGTGTAGACTGTAGTGTAATGCTGGCAAGGTATTCATTGTACTTGGGTGAGTGCCTCCTGATGGGTCAGCTTGAAAAGCTTACAGGAAGATCTCTTAAACCATATTTAAAGTGAGAGGGAAGGGGTCCTTAGCTTTAGCCATATAAACAATTGCAATGATCTAGTTGTGAGAATTTCAATAAGGACAAAATCATTGCCCTTTGTTTATGAGAAAGAAAAGGATTCCTGTGAGAACAGTTTCATGATAACCTCTATCTACATCACAATTCCAACACTCTTTGTGTACTGATTTGATGCTCAAATGTTGAAACTCACATGATGTCGGTGACTCTACATTCTCCCCAGAATAAAGTCTAAAGGTCATGATGAGAAAGCCTGTTCTCTTAGCCACATTCCAACCTTTCCACCCTCAACAATTCTAATCTGCTTACATTCAGATGGATGCATTCATGGTGTCAGAATATCCATTATTTTTCCTTCTTCTTTCCTTCACATTTTGCTCATGTGGTTTCCTTACTTGGAATAACATTTCCTCTTCCTATCTCAAGTCAAATTTCCAGAGACCATGTCAAACCCACCTTCCCCTCCAGAGCCACCTGTGCAGTGTCTTACAAAGCCCATGAACACACAAAGCCCAACTTCCAAAAGTGCTTCCAGTTATACAAGCCAGAAGCCTGGGGAGCAAACTCCATTTGTTCATTTATACAGAAAGGGAAGAAAACACTGGATTCAGGTCTCCCCAGAGGGCTGTAAGCAAAAGAAGGGCCTCTCTCTCTCTCTCTCTCTCTTTTTTCAGGGAAAAGATTTCAAGTCCTTGAAGATTAAGTTTAAGTCATTTCCTGACCATGCATCAGTACAGTTCCTCCAAAACTCCAGTCAGATCCAACTCCTCTGGAAGTCTCAAATGTAGTTTCTGACTTAATAATTTTTTTCCAGCTTTGATGTCTTCATTTGAGAGTTCCAGAAGAACAGAGTGTTTTGTTTTGTTTCATTTTAAGGAAATGGGAGAAGGTATGCTCAAAGGGGGCTTTATGGTAGAGAAAGAGGAGCTGTAACTTCAGAAATGCATCTGGATGAGTGAGAGTAACTTCCTATGACTAATGTCCCCCAAACATTAAGTTAATGATTAAATTAAAAATGCAAATCCCCAAGATGTCATATGCTGCTGGGCGAGCTGATGGAAAGGAGCCCTGCAAACAGTCCCCATATTGTGTGGGGAGCTGGAAAGGAGATGTGAATGAAAACAAGAGAACCATATGGTCTCAGCCAATGGTCAACAACCAAAAATTCAAACTCAAAGGACAGAGAAAACTCCAACGCTACATAGCAATGAGCAATGTGTTTCTCCTTCTCCTCCTCCTCCTCCTCCTTCTCCCTCCACCACACTCTTTCTATCTCTTTCAACATTTCTCTGGAAATTGTAAAGTGATGGAAATACAGGGGTAGAGAACAGAGCAATGTTGCAGGAAGGAAATCCATACACTTTTTTCAACATATATACCAGGGACTGCATACCAAGCTATGTGATAAGTGGGATGATCTTCACCCACCCAGGTTCTACACCCCATAAACATAGTTTTCTGGACTTGGCATTGTTCTCTGTAGGTCCTTGAGAAATGGGACCAGTCCTCCTAAATCAAAAGGAGACTGGCATTTCCAGGGTGCCCCCAAAATCTTGCAGAGACTCACTAGGGAGTCTTGCCTTGGTGATAACAATGACTTAGGAAATTCTACTATTAAGGTGCAAGAGACTTGGCTACCTCATGTCCTCTTAGGCTCCAAAATTGTTTTGACCATTTTCCCCCACAATACCTCTGAGTAAATTGTAGAAGCTGTTCCTTCCTCATCAACATAATGTTTAAGAACTCTGGAAAGTCCAAGAAGGCCCCAAGATTATATTCAGCATCTTGCATTTATGAACATGTTAGGAAAAAGGAGTTGTTGATTTTATTTGATTTTCAAAAAGATCCATGACCTAAAATCGGTTTAAAACCATTGATCTAGCTAGGTACCAGTGGCTCATGTCTGTAATTGTTGCTACTCCAGAGACTACTCAGGAGATTTGAGGATCCAGTTTCAAAGCCAGCATAAGCAAGAAAATCTATGAGACTCTCATCTCCAGGTAACCAACAAAAAAAAGACAGAAGTAGAGGTGTGGCTCAAGAGGCAGAGCACCAGTATTAAGCAAAAAAGCTAAGGGAGAGTACCCTGGCCCTGAGGTAAAGTCCCAGTACTGGTACAAGGGGAAAAAAACTGATCTGTGTTATAGAGCCAAGAAATGATGTTCTGAGTTACAAAGTCTATGAGATCATGCTTTCCAGATATGTCAAGTACATTGTAGAGGATGACCATAAGAATTTGATGTTTGCTTATAAACCCTTTTACTCAAAATAAAAGAGCTATAATATGCATTCTTCTCTCAGATAATATAACTTGATCTGAAACCATGCTATAACAAAGGACTCTTAATGTGTTCTTATTTCTAAGTGTGATTAATGAATGAAATGCCAAGCTACCCAGAAGTCATCCCTATTACTTCACAAATGTTAAATTACAGACCTTGTAAGAGCTAACACAAACCAATAATATATCATTTGATGTATATATATATATATATCTTCATAGTCTATTATATATTATTAATATAGTTATACAAACTTAGAAGAGACCACAGAAACCACCTCTCATTGTGTATAAGTAGAAATTAAGACCCAAGGTCACAGAGCAAGTCTTGCCTCAGAACAGCATCAACATCTGAATTAAGCACTAGGGAAGAGCTATCAAGGGTCTGGGATTAGGGGGAAATCAAGCCAACCTTCCTTGAGGACAATCTGGCATTTGCTTGCAGGTGTAAGGGCTTTGGGTCCCCTTCCCCTTTCATTTCTAAAAGGTTGCTCCCATAGGGCTATGGTTGAACAAGCTCTGCAGAAGGAGACAACTTTATCAACATGTACAGTATTCTTTTCATTATTGTGTGTACCTGAGTGTTTCAAATTTCTAAATATGTTGTATACAAGCTGGCCAGCCTCTTCCTCACAATGGATTATGGAGAGTTCTTCCATATCATGGTAAAGTAAATTCATGGTATTTGTTCTTGTTTGTCTTCCCAATCTAGAGCTATCATAAGAATGATATGCCCTTGAATGTTCCTCAAAGGAAAGTCTTCTGTCCAGAGAAGCAGCCAAGAGAAATCTCAGCAGAGCCCCAGCGCTGTTCTGGTAGTTAGATTGAACTTTTCAGGTTGATGTTTGGGAAGAGTACAGGCTAGCTATTTGTAGACTGCTGCTCAGTTCTGATCTGCCTAATATTTCTTAGGGTTAGATTGGGGTTTGGGATTTGAGGCAGGAAATCCTTAGGACATTGCAATAGGAAGCTTATGCTATCCTTCTGCCCTGCTGCTTGCTTTCTCTTTCAGACCTTGGCTGAAAGAGGACTTGGGAAGGCAGTTTTCAGGACACAGACACATGGCAGCATGCCAGGCTTCTAGCTCACAAGGAAGAAAATGTCATACTGAGTTAATACCTGAGCCTACCCATTTGGTTTCACCTCACTCAGGTAGAATGATTTGTAGGCATTTCCAGTTTCTTGAAGGTGGCTGTCTGAGAAGTATTGCAAGTTGACAAGTGACTGGTAGAAAGGAGGATGTGTTCTGGGCCATGGAGTGGCAGTCACCTTTGTCCAGGCCTTGTATCCTGTGGACTTGACTGGGATAATGACACAGAAAAGGACCTCCTTGTCTTGTTCCAATGCAAGACCAGGACACTTGTAAAAGACTTGCAGGATGTCCCATACCCTAAATGAATGGTCAACATTCATCTGGGTAACCATTGCAAACTCCAGGTCAATCAGTCTCAGACGCATTCCTAAGAATTCACTACCAATCAATTTCTCACCTAGGCAGAACCAGCAAAGGGGCAGAGGAAGTCCAGTTGGGAATGGGGCAACAAGTTAGTCTTGGGCAAAACTGGCCAAGTCCACATACCTTGTTTTCAGTGACTTCTGTTCTCTCCACACACGTTCCTCCTTTTCAAAAATCATTTCTTCCCTCAGAACTCCCAGCCTCAGACTCCCAGGTTCTTCTGAATAGAGAAAGTCTCTATCTCATTCACTAAAATGTTGGATGTTCTCTGAATATTCAGAGCACTGAGACCAGTTTTAATAAAGGAGATCTCATCATTCTTCATGGTGCAGTTATTATCTGAAAATACTAGTTAGAGTGGTGAAATGTCCAGTAGCAAGAGTAGGGGTATTAATTTGGGGACTTTGTGAGCAAAGTCAATATATTCAAAATATTCCAAGGAGACCAACCACGGCCTCTTCTGAATCTGAGGCCAACCAACAAGGCTGTAGTACAATAAAATCCTCCCTCAGAGCTGCTTTTCTTTCCAGTGATCCCAATTCCTAGAGCACTCTCATCCAGAGTGAGGAGAAATATTTGCAAGAGTGTGTTCAGAAAAGCATTGGATTAAGCAGGCCTCGCTTCACCACTCAATCTGTCTGATATGTTGGTTATTTGGGGTTCTCTGTTTTTGCATTGTAAAATGAAGGGTGAGAACTGGGGATAGCTGGCTCTGTGGTACAATCATTGTCTAACATGTGGGAAGTCCTAAGTTTGAACTCCATTATGAAACAACAAGAAATAAATAATGTATTTAAGAAAAAAAAAACACAGCAAGGCCATCTGGTTAGTGGATAACAAAGATCATGTGGTTCTAAATTGGTAGAATTTTCTGTCCAGACCTGTTGTAATTGAAGTATTCCAAGAGCTGGAAATGGGAAGTGGCAGCAGTATAAAGTTTGAAAAGGAAATAACTTGTATTTGTTGTAAACCATTCTACAAACTTCACGTGAATTAATTCATTTGGTCCTCACAGCAACCTCTGCAAGAGTTATTCTTGCCATCCTCATTTTACAGACTAGGACACCAAGATGCAACTTGCTTTGCTAGTCAGCTGCAAAGTAAGGATTTGAACCCAAAGGAGAAGATCGAAACACAAATGCAAAACTGTTAGGCTACTTCTCAAAGTTAGGCAAAAAAAAAAAAAAATTGGCAGAGGAGGAGGCAGGTTGGGTGGAGCTGGGGTAAGAAAGACACTAAGTGTGCTGATGAGGAGGGTGGGAGAGTGGTCCTGCCCCCTCTACAATTGAGGCTCAAGCCACAATGGAGCTCATGGCAGGAGATCTGAGCAGAAAGGGCAGAGCCTGGCCTGTCTGAGTGTATGGAATTAGCTCCCTTGCTGACAGCTTAAGTCTCTGAAAGCCTGTGGATGTCTGGGCCAGATCTGCACACAGAGCAGCTTGTGTGGCCCTGCACCCGTCTGGTTTCTCCTGGCAGGTCCTCTCTGGGCAAGCCACCACAGGGCCAGGTCCTAGAGAACTCTCATCCTTAGAGGATTTCTCTGAGTTGCTTTCTCCCTGAAACACTCCAGGCTTCACTCACAGCTCAAGACACGGACATGCAGGTCTCTGCAAAGAACACCCAAAAAAGAAACCCTTTCCTTCCTGGGCTGCTGATGGTGATGGCTACTAAGCAAATGTGTTTGTAGAGCCTCGTGTGTGTGTGTGTGTGTGTGTGTGTGTGTGTGTGTGTGTGTGTGCGTGTGTGTGTGTGTGTGTGTGTGTGTGTGTGTGTGTGTACTAGAAACAGACAGACAGACACAGACAGACACAGAGCTTACTCTGAATAGCCTAGAAGCTGGTTTGAAGCTTCCAATTTAGATAAATCTAGATCCTATTGTGGTGTCTGGGAGCCTCTGTTGGTATCTTAAATAAAATCAGTGTTTTAGCTCCACCTAACTTTTGCTGGTTTTTCCCCTCCTGGTTACAGTCTGACATAAAAGTGTCAGTTTGTTATGTGGGTGGGTAATGGTATGCTTTTAATTAAGGAGCTAGAGACTAAATTAAACCACATCAAGTGGCTAGTTTTTCTTTAATTTCAGATCGTGAGTCCCTTTACCCTGAGTGCAAGGAGTTGGGCTAGATCATGATTCCCTTTTAATGGTTATGGCTGAAAACCTCCATCTCGTGACCAGCTTCATAACTGATTAAACACAACTATGGACTCCGATGATCAGGAAGTGAAATTTTGCTGGTGTCGCTTCAAGTCTAAAATACCTCCAGGGTAATTACAGGCTGAGAGGCAACGCAAAAGGCTTTGAAGTAGGGAAAGAAAAAAAAAAAAAGATTAGGGCAACCAGAGGATCTGTGCCTGTTCATTCGTCCTTCATGGCAGAATCTTTGAAGCCTTTGGGGTAGATACTTCTGTCTGGGGTTGGGGAAGGGTTCAAGAGTCCGAGGGTCCCTGTCTAGCTACAGATGTGCCTAAGATACTGTATCCCTGGTCATAGCCAGTTTCCGGGTTCATAGCAGCATTTCCAAGAAAGGCTGCCTCTTACTATTTGCAGTTCTGATTGTCTGTGCCTCAGGTTAGTCTCTCCAGCTGGCCAGCACTTGGGGCGGTCCACTTGAGGTAGGAAAAAGTACACTCTCTCTGACCAGCTAAATTATTTACCTCAATAGCAATTATCAAACACTCCAAGCCACACTCTAAAAGTCCTCTTTGCAGTTCACACAGAGAGGATATAAACCTGATTCAGAAATGAAGAGATTGGAGGACTCTTTCTTATTTTTTAATTAATAATAGGTTAGAAATAAAAACCATTATTAGTAGCATTGCATAATGGGAGAGTGAGACCGCACTGTTAAGAGTGTTTCAGGAAATGCTAATGGATTGAGTTCCAAGTTCTTCATAGTCAACCTAGAGACAACTAATGGTTTCAAAGTGGAAAAGTGAAGAGTTATTAAATGTTGTATATTTATTGCACTAATAATCAGATTGCCAGAGGCAGGGAGAGATGCAAATATTGGTCCAACTCCTGTTTAACCATTAGCTGTGGAAATGCAAGAGATTCACAGGGGGGAAGTTACTGCATGCAAACATTTGCCAATGCCACTGTGATGGATAGTTCATGGATTAGGACCATAACTACTCCAATCCCACAAAAGCCCATTTCAGCAGAGGATAGAATCATAACTTAATTTTTTACTGGCACTTGGAGAGAGATGAGGAACGATATTTCTGACAACTGCCATGTTACATAGCCTGATATTTTGTGTTCTTTTTCATCTACGTACATATATGCATGTATGGACATAGATGTATGTGTATGACGTGTAACCTTTTCCCATTGTCAAAGTTTGCCTGCTCTCCTAGGAGAAAGTAAAATCCAACTCATATCCTGACATGTAGGGACTCTTTCTAGACAGATACCAGTGTCTCATGCTTATAATCCTAGCTACTCAGGAGACTGAGATTTGAGAATAACAGTTCAAAGCCAGCCCAGGAAGATAAATTTGAGAGACTCTTATCTCTAATTAATCAATAAAACACTGAAACTGGAGACTTGGCTCAAGTAAGAACGTATGAGCCCTGAGCAAAACAGCTGAGTGAAAATTCAAGGCCCACCTCACTCCCCACAACTACTAAGGCAAAACTGGTACCTTGGTTACAATTTCCCACAAAGAATGGTCCATTTGATTTGAAGCGAAAAAACATGAGGTCTAAAAAAGCAGAATTCAGAACTTAGAATTCTGGAGTTACTATTTTTCTACTGGGGGAAACTGGAAAAGTAATTGATCTCTCTAGACTGTAATTTCCCTGCCTGAAAGATGGGAATACTAATACCTACCTTACAGGATTGGGCCACAGATAGGTGCTAAATGGTGTTATATGCCTACTAGAGTGGGTGCCAAGTTCTTATTTTAAGAAATTTCCTACCTTAGGCCTTAGCACAAGGATTAGTGAGTGAGTGTGTGTGTGTGTGTATGAGAGAGAGAGAGAGAGAGAGAGACAGAGACAGAGACAGAGACAGAGACAGAGAGACAGAGACAGAGGCAGAGAGAGAGAGAGAAAGATATTTGATAAGAAAGTAGTCCCAGAGCAGAAGCAAGAGAAGAAAGGGGAAGCCATCAGAAAAGAACTTGATCTTAGGAGAAGGCCTGTGACCCCCAGGGAAATGCTAGAATGTAAATTATGGCCAGAGTTGCCAGAAAACAAAAAACTAGGCATTCATGTTCCTTGTTCTATTTGTCATTGGTGATTCCCTAGGAACATTGTAGTTCTCCAAACCATGGACAAAGCCAACTCTAGCAGCCTAGTAGAGTCTTCTAGAAGAAAATTTGTAGTTTCTGGCTAGTAGAAGCAAAATATCTGAAGAGTGCACAAAATGATATAAAAGAAAGATACGCTTAATAGTGATGGCTCATGTCTGTAATCTTGGCTTCTTAGGAGGCTGAGGTCTGAGGATTGAGGTTTAAAGCCAAATGGGGCAAGAAAGTCTGTGAGACTCTTAACTCCAATTAACCACCTAAGAATTGGAAGTGGATCTGTGGCTGAAGGTAGTAGAGTACTAGCATTAAGAAGAAAAAATAACTCAGTGACAGCCTGTAAGCCTTAAGACCAAGCCCCAGGACTGACCATAAAAGAAAGAAAAATGGTCTGAGGGCATGTGGACATAGTGCCAGAAACATCATAGGAATATTCAATACCATAGCCATTGCAAGTACTGTTGACTATATATATATATATTGTCTACCTTGAAGTGTTTCCACAAACTTTCTACAGTAGCCTTTCAATTGGATATGGACAGACAGATATATTCTTCCCTGGACTCAAACCAATAAGGCCATAATAAGCACTTGCTATGTGCTTGTCACCACACTAGATTCTGGGGGAAGGGCACAACAAGAAAGTCTGGGCTCAATTCCATTTCACAGATGAGAAGGACCCTTTCAATGACACGAAAAGCAGCTATATATGATAGGACCTCATTCTTTGGGGCCAGAGGACAAGAACAGGAAATAAAGCAGTTCCTTATTCTGCTGTCTTTGGTAAAGAAAAATGGCTAGAGTAGAAATGTTTTCAGACCAAGATTTTCTGAAGAAATAAACAGAGGCCCCAGACTAAGATGATCTATGACTAGGGGTAAGAAGCAGAACAGTGGAACAGCAAGGAAGCACTTACTGAAATATCTCTCTCCCTCAGGCCCCCTATCCAAAATGTCACTTATGCCAACAAGAGCCCTACATGAAGATGAAGATGTAGGAAGGGATTTTCCTTGGAAAATAATTAATTATAAATAATATAATTATCGTTTTACAACTACTAATGCTTAGAGGAAATCAGAATTTTCCAACTGTAGGGACCCTTAGAGATCATCTAGATCATCTTGTTTACTAATGAGGAAATTAAGGTTAAGCAAGTTAACACAAGTCATGAAAGAACCAAGAGGAGAGCCCGTGTCTCCTCACTCCCGATTTAGTCTTCTTTTTATTATCCCATGTTAAGTTTATAAATATCTTTAAGTGCCCAACAGTAGACTCTTTCAACCCCATAGTTTGCAAACCCTGGCCTGGCCTACAAGTCAAACACTGCTGGTTGCCTGTTTTGGTAATAGTTTTATGGGAATACAGTTATGTCCATTCATTTATGCTATCAGAGTGCTTACAATACAATGGCAAAATTAACTAGTAATGACAGCTACCAACAGGCTTTTAATAGTTTACTGACCTGTCATGGACTATTAGGAGGCCAATATTCTCAAAGGAAATAATCTTCCACTGGAGAAATGGATTGGTAAACCAATAAGGCAGCTGTTTTAATGCCTTGCTGAGTGGGCCTAGGACTGGAAAATGGTGGACTTGGGTGGGATGCTCACAGAATGTTTCCCAAGTTTATCCCACTCCAGGGCTCTCAGACTCTATATGGGCTATTGGATCAGGGGATCTTTTTTTTTTCATTTAAACACATGATGTAGTAGTGACATCCTCAAGATCGCTGTATAGGTCAGCCTTCTATTATTGTAACAAGTAGCTGAGGTTCTTTTCCAATATTCTGGGGTCCTTTTCCAATATCCTCTTCAAAGACACAGCTTCTTAATGTCCAGAAGACTTCCTATTAGGTCCCACTTATTAAGTTTCCACTGATTTCCAACCTGGAGTCCAAGCTTTCAACACATTTTGCCTTCATGGAACATTCTAGACTCAAACCGATAACCATTAACTTCCATCTCTATTATTCCAATCCAGCCAGTGGACCTCCAGCTTCATATCCTCACACTGCTTTTTTCCTAGTCCTATGTGAATGATGCTTAAACAGAGATGTCCACATATCTCCTGCTTCAGCACTTCCAGTATTACCTGTTTTCACTCATGCAGTCATTCTAAGTTTCTAAAAATGACTGCCTAGAAATCTAAGTGTTCTAACAAGAAAAGTTACTATTTTTCATTCTCTATCTGCTCAGGCTGATTCTTATATAAAGGAGAGTGAATTCCAGCAGACCGCATACTGCGAAGTTTAGGGTACACATCACTGAACATTCAGCCTATGCAGAAACAGTTCAGTGTTTCATAAAAGGATCAGAAATTCTGCTTTTTCTCTAGCAGATAAATAGGACTCAAAGCACGGACAGGTGATTTTACTAATATGGTACCTTTCAGTCAGCCAATGCGGCATGCTCAGAAGCTGGGTAGAGCCAAGCTATTTGCAGATATCATTCTAGATGCATTGCTACTGGGAAATAGTTCATTTGTCCAAACCTGAAATCATTTTCATCTCCACATAGAAAGGAACTTATTCTTTGGCAATCTGAAAAGCCTTATTATCATCAAAATTCATAGTAGCCTAGGCAATATAATTAACATCTGTAAAATATAAGTAATAATACAATATATCCTATTTAAGTTTTCCAAGTGAGAAGTAGGAAGTTGGTCTAAGGAACACCGTCATGTCCAGCTAAGATCTAACTTTCATAAGAAACAGCATTCTTCCGGCACTGTAAAAAACAAATAAAAAAAAAAAAGAGGTGAAATCACATCTGACAACCTCAAGTGAGTCTCAGGTGATATCTGCTCTCACACACTCAGCATCCTTCTAACAAGAAAGAACACTGCAGTGAGTACGAAACTAGCACTCTAAAGTGGAGAGGGTAAGAAAATGTCCTGCAATATCAGCCAGAAGGGCTCCTCTGAGACCCACGCCTGTAGCAGTGGACGGGGAAGCCAGTTCCTCTCAGAAATACTGATAAACTGTAATGTGTACAGCTGCACTTCGCCAAGGCAGAGTGGAGGCCTAGCAGTTGCTGATGTTTTCAGGAAATCCCCTCTAGAAGGGACCACTGCTTGGAGGTGTTTGTCACTTGGTTGAGGCAGAGAGGTTATGGTCACACTACTAAATGTATCTGCAATGTCTAAATGCCTATGTGATTCGAGTGTACACATTTCTTCATTCCATATTTGGACAGTTGAAGAAAGCACATCTTAAAAATGATGGAAAGGGCAATTAAATAAACCTAGCATCATTTACACATAGATCAGAGGCCTCATTCTTTCCCAAGAGCCACTAGAAAACTGAGCACTTAAACTCTACAGATGCCATCAGACCAGTAAGACTTTTGGATCCTTCGTGAGGACTATTTCTCAGAATCATTAGCAAATTTTCTTGAAAGCACTCAAAATAACAAACTTTACTTTGAAGGATAGATTTAACTTTAGGAATGAACTTACAATGTTGCCCAGAATCAAGTCTAGTGAGCCAAATGAGACTCAAAACCAGATATAGCCAGGGAGCATGAGTCTAGTCTCTCTTGATGATTCAAATCCTGGTTCTGAGCATGGTGAAAAAAGACAAGTTCTACTCAGTATCTTATGCAATAGAAGGCTTGTCTATAAATGCAAGGTTCCAAAGACACATTCAGTGAGATATCACCTGTCCTGAGAAAATACTGGTCCCATGACTTTTGTCTTTGTGAAGCAACAAAGACACAGAAGTGGAATCTCAAATGATATAACCTGCTGTGAATATTCCACATACTCACAAGGCACAAGATGTCTACAAAAGTCATGCTTCGTGTAAGGGCTTACCAAACTGTGATCCAAGGGAAAAATCTAGCCCTCTAGCCCACCAGCCCACCAGCTGTCTTTCAAATAAAACTTTATTGAAACAGAATTAGGTCCATTTGGTGATGACTCTGTTGCCTTCATTCTACAATGGTAGCACTTAGTAATTACTTCCAGACAATCCATAGATAACCATGCCTAAACTATTTACTATCTGAACTTTTAAAGGAAAAGTTTACCAACAACAGTCCTTTTTCATCAAGTCTGCATTAGAAGCTAATTAAGCTAGGAATGAACTGTCTTTTCTCCCTAAATTTCCTCAGTGGCATTTGGTCTTCTCATCTCTAAAGAAGATGTCAGAGTAGAATTTAGCGTATACGTGTGTTCATCACAAACTACTGCTATAATAAATTACCACAAACTAGGTGGTTTATAACTTTTTATAGTTGTGAAGGTTAGAAGTCCAAAATCAAGTTATTCCAGAGTCCTTTTCTCTCTAAAGGCTCTGTAGAAAATTCTCACTTGGCTTATTTCAGCTTGTAGTGGTTGCCAGTATTTCTTGGCACTTTTTGGCTTATCTCTGCTTCCATTTTCATATGGTCTTTCTCTTATATGTCTAAGTCTTTCTCTCTAAATTTCCCTTTTCTCACAAAGAAATCAGTTAGGGTGTGGAACTGTAGCAAAAGTGATAGAACACCAAACTTGAGTGAAAAAGCCAAATGCTGCACACTCATACATGTAACATATATATTGCATTTGGGTCCCTGTAATTTGATTTGAGCCCATTTTAACCTGGTTACATATACAAAGACTCTGTGTCCATTTAAAGTCACAGCTACAAGTTCTAAAAAGACTTGAATTTTAGAGAGAAATTATTCAATTCTAAACAACTAAGTGTTTGGAATTAAATATTATTTCTTTGCCCTTCATGATACAATCTGTCCAATTTTCAAGCCAACATGCCCACCTCTTCCTGTACAATAGTCCTGAGGATATTGTCATTCTGTCCCCTCATATCTCCTCTCCTGTACTTAGAAACATTTTCCCTCTTCTCAACTCTTCAAGGTCCTCTTAACTGCTGTCTAAAAATCCACAGCTAAGATAGCCCATCATATTCCTTTTATTTCCCAGATCTTTACTACAGTGAGCTTCTGTACCACAACAGTTTCCTCTGGTCTGTCTTGTGGGCAAGACACAGACACCTAGTGTATTATCCGTATGAACACAGCCACTGTCTAGCAAAGAACACCAGAGCAGTAACAATCCTGCACTGTTCTCCACTCCTCCTGTGATTCGGTGGTCATAATTATTTATTTTACCATTTTAATAATACTTCCTTAGTGAAATGCTATCCAGGAGTCATGAACATTAAAGGAAGTCCCTATCTGCCAACAGATAGGTTGTCAGGTAAAACACAGCATGTCCCTTTTGGTATGAAATTCAGATAAACAGTGGACAATGTTTTAGTGTTAGGTATGTCCCATGAAATATTTAGCACATATTTATACGGAGTTATTTGTTGACTATTCAGCATTATCTGGGCATCATATATTTTTGTTAACTCTGGCAATCCTAAATACTGGTCCATTGGCCACTTACAGGTACTAAAGGCTTCCCTAACTGTACTATACTATAACAACGAGGGGGTCTATCTTTAAGGCCAGTTTTTAGCAAATGCCACCGGAATGTTTTTCTCTTTTTCTTCCTTTATCTAAGGAGATTTCTCTAAGAATTCTGGAAGATTAGCAGTATTGAACACATTACCCAACACTCAATGGCCATGTGATTTTGAGCTAACCTTTCCCTCTAAGCCTTACGCTGTGAGTATACTCAGAGCAAGAATTAGGGTTGTCATAGGGTCTCATATCTAAAATATACTTGGAACTCAAAAAATTAAATCTCCCAACAACAAATCCTCAAAGAAACAACTGCCCAATAAATAAGTGGGCTAAAGACTTAAAGAGAAACTTCTCTGAAGAAGAAAGAAGGATGGCCAATAGACACATGAAGAAATGCTCAACATCCCTAGCCATAAAAGAAATACAAATCAAAGCAACATTTAGATACCACCTCACTCCAGTTAGAATGGCAAAAATCAAGAACTCTAACAACAACAGATGCTGGAGGGGATGTGGACAGAAGGGAACCTTACTTCATTGTTAGTGGGAATGTAAACTTGTTCAACCACTTTGGAAAGCAGTATGGAGGTTCCTCAAAAGACTTCACATAGAACTCCCCTATGACCCAGCAATCCCACTTTTGGGCATTTACCCAAATGTTTACAAACAAGACCACACTAAAGCTACCAGCACAACTATGTTTATTGCAGCATTATTTACCATAGCTAAGATATGGAACCAACCCAGATACCCTTCAGTAGATGAATGGATCAAGAAAATGTGGTATATATACACAATGGAATTCTATGCCTCCATCAGAAAGAATGACATTGCCCCATTTGTTAGGAAATGGAAAAACTTGGAAAAAATTATATTAAGTGAAGTAAGCCAGGCCCAAAGAAACACAGGTCCCATGGTTTCCCTTATTTGCAATATCTAGTATATGTATGAGTCAAGCGGAAAAAGTCAGATAATGTGATGTTAGGAAAATGAATCCTTAGATAGGTATTTTAATGTTTTTTTCTTTCATGCATGTGTTTCTAACACATTTATAAGTTTATTTCTTTGTTGCTTTGTATGTCCCTCCCCCACAGTATAACCCCCGCTTTCAATATATTTGATGTCAGTATAACTTATGGAGGAGATGGGGAAAAACAAGTCATTTAAGGATTCAGGTAGACCTGTTGCAACAATGAGAAGTACAAATTGTCATGTCAAAAAGGAGCTTTACAATGTCGGTGGGGGAGGAACGGGGGGGGGGAAGGATTGGGTGGTGGGGGGAGGCTGGGAAGGGAGGTGAAGGGTAAACAAAGGAGGAGGCTGCAATGCTTGGTAAGAAATGTATGCATTATCTTGCCCATGTAATTGTAACCCCTCTGTACAGTATGTTCACAAATAAAATAAAATTAAAAGAAAAAAAGAATTAGGGTTGTCATAAGAAATAAAGTTCATTTAAAAGCATGGTAATTTGCATACAGCAAGCACCTGATATATTTCCATAGGACATAATTACCATCATCTATTGGAACTTGCTGCATGGCTAAGGGGTACATTCAACTGGGACTCAGATTGCTAAAGACTTCAA
This sequence comes from Dipodomys merriami, assembly GCF_024711535.1. Taxonomy (NCBI): domain Eukaryota; kingdom Metazoa; phylum Chordata; class Mammalia; order Rodentia; family Heteromyidae; genus Dipodomys; species Dipodomys merriami. Next base: position 35,697,508 of record NW_027203048.1, read on the forward strand.
ATGTAAACTTTTGCCATGCTCCCCACCCAAGATTTTTTACCATTATCCTTGTCCTTGCCTAGCCACACTTGAAAGAAAATGTAGATTTAGATTTTGCCTAAATCTAAATCTATTCACAATGTAGATTTAGACTTCTGTCCCACTGTATTCTACAAATTTTATTTTATAATTTCTATGTTTATTAGGTGAATGAATAGGACACTTTCACTCCATCAGTTTTATAACACTATTGAGAGCCTTTCTTATTTTTTTTGAATTTTTGAATTTTTTACATATATAGCATAATTTTATTGTTATTATTAAGGTGTTATACAGAAGTGTTACTATCTCTTTTTGTAAATCTTTTATTATTATTATTATTATTATTATCTTTAAGTAGTTGTACAAAGGAGTTGCCATTTAACAAAGCAGTTTATGAATACACTACATCTTGATCAGTGTCACCCCTTTCAACATTCCCAATCCATCCCTACCCTACTCACCCTTACTCTTCTAAATTTAGCAGGATATACACTTGGTTCTTTACTGTATTCCGCCCCCAGCCCCCGCTCTTTTCCTCTTGTCTACCCCTTCTCCATTGACCGCACCCCACTTTTCAAGTATCTGTTTCCCAATGTTTTATTTTGCTGAATGATTTTGTCTTTCTAAGGAATTTCACTAATTGAGATGTCCATCGAATCCACCATATTTCAGTTAACACATTTTGTATATGCTTGCATACTACCCAACATATTTACTTGTGGGTTTGTAAGCTAAATTAGCTTCTAGATACAGGGGAAATCATAGATCCTTTGCCTCTCTGGGCCTGACTTAACTCACCTAACATACTGAAAATCTAAAACATAACAGCTACACCAAGGACCTAATCTGACCTCTGATTATGAAACAATGGATCCACTGCTGAGGCATATGATCACTGGTATGACCTTCCTCAACCCGGACTGTCTAGCCAGTATTCATACAGGTAAGTTCTGTATGGAGATACAAGTTGAGCCTTAGAAAAAATGGAGAGGCCCAGAGCCCTGTATTAATGCTTCTGCCATAAACAGCTCATTTACCATTTTCTGAGTCCCCTACAAACATTAACATTTTATATTTGCACTATGATATGAAAAGTGTTGGGAAGTACTTTCATATATATATATATTCAAGCCCCATAACCAACGATATATATATATATATATATGAAAGTACTTATATATATATGAAAGTACTTATATATATATATATATATATATATATATATATATATATATATATATATATATATATAGTTGGATATGGGCCTTGAACTCTGGGCCTGGGCACTGTCCCTCAGCTCTTTAGCTCAAGCCGAGACTCTACCACTTGAGCCACAGCGCCACTTCTGGTTTTCTACTGGTTTATTGGAGATAAGAGTCTCACAGACTTTCCTGCCTGGGTTGTCTTTGAACCATGATCCTCAGATCTCAGCTTCCTGAGTAGCTAGGATTAGAGGTGTGAGCCTCATATACTTTCATAAAGGAAGCTCATAGTTTTAGCACTTTGACCTTTCCCAAATCTACCTTAGAGGACATCTGAAATGGATCAATGACAAATTGAGTCTTTGGAAATGCAAGATCACAGTACCCTGTGGCTGCTCCAGCCTGTGATGAAAGGGAGGAGTTATAGCAAGTAAGTAAAACTACACTGGAGCCATCCTGTCCCCAAATGTGTCTTTTTGCTTTCCTCACAGTGTTAGACAGGATTCAAATAGCTGGGTGTCTAACTGGAACGTCTCTCCTGATCCAGATTGAATGCCAAAAGGAAATCAGAATAGAACTAAACTTGGGTCATCTGTGCTCTGTCCTTTGAAGAGTGGGCTGGCTTCTCCATCATACACATATGTTCCCATGATATGACGGAGGTAAGATCCAGATGGTAAAGACCTAGAGGTATGTGAGTGATGCAGGTGGTGAGTATTTACTGTCCCAGAGACTCAAACTTCTTAAACAATAGGCAAAGATCTGCTATGCCAATATGAGTAAGGGCAGTCAACAGGTTTAGAACCCACAGAATTCTTGGGATGAAACCCAAAATGAAAGCTGCTCCTGTAATTTTGGCAAGTCATTTAAATTCTTTCAAGGCTCAGTTTTCTTATAGGTGAAGTAGAAATAATGTGTTCCTTGGTGGAATATTAGACTTAAGGAATTGTGTTCTTCAGTTTCTCATAATACTTCCCATTTCTGGGTACAAATCATCCCATAATTAAACCATCCATCTTCCAAGAAACCTGCTCAGGCCTCTCTCCACATCTCTCAACCACTCAGTGCCTTCAAAGCTGCTGGCCTACAGAGCAACCATCTCCATGCTACTGCCCCTGTAGATCTTCCCACCTCTTATAAAACCCTCAAACATCCACTGTCTCGTATAATGGTTTGATCTGTGTGATTTATTGCATCACTATAATCTAATTGATGCAATCTTTTCAAAGATAGAGGTTTTGTTTCTTATTCCTCTCTGTGTTCCAGGGAACCAACACTTTGCACATAAACCATTTGAGGTAGAAATGAATGGATGATGAACAAATGATCAAAAAATGGAAAAAATAATGAATCTCAAAGGAAAACCACCAAGAAGTCAGGTGCAGTTAGGAAGTAATCTTGATGATTTCAAGAATCTTTCTACCCTCATTAAACAATACTGATCTGGTCAGGGTCAGAGAGATAATGATTAATGTTTTCTCTCATATTTGAAAGCTAGATCTAAAATGCAAACATGCATGATAATATATAGAGAGTTCTATGCATATACACACGAACTAACTAAAGGATGGTATGCTTACAGGAGGAGTCCAAAGGTATAACTCCTCTGAACAATTTATGAACTGTTTATAAAAAGAGTATCAGAAAGTTGAAATGTTCTTTTGGAGGAGTACATACCCATGGAGGGAGAAAGAGTGAGAAAATATTCAATGTATACTATGTAAAAAGTGAGCTACATAACTTGAGAGTGGGAATGGGAAGGGGAAAATGATGATAATAGTCAAGGAACATTGTACTCATAACCTGACATGGAATTGTAACCTCTTTGTACAGCTAGTTAATAACAAAGCATTTTTTTGGGGGGGGGGTCCAGTCGTGGGGCCTGAACTCTGGGCCTGGGCACTGTCCCTCAGCTCTTCAGCTCAAGGCTAGTGCTCTACCACTTGAGCCACAGCGCCACTCCTGGCTTTTTTCTTTTTGCTTATGTGGTGCTGAGGAATCGAACCCAGGGCCTCATGCATGCAAGGCAAGCGCTCTACCACTGAGCCACCTTCCCAGCCCAACAAAGCAATTTTTAAAAAATACTGGTCTGATATTTTTAATTCTATGCACTTGTCCCACACATATTAAATGTCTATACCTCATGTGTAGACTAGTCACCAAACATCTTGTGTTATCTATATGATCCCACATGTTTCTAAATGATAGCTGATATATTAATTATACAATACAATACCTTCCTCAACTCTAAAGCATGTGGGTTGACTCAAACACAGTGTTTTAGGAAGGAAATAAAAGGGGGTGGGGAATTGTATAGATCCTCATATGAATCAGCATAGAAGTGTGCTGATCACAGGTATTGTGAGCAACTAAAAAAGTCACCGCAATTGAGGAAATGCCATACAAAGTAAGTAGGACGCTTGAAAAATCAGTTGACTCTGCTTCATTTCTTTGGAATTTAAACTGTCTTACAAGTCAATTCGCTTACAAAAAAGGGTACTGTACTCCTAAAGAATAGAGTTAAAGGCTTGAGTACACACACGCGCGCGCGCACACACACACACACACACACACACACACACACACACACAGATTTCAGATATGGAAACCCAGGAACAAATTACTCTGCTCAGTAAACTTGCTCATTGTCTGAGCAGAATCGTGTTCTTTTAAAAATAAAACTGTGAGTGGGAGTGCTTGTGTACTGGAATAGAGTCTTTTTTTTCTTCCCTTCATCCCATGTTCCTTGGCTACATGCTATTATGTGTTATTCAGGACTGTCAAACCTTCTGGAGCCATAAGCATTTTTCAGACAACCAATCTCAATATGCATTATCAAAATTAGATCTTTTCTCTGCAGATGACAATTATGTATTATATGGTTACACGCTTATGAGTCTGTGACACCGTATTGTTAGACTCGGGGTATTGACTTTTAACAATATGTTACCTTATTATATTTGGTGTCGCATTATGCCTGGATTGCAGCATTTGTCCCGTGGACCCACTCAGTCTGCAATTAGTTTCTCAGTTAAGTGTCAAACAGTGTTGTGGGTTAGTGTGGGGGGAGAATGGGTGAAAGGTAACTTGCAAATTTTTTTTTCTCTAGCAACTGTCATTTAACTATCCACAAAAGAACTTCAACCATCCCAGACAAATCAAGTTGTGTTACTCATCAATAAAATTACCTCTTATCAGAATAGCAACTCCAGTTGGAGTTGGACTCTAAAGGTCTTGGATATACCATGGTTATGAAAGAGCAGACTGTACGGAGGAGAGGAAGAATGAGAAAGAGAGAGAGAGAGAGAGAGAGAGAGAGAGAGAGGAGTAGAACATAAGAGACCCTTGTATTCATTTCTATAAACACAAGTCTGATACAGTTTGGACTCATAAACATGCTAAAAAGAGCTAGAGGTAGCCTGTTACTTTGTCATATATTTTTATAGGCCTTTCTGAATGGTTTCAGATTTGACATAGTAACTGCCTGTTACTAGAAATAAACTGTAAGTCAATTCCATGCTGTCATAATTCACTGCTCAGGGTTGTTCAAAAAAGATTTAGTGATGCCCATGATGGACAGCAAACCCCTTGATGTTTTCCTTTCCACTCAGTGTTTCTGCTTTGCCTCTGGCTTTCTGACCTCTAGACACCTGGAAGGAAAAGGCCTTCCCAACATGCCATTGTTCCTACCAAATCAGTAAAAGATTTCCCCCTGTTTTTTGGAGTCTCTCTGTCTCCCTCTTGACTCCCAGAAGTTGACAATCCTCACCCTCCTAAGAGTGACCTGTTCCTGAAAGAATAAATTAAATCAAGGTCACCCATATCCATACTGCCCAGCAGGAATTAGGTGCCTGGAAAGTAGCAATACCTCATCTCCTTGGCTGGCATTTTCTTTTGGCTCAAGGCTTTGGCTGTATCTCTACCATGTCACGCACCCAGATGGAAAGTGAAAAATCCATTCAGCCATCTGGCTGTTTCTGTCTACACAATGCCATGCATCTGGAGCCATCTGGGAGATGGACTGAATTTTTTCACTTTCTGCTTGGTTGTTTGGTATGGTGTGGATACAATCCTGCAGAAGACAGAGTAGTCTCGTAGCCTGCTGCCCTGTCCATGAGGTTGAAAAAAACAAGAGTCCAGGTTACTGAAGCCCGTCATGTCATCCTGAAAAAGAAATGGAAACTTTGATCTGCAGTACATTATAAACTATGGGAAATAATAAAGGATGGCATATTGTTTATTAAACAAAGCAAACAGGAGAGCTGAATCAAGTGGTTATTTGTCAACTTAGTTTGTCCCAGACAGTTAACAAAATATTCTCCAGGGTATATTATTACAGTTCTTTCCTAGGGTTGGACATTAGTCTAAAAGACATCTCAAATGGACTCCAGTGCTTGAAATTATGGCTGAGTAAAAAATGTATGACTTCTAAGCTCTAATTAGTCTCTCCTACAAGAAATTCTCTCTATTTCTCAGAGTTCGTCCTAAAACGAATAGTAGAGAAATTTATGAAACACTTCCCAAGAATCATGTTCAACTTAAACAATATTTCCACATGAGTTTCAATAATTCAGTATGTCAGCAACATTCAGAACTTAATAATGAGAGATGGAAGGGTAGGAATAAAGGGAGTATACATTGTGGGAAAATGGAAATAGTGATCATTCAGATGAGGGTTTCCTTGGTATTGTAATTAAACATCTTGGAATTCTGGGGTATTTTCTCTTTCCCCAGCTCATTTCTGAAGCTTATCTGTGGCAGGGTCTGGCAGCTTTCCCTTAGCTTCAAACTCCATAGACAGCAATTCTCAACTCAGCTCCTAGAGTTTATTATTTTATGTACTCTTAGGTAAAATAGACAATTAGATGAATTTTTAAAAAAAGATAGGTAAAATATCAAACAAAATATTTGGCCTGGAGAAAGGGCTATGAATTGGAATAACAATTGACTAGGTTAGCCAGTTGTTGAAACACAGTACTCCAAGGCTTAGGCCCAGCATTGAGCCTGAAGCTAACTTTACGCCTGTCAGAGAGAGTACAGGGCATTTAGAACCTAGAGGAAAAAATGAAAAGTAAATTTATGAGTGATCTTAAGAAGAGAAAAAAAACAAAGTCCTGTGCTTCTATTCCAGAGTTATAAATGAGAATCCTCTGCACACATTTAAATGGCATGCTCACATTTTATGAATCGGACCCTTAGTTTTAATTGCTTCTTGTACTATAGGCCAATTAAGGATGGGTCTGGAGGGCAGGGATCATTCCCACAGCCTCTGAGGTTCTGAAAGGTGGGGCTAGCCTAGCCTGAGGCACCCATTCACACTTGTATTAAAACAAAGACTGAATAAGCTATTAAACACCTACTTTATATGGGCTGAAAGCAAATACTAGAGACTAGAAGTTTCCCTTTGGCCCCATCTCCTGCTTTCAAATAAAATCAATTACAACATTTCTCCTTGTCTGAGCCATGGGAAGCTAAATACCAATATGTACAGACCCAGTACTGTATCTTGAGAAACTGCCAATAGATTTGCAAATCCTCTGAGATCTCCCCTCTTTTTATCTCTAATTGATCCTATGTACCTTCATGCAATACTAGGGTTAAGGATTAAGAGTATTTTTATAAAAAATATATGTAATATCAATTGCATAAGATATACATTTTAATGGATTCCTAGTAACAGCCAAGCAACTCAATATTGTGTATCACTGAAGTACTAAAACCTTAGAGAAAGAAAACAGGAAATTTAAAAATAAGAGAACAAAAATAGGAAATAGGAAATCTGGGTTATATTTTACATACCTTGACAAATGCATGGACTATTTCCCATGACTTACTTTCATGTAAAAAAATACAAATTTGTGGAATTTGTACAGATTCTACATTTCACCAACTATTTCTGGCCTTATATCTGACCACCAGGTTTAGAACAGTTAGCTGTACCCCACATCTCAGTGCTGAACATGTCTAAATGTTAATTTTGAGGAGCCAGTGGGGGGCAGTGAAAGGGTCAAGCTAAACAGCACATGCACCCAGCAATAGCAAATAGCATTTCTCGCTTACAGGTCACTGGTTCAAATCCCACTCTAGTCAGCAGGACCCCAAAGCCATGACCATTTAGTTGCTCAGGGATCTGGTGAATTGAGTTGCTATGGGAAGTCTGGTCGCCGTCCCAGCTGGACATCTAATCAGAACAAATAGATTGTTCCTAACTCACCCCTGTTCTATCCGGCTTCTTTCCCTTCCCCCATCTTGTTCAAAGAAATGAAGCCTTTAACAGGAAACCCTCCCATTTTCAGAGACAGACTGTCCAACCGCGCACACACACACACACACACACACACACACACATACACACACACACACACACACACACACACACACACACACACACACACACCATAAACCATATATATACACACACAGTCATGAGAATCCAGTCACTCTCCATAGTCTCAGGATTAGTAAAGCATCTTCTCTTTGTTAATCCAGTACATATGCTCACATCAAATTTGCTTGTAATTTTTTTCTTTCTCTAAAATATACATCACACCACTCTGTAGATAACCAACTAATTATATAATATTAAAACGTGCATTCCCAACTTATGATAAACATTACGATGGAGCTTCCTCATGTTTCCAATAAAGGAAGGAACCATCAAACTAAAAGTAAGATGATTTATTAGATTTTTGTTCCTGTGCCACTGAAATAAAATAGGAAACCAGCTTGGCAGTTACTACAGGGACCCAGCATGTGCTCATTAACTCTTTGCCAGGTACAAAGGTGTCCTAACAGCTCTGTTTTAATTCCATGATCCGGCCCATAATCCAGTGCTAAACAATAATTAGTATTGACTTGTTAAACAGTAGTTGAAGGCTTCCCTTACGCACTTCAAATATGCTTTAAGTTCCATAGACAAGGAATCAAAGGAAGGAAGGGAAAAACATCTAGTTGGGAGAAGACACAGAAACACATGAAGGTATTTGTAGTATTTTTTTCAGTTGTAGAGAAAGAATTGTTCTCCCACCTAGTGACTTTGCATGCATTTATGCATTGTTTCCAGATCTGCACAGGCACTTTATTTCACCCCATGCATGTTCATTGTGTGAGGAAGTCTTTCCTTCCCTAATAGCTTGCCCCCACCTCCAATCCCTTTTACCTTGTCAGACTGACCAAAATGTTGGACAATTTTCTCCTCTTTCTAATGTAGTTTAAATTTTTTTCCCGATAATGGCTCTTTTCATCCTATGCATCAAGTTTCATTTAAAATCAGCAGTGAAGACCCCTGACACTGACCAATTCTGTATTTGGATAAACAAGAGGCAACAGTGGCCATGTTAGCTGGGGAAGTGCTGAATGTGCCATTAGGGAAGAGCAAAGCAGAAGCATGTGCTGGCTAAAGAGAGATGCAAGGTGGGCTTGCCAGTTCCTGCATCCTGCCCTCTGCTTGTGCACCTGCCAGTGCAATCTCCTCCCAGTAACTCTGCCACCGGAAGAAGGAGAAGCACTAGATGTGGGACGTATCAGAACTTCCTGCTTCATGGCATTTCAACTAGCTTCATTTCCTTTACATGTTTGTGGAGGCAGGCATTCATGACTCAGATGATCTTCTGCTTGGATGTCTGAGTCTGTCTCACAATGGAACCTAGGAAACTAATGAATCTTATAAATCACCAGAGGTAAGATTTGTAATCCCAAACCAAACTGAATAAAGGCTCACTGAAATGTCCTTCATCCATTCATCCATCTAATCATGTGTTTCTGAGACCCTTTGAGTGTGCTTTAGAGCAAAACAAGACCTGCTGAAACGTTACAATCTGATCATGAAGAACAAATGATAAATTTGGAAATCAAATAGTATAATTAGTAAGCACAGACAGTGAAAACATATGGGTTTAGAGAGAAGAAATTTTAGTGAGAGTGGAGAAGTTTAGATCTTCTGGAAGATGTGGACTTATGCTAGGACTTCAAGAGGACTATTATTTTTAAGAGAATTCAGAAGGCTGAGAGGAGTCTCACTTGAGCTCAGAAGTTCACAGTCTATCAGTTAACATAGGGAAACGATGTCCTAAAAGAAAAGAAGAAGGGGAAGGAGATGGAGAACAAGGAGGAAGAGGAGGAGGCAGAGGAAGAGGGGAAGAGGAGGGAGGGAAAAGTAGATGTAAAGAAACAGTACCATTCTAGACATGGAAAACAGCACAAATATATGTAAAGCTAAAGACAGCTCTTTGGCTTTCCAAATCATCAAACAATGATGCATACTAACAGAACACTAAATTTTGCAAGTCATATCTAAGTTCTATGTCTCATTTTCTTCTTCTAGTCAATCCCTGGGCTGGATGTGATTGAAAGATCTGACGTAAGTGATAGAGTTCTTTAGGGGAATTAATGACATTGTCTGGGTGAGAATTAGGGTTAAGATGAAGAATAAATAAGTCATGCTGGCCGGAGTGATTATAGGAGGTAAGGAAGTAGGAAAACATAGAACTCAACCAACTTCTTCAGTGGGAAACCTGGAATGTAGCACTAATCATAGGGTAAATAAGGAACTAAATTGAGAAGTTAGAGCTTCTTCTACTCACCCTTTCATCATTTTAGGAGGAAACAAAAGCAGTAGGAGAAAGTAGCGGAACCATGATTAGTCCATTAACATCTAACAATCTCTAGACTTATGTGGGATGGTTTTACTAGTTATCTAAATATATAGAGAGCCTGGCCTAAGAGATGGGAATGTAAGAATTTTGCTTTCTTTCAACTATTGGAGTTTTCCATCCAATAATAGAGTGGATGGAAAGGGAAAACGAAAAAATACCCAGATCATGCATTTATGATGGAGAAGAAGCAGATGGGAGGAATCCCAGGGCATGTAGAGGGAAGAAGCAGGGGAGATGCCAGAAAAGTAGTATGAAATTGGAAGAGAGGCACAGAGGAGAATGTACTTAACATGTTTCATCTCCATCTCTGTGGTGCTTTCATGAAGACAACACTGGATGGTCTGTGTAACATATGTAGTCCCAGGGGGTCCATTTTGTCTGACCACCACAAGCTCTAAATTCCACAGATCATTTGAACTATAACAGTTCATACTTACTCCAAGATGTAGGCATTGGTGCACCAACCCATGGAATCTTACAAGTTGGAAGGAAAGGAGTTAGGATTTCACACAAATATATCTAAAACCTATAATGTAAGCCTGGGCACATAGGGAAAAAAATCTTATCATATAATTTGTTAAATGACAACAATCTACTAATTCCATTGGGTTATTAAGATAAATTTTAAAAATAATAATAATGGGTACAAAGTAGACTACTAACAAATAAGATTTTCCCAGAAGATACTTCTTAATAAGATGTTCAACAACCACATCATACCTATCTTCCAATAAATTATGTCAAGATTTAAGAGGAACTGTGCTACACAGAAAGAGTCTGCAACAGATCCCTGCATTAGAATCTGAATGGAATATTCCTTTATGGCATAAACAGGGGATTCCACTGATGCCATTAGTAATTATGAAGAAAGTAAACCAGGGACCTGGGTCAACAACAAATAAATTTAATAAATACATACATACATACATGCATTCTATCTAGTCACCCTGAAGAAGGAGGTTTAAAGATTAAATGTCCAGACCAACCTCCTTTTATCTGGGTGCAATTTTTGTACCTGCAATTAGTTCCCTCAGCCTTCAATCTAAGAATCAGCTGGTTAATTGTGCATGTAAGTGGCTAATAGCGCCAATTGGGGGATGGTGCCGGCCTACAGGGTCACACACCTTCTTCCACACACGTTCCACTATTACACATTTCAGGGACACATATGTAAAGGTACTTACACAAAGGAATGGAAAAGAAAGAAAAATAGGAAGAAAACATAGGACTTGTAGTAATACACCCAGAGGAATAGCCTGGAATAATTAAGCCATGTGCATTTCAAAAAAGGGTAACTCTTAAGCAATGTCCCTTTGCTGTATCTCAGCTGTCTTGTTTCAGGTTTGCTTATAAATACTTTGAGACCAAATTAAATCTATAAGTTGAAAGAGAAAAAGAGAATTCTCTTCAAACAGCCACCAGATTGCCCTGAGGTTTGAAAAGAACATCTTCCCACAGACTCAGAGACATGAAAAGTGGCCCAGATGGAGCTAAGGTATGGAAATGGAAAGAGTGAGAAAGAAGTAGAATGAAATGACAGAAACAAATAGTTGTGGTTGCATCTGGGTAGCCTGCATATGGCTGAACCATGTCTATTCTTTATCTCTAAGTCTGATGCCCCAGCTATAGCCACCCTGCTATGCAAGCACTCATCAGTGTTTTGAGTTCAATTCTGAATTTGCCATGGCCCTCCAGCATGCTGGCTTCTAGATTTAAGGTGGCCCTAAAAAATACTGAGCCTGTTCTCTACATTGGTTCTTCTTTCTTGGGATGTACTGATTATTATTGCATAGTGTATGTATCTTTTTGGTGACCCAACTCATGGTTCAACCAGTGCTCCCCAAAAACATGTCCTATTACGTGTGGTGGAAGAAATGGTACAAGTATACCAGCCTTAGACATTTGAATTATGCCCAGTTAAAAGTAATACTTGCAGCCTGGTGCTGGTGGCTCATGCCTAGCTACTGAGAAGGCTGAGATCTAAGAATCATGGTTCAGAGCCAGCCTAGGCAGGAAAGTCTGTGAGACTCTCAACTCCAAATAAACCACCAAAAAAACAGAAGTGGTGCTGTGGCTCAAGTGGTAGGTAGAATGCTAGCCTTGAATTGAAGAGCTGAGGGACAGCGCCCAGGTCCAGAGTTCAAGCTCCATGACTGACAATAATAATAATAATAATAATAATAATAATAATAATAATAATAATAATAATTGCAACCAGGCGCTGGTAGCTCATACCTATAATCCTAGCCACTCAGGAGGCTGAGATCTGAGGATCATGATTTAAAGCCATCCCAGGCTGGAAAGTTTGTGAGACTCTTATCTCCAATTAACAACTGAAAAGCCAGAAGTAGATCTGTGGTTTGAGTGGTAAAGCAAAAACTCTTAGGGACAGTTCCCAGACCCTGAAGTCCAGCCCCAAGACTGGCATGCATGCATGTACACGTGCACACACCTTGTGCCATTATGCATGATTATTTTATTAAAACAAGATTCTAGAAGTAGGAAAATCATGCCTTAATTCATGCTGGAAGTGTATCTGATTGGACAAATGGAGACAGAAGTCCAGCAGAGCCAGCATGTTGGAATATAAAGGTCAGGAACTTCCCTGTTGTCAGCATTCAAGTTTTCTATGTATTTAGTCTAACAGGAGGAAGAAGAAGAAGGCTCATCCAATATAATTTTTCAAAAGTAGGTGACGTAGGAAAATCAGAACTAGAGAGTAGAAAGGACTTAGAGTGGAAAGGATTGTTGGGACTACCTAAGGAGGACAGAAGTAAGGGAGTTAATACAAGGACTATTTACTTTTTATGGCTAGAGAAATGGAACATTTCTTTATGTGTCTATTGGCCATTCTTATTTCTTCTTCAGAGAAGTGTCTCTTTAAGTCTTTAGCCCACTTATTTATTGGGCAGTTGTTTCTCTGAGGATTTGTTGTTGGGGGATTTAATTTTTTGAGTTCCAGGTATATTTTAGTTATAAGACCCTTGTCCGTTGTATGGCTAGTAAAGATCTCCTCCCAATCCATGGGCTTTCTATTGATCTTGCTTGCTATGTCCTTCGCCATGCAGAAGCTCTGCAGTTTCATGCAATCCCATTTGTCCAAACTTTCTTTGATCTGATGTGTTTCTGGGTCTTTATTAAGAAAATTTTGGCCTGTGCCAAGGAGACCTAAGGTTTCTCCTATTCTGTCCTGCAATGTTTTCAGGGTGCCTGCTTTGACTCTGAGGTCTTTGATCTATTTGGAGTTGATTCTGGTGCAGAGTGACATATACTTTTCTACAGATGGTTAACTAATTTTACCAGCACCATTTACTGAAGAGGCTGTCTTTCTTTGCTCAACTTCTCTAGCCATAAAAGAAATGCAAATCAAAACAACATTGAGATTTCACCTCACCCCAGTTGGAATGGCTATAATCAAGAAATCTAACAACAGATGCTGGAGGGGATGTGGACAAAGGGAACCCTACTGCATTGTTGGTGGGAGTGTAAACTTGTTCAGCCACTTTGAAAAGCAGTATGGAGGTTCCTCAAAGACTCCACATAGAGCTCCCCTATGACCCAGCAATCCCACTTTTGGGCATTTACCCAAATGATCACAAACAAGGCTATACTAAAGCTATCAGCACAACTATGTTTATCACAGCATTATTTACCATAGCTAAGATATGGAACCAACCCAGATGCCCCTCAGTAGGTGAATGGATCAAGAAAATGTGGTATATGTATATGTGTGTGTGTGTGTGTGTGTATGTATATATATATATATATATGTGTGTGTGTGTGTGTGTGTGTGTGTGTGTGTGTGTGTGGTATATATACATTCTTTCTGATGGAGGCATAGAATTCCATTGTATGTATATAGATCAAGAAAATGGAAAGACTTGGAAAAAGTTATATTAAGTTATATTATAACCAGGCCCAAAGACACATAGGTTCCATGGTTTCCCTTATTTGCAATAACTAGTATATGTCTAGGACAAGTAGAAAAGGTCAAAAGTTATGTATATATTACCATATAAGATGATGTTAAGCAAAATGAACCCCAAAATAGGGACACAACTGGTTGTTTTTTTCTTGCTTGCTATTGTTTTTAACATCTTTAAAATGTACAATGTGATTTTTTTGTTTCTTTGGTATGTTCTTCTCCCACAGTATAACCCCTGTTTTCACTGTATTTGATTCTGGTACCTTGCATCTTGTATATACATTTTTCTATGGGGAGAGGAAGGGAAATAACAAAGTGCTTAAATAAGGATACCGGTTGACCCATGTAACAATGAGATGTACAAGACACTATGTTGAAAACTTTACAACTTCAGCGGAGGTCAGTTTAAGAGGAAAGTGGAGTTGGGGAGGTGGTGAGGGAAGGGATCGCAGGGGAAAAACAAGGGAGGAGGTAACAATGCTCAATAGGGAATGTGCTCATTACCTTATTCATGTAACTGTAACCCCTCTATACAGTATTTTTACAATTAAAAACATATTTTTAAAAAGGACTATTTGCCTGATATTAGGCAATTCTCTTAACCTCTCTGAGCTTTAATTTCCCTTATCCACCAATTGGAAATGATATCAATACCTTTTCCACTTAATCACTTATTTGAATAAATGTTTATTGGATAATCAGAGGGTCATATATGAAAATGGTTTGCCTATTTTAATATTTGTTATATATATTTAATATATATTTGTCTCATGTATGTCATATATATGCAATTTAGTAAGTTCAAAGCTAACTGCCAAGGAGTCAAGAAAAGATTTTAAATATTACATGATTTCCAGGACTTATCACTGGAAGAGCGGCTCTAAGGCAAAGTCTGAGGCTGACCATATTCACTTTTATGCCCTTGTACATCTAACTTGTGTAGTTTCTTTCTCTGGTTTTTATGTTTCTCCAGGCCTATTTTACAGTACACTGTCCCTTGCCTTCCTGAAGCAATGCCAAAGAATTTCTTTCTACTCATCAAAATTCTTCCATTCTGTATCTCAGGGTCCTGATTGTTCAGCTTCCTAAATTCTGATGACACTTATTCTCACCATGGTGTTAATGACTGATAAATGTCTATTCTCTTTTCTATGAGCCATTTGCATTTCAAATAAGGATTCCTGGAGTGTCCCTGCTTTGAGGGAAATACCACACTGAATGGTGGCCATGGCCAGAAAGTTTTTCCTTTGCACAAATAACATCATACAAGTAACTGCCAAATTTGTCTAGGCATCAGGCTACACAAGGTTCCCATGGAATATCAGAATGAGGCAGAATAAAGGAAGAGGGGAATGCAGAGTATTACATTTCAGCTACTTCAAACATACATGCAGTCGGGCACCAGTGGCTCACGCCTGTAATCCTAGCTACTCAGGAGGCTGAAATCTGAGGATTGTGATTTGAAGCCAACCTGGGCAGGAAAGTCCATGAGGCTCTTACCTCCAATAAACTACTCAAAAAAAGCCGGAAGTGGCATTGTGGCTCAAGTGGTAGAGTGCTAGCCCTGAGCAAAAGAAGCTCAGGGACAGAGCCCAGGCTTAGAATTTAAGCCCAGGACAGGGGAAAAATAAAAGAAAATACACATAGATCACAGTTGTGAGTGGAAAGTGTTCCAACCCAACCAGTCCCCTGTCCTGGGCACACCTGGGTTGGACCTGGACAGAAAGTGGATTAAATGGTTTCTCTTAGTTCTTTATACTGGATGACCTTCCACAAGCCTTCCGTAGGCCACTGGGGGTTTCTTATTACAATCTAATTTTTCTCAGTTGCACACTAGTGTTCTAATCTGTATCACACCAACAATGGGAACATTTGTGAGACTCCTTTCCCAAGACGCTTTTAATAAATTTCCAATAAGTTGTACCTCAACCTGTCTAGTTGACTGGGTCATTTAGCAGTGATACACCCATTTCATTGTGAGGGTCCCTGGAGCTTAACCTTGGTGCTTTCCTAACCCCCAACCTCCCAAAACAGTTACCCTCAAGGATGGGATAGAGGCTTTCCACTGTGTGAGGGCTATGGGGCAAACAATAAGTGCTTGTCAGGGAAGGCAGAGACCTCTAAATCTCCTTCCAGGCATGCTTGTATACAGGGTTAGACAAAAGGGGTGTTAAAGTTCTATACTAAAGTTATACCAGCTTTGGAGGAAGCAGCATTAAAAAGGAATATATATATCATATATTTTCTATGATAGATAGATGGATAGATGGATAGATGGATGGATAGATAGATAGATAGATAGATAGATAGATAGATAGATAGATAGATAGATAGACAGATAGATAGATAGATAGATGCAGTTGGGATACATGCAGTATACTTTGTCAAGTATTTTTACTGAAGTTTAAATGCTGCTTTCTCTGACTTATAAGCAAGCTGCCAAAAGTAAGCAAAGTTCTCACAGGACAGGAGCCAGGGGGCAATCGCCCCCAAATCTGCAAAGTCAGAAGGAAAATATAATTAAACACAACTCGCTTCTAGCCAGCTAGTTGAAATAATATAGAGGAGAAAAAGTGAAAAGTGAATAGAGGAGAGTGGGGGGAGGGGGGAGGGGAGGCAAGGAGAAGGTCCCCCCCCACCCCACTTTCTCACAAGAACTGGCATTTGTAATTGTGCCACTTGGATCCAAGCCTGTGAAACAAACAAGGTTTTTGCTTTTGCAGGTTTTGGTTTTCATTTTTCATCATCCAGTTTATTGGACCTTTATTTTTCTAATAATGAAGGAAAAGGGAGCCAGTGGCCCAGATACATTGCTCAAAAGTACCAGCAGTAAGACCGAAGCCTTGAGTACAACCTCTAGTGCTTTCAGTACATCCCAGGGGAAGGGAAAGAAACGTCTTCAGGACTCTCCCTTCCTCTCCCCTCCCTTCCTCACCCCTCCTCTTTTCTCCTACCCTCCCCACTCCTGTATCCTTGCCTCCTCTGTTCTCTCCCCTCTCCTAGTCTCTCCTCTCCCTCTCCCTCCACTCCCCTCTCCTGCCTCATTCTCTCCCTTTCCCTCATTTCCCCTCTCCTCCCCTTCCCTACTATCCCCCTCCTTCCTTCCCTCTTCCCCTCCCCTCTTCTCTCCTCCTTTACCCTCCTTTCTTCTCCACTCACTTCTCCTCCCGTCCCTTCTCCTCCCCCTCACCTCCTCCTTTCTCCCCTCCTTTCCCTTCGTTTCCCCCTTCTACTCTCCTACTCTCCTGCTCTTTCCTTCACTTCTCCTCTCCTCTCTTCTTCCTTCCTCTCCTTTCCCTTCCCTTCCCATCTCTTGCTTTCTCCTTTTGTTTCTACTATTCTATTTTTCTATTCTCTTCCATTCTTCTCTTTAATGTGTCCTTCTTTCAGAATTTGGAAAGAAAATCAATCAAGGGATAGGTTACTAGTTCTCTTGTTCTAGTGGGAAATCTTCTGGCTAGGACCAGCTTCCTTGTGTTTCCTTGAACAGAGAATCATTTTTAGTTCTGCAAATAGTAGTAAAGTCCTTCTATGGGCTGCAATTGGCTCCTCTCTCATCATCAGTGTATTTCCCAGAGCTTTGATGTCCCTATGCAGGTGGGAGACTGTGGTACACTTACTTACAGGAGCAGTCTCAGAGGTCCCTGTTTGCTGACACAGCTAGGAGGAGAAATGGAGAAAGACACCCAGTAGGCCCCACCTGAGTCTGCCACTCCCTCCTCATCCAATTCATGACACTTCTGAAACATTGGCATCTTTGCCTCTGCTTTTCATCAATGCCATTTAAGTGAATTTAGAGTAATAATTTTATTAAAATGTTTTAGATGCCATATCTCCAATCCATAAAATTTATTGTACCTTTATGCAGAATTATACTAGAGTTGAAACATATAAATCAATTTATAAGGTCTAATGACACACAAACGCTTAAAAACTAAAGGCGATGTAGTAAATTCAAATTACCATTACAAATGTAAGCTTTGTAGTCAGTGTGTGACCTGCTAAGGATTATATTTAACTCCCCTGAGAGTGGTTTATCATAAAACTTTATACTTTTATTACAGTGAATTATTAAGTCTTCCATGACATGAGTCATTCCTCGCACTGACTATGGGTTTTTTAATGACACTATAATAGACATCTTGCTAATAGCAGGAGGGTTGCTACCTCTCTGCAGCACAGGGAAGGGGTGGGAGGAGGAGGAGGGAAAGGAAAAGACAATACAGGACACATGAATAGAAAAGAAGATTTCCCAAAGGACTCGTGGTAACAATTGTACGAAGAAGTGTTAGAGACATTAAAGGTTCATCCCTGGTATGTTCTGTCCTAGGTAAAACAATAGCTTATTGCCCAAAAGAAATTTAATTTGAAAGTCATTCATGGAGGAGGGGAAACTGTTTGGATTGTCCTGTGTCATGTTAGCTTTGCATCAAAACTTGAAAATCCTCCCCTTGCTGATTTGCCATGCATAGGTCCCTTGTGTTCTGATAAGCTCTTAACTAATAACACATCTCCTCCCCTATCCCATAATTTACAGTGACCCACTGCTCATCAGCACTCTTGCTTTGTAACACAATCCTCTGTATGCTACATCCACTATATGGCTCCACAGAAAGGAAGAGATTTGCAGAGACTAGTTTGAGTCCACTGAGCACATACTTGTGCTTCATTTCCAGCCAAGTCAAGCCAATGTTCTGAAACACACTGAGACCTTCTACATGGTAGCTTCAGGCTTCAGAAAGCCAGTCTCTGTTTTCCTAGCTCCTTCTCACAACAAAGGCTATTTGAAGTTGAGAGGTTGGTATCCCACAACCATTCACACACTATGCCATTTGCTGATCTAGAATGCCAGAATTTAGAACTCCTGAGTCCCTGGCCCTAGTCAAGAGGCAGTTGAGACAATGGATGTTCTGTATAGTAGATAGACATAGGCAAAAAATAAGACCAAAGAGGAGAAGAGAAAATGGGTGTGTGGCTCATTTCCTATGTACCACTACTCAAGCAAGCATTATCTCTTTGTAGGAATTTCCCATGTGATCACTGATGTCAACTAAACTAATCCCCAGGGATTATCATCATGATCATTTGATCATTTCTGAGGCCATAATCCAAGGCTGTATATCCCAACTTCCTGATCAGTGGATCACCAGCCCTTGGAGCATTTACTTGTTATCATTATCTTCTCAAGTCCACCAAGGCTAAGAGACCTCATAGATTTCTAATTTATTCTGAATATTGAAACTCAGAGATTGGGGCAACATGGGCTAACCAGGCTAACACATGGCCAGGGTGATATCTAACAGGCTGGGCAATTTGTTCAACCGACAGCAAACTTTTCCAACAGTAGTTAATTGACTACTTGCTATATATGTTTATAGTCCAGAAAGTAGGATTTATATAAAGCCTAATCTCTTTGTCTTTCTTTCATATATATATATGCACACACAAATACATTTACTCTTGCACACCCATAGTTTAATAGAAATTTACTCAAAAAGTTTCACAAGAAAGTTCAACAAAGCTTAGCAAAGTTAAACCCAATTTTACATAAAGTGTCTTAAACTCTTTAGCCATCAACATTTTCCCCCCAAATTCTATAATCTTTCCCCCAAATTCTATAATTTTTTCCCCAAGGTTGGCTATTGTCTTCTGTTATTACTTTGAGAGTATTAAGGCCACAGAATTCAACTTAATTTAGTATTTATGGAGTATCTATTTCATACCAGTCCACTATATTCAGAACTGAACTTTATAAACACAGTGTCTTATCTTTATAAGGGTGCTAAGCTGAACTTGAGAGCAAGAGTCAGAAAACTATAGCTTCACGAGCCAAATCGAGAATGCTATTTGCTCCAATAAAGTTTTATTGGATATAGTCACACTCATCAACAACCACTTTTGCAACATGATGACAGAGTTGACTAATTGTAACTGGACTGTATGGCTGAAAAGCCCTAAACTATTTACTTTCTGGCCTGTTAGAGCCATGTTTGGTAATCCTTCATTTGAACAGTGATTCTGTGTTCTATCTGCAATGTACAATTCCTCCAAGGAGATTCTCTTTTGAAAATGTAGTTATCATAATAAATGAAAAATTACTTATTCATTAAGTAGAATTGCTAGGTGCAGGGTCCTGGATTCTCTGTTGTTGTTTTTTTTAAAAAGGAGAGAGAAGAAAGAAAGGAGAGAAGGAAAAGAAAAAAATTTTTAAAAAATTTAAAAAAGCAGTCTCTCTAAGTGATCATGGTAGAGAGCCAGGGTCAAGATCCATTCTCAGAAAAACAAATTCATAAATATAATGACCACAGCAATCTGGGGTACTCAGGCAGTTGTGAGCCACTGTCTGAGAAGTGGCTGAATCACCTAGACATTCTCAGATTCTCAGGATGATGGGCCAGTGTTCAGTGATCCCTCCAGCTGCTCTGCCACAGTGGCGTGCGCTTTCCCGAAGACACAGGGAAGAGAGCCACAAGCCAGAATTTCCTTGGAGAGAAGGTAATCAAATATTGGCATGTTGATTCCTCTCTAGCCTGATAGCTAAGGAGACCACTCCCCAAGTGAATTTTAGCATTATTTCAGTAGCCAGAACAAGTAACCCAGTCTTATCTGCTGGGAGAAAGTAGTAGCACCTAACTGAAGGACCTCACTTCTTATTAAACTATCTAGAGATAGGCATCTGTGATTGGTTCTGGCACAGGACAGAGA
Source organism: Dipodomys merriami (assembly GCF_024711535.1). NCBI lineage: Eukaryota > Metazoa > Chordata > Mammalia > Rodentia > Heteromyidae > Dipodomys > Dipodomys merriami. The sequence continues at coordinate 35,718,015 of NW_027203048.1, forward strand.
ACCACTCCAGAAGCTGCTCTATTTCATACCAGTCTATTCCCATACCAGCCATGGGAAATCAAGCCTGATTTCCCATGGGTTCCAAGCATACTGTACAGGCAGTGCAAGAAAGAGTAGAATAGCAACTTAAACATGCAAAGACTCCTGAAAACCTGCTTCCAGGAGAACAAATTCAGAGCATGCACTAAGACCATGAGGTCCTCTGAGACCTGAGAAAAACTCAAATCCAAGCTGTGCACTTGATTGAACGTGTTTTTTATTAAACTACTATTTATCAGTTACTATGGGCCAAGAACTGCTCAGGCACTGAGTGAAGCACATTTCAAAGTATTTACAGTCTCTATACATATACAACACACAGGATACACACACACAAACGTGGGCATGAACATACACACATACACATACTATATGCACACAAGCTTACCTTTTATACATTCACCAAGAAATCCTTGCATAACTACAAAAAGCACCTGTATAATTATGTACCATGTATAGCATATAGCTCAAAGCAGAGATCCTTGTCTGCCTGGTGGTAGAAACTACAGGACACTTTGTAGAAAAGGATCTTGTTTAACTAGGGATACAAGTGGACCCATTGCAACAATGAAATGTACAAGTCGTTATGTCGAAAAACGAACTTTACAACTTTGGTGGGGGGTGGGGGGGGAGGATCGGATGGAGGGAGGGGGGAGTATGGGAAGGGATAGGAAGGGGAAACGAAGAGGAGGCAACAATGCTTGATAAGAAATGTACTTGTTATCTTGCCAATGTAATTGTAACTCCTTTGTACGGTATTTTCACAATAAAAAAAGAAAAGGATGAACCTTGAAGGTAGAGCTCAAGTTCCACATCCTCAAAGGAGAAAGGAAGGAGCTTCAGAACGAACTGCTAGGTAGCACCTATTAAGGAAGGATGCTGGAATTAGCAGAAAATAGCCAGCCAGTAGCATAGAAGCTGGGTAAAGAAGAGATGTACATACTAAGCAAAGATCCAGTGGAGAAATACAAAGACAGACTCTTACAACAGACCAAAGAATCATTTTGCTTTCTTCCCTGACCTTCATATTCTTCTCAAATAAGATCTGTGGGAGTTTTTTCCAAAGAGCTTTAGGTGATCTGCAGAACATTCCAGAAAGGTTCTCCAATCACCTACTTTGCAAAGCAGTCTTCAAACAATTATCTATCAGTGACCTCTCAACAAACTCCCTGAATTAGAAGTTATTACTGTTACCATTTGAAATATTCTTTCTAACTGTGACTGACCTTCTAAGAAGTTAAGTGATTTTCCCAATGTAATAAAGTTAGAAAATAGTCAAGTTAGAATCTTAATCCAGCTCTGGAAGTTCAAGTTCAGTGTTCCTTTTACTGCATGATGATGTTGGGAAATGAAGTTAAACTTGCTCTTTCTTATAAAAAATGCTAACCTGAGCCAGAGTTCTGCACAGGGTTTCCCTAGGCCCTCTAGGCTCCAACTCTAAATAGCAATGCCATCTCACCATTAGAATTTCAAAGAGCCTCTCTTTATGATCACTGTGATAAATTAGGGCTCCTCTCCTTTATATACACACACTCAAGGATTGCAAGATGTGAAGGGAAATAAACGAAAACTCTGTATCTTGCCCCAAGGCAAATTTTAGTTTGTTTTGCACAATCAATTCATATTTCTATTTCTTGGCTTTTTTTTTTTTTTTTTTTTTTTTTTTACTAAATCTCGGAAGAAAAGAGAGAGAGAGAAATTGAAAACTGAAACCGCAACGACAGAGTGGGCTCTTCGGTACCCAAACTGGGTCATACGACAATGGAAAGTACAGGGATGAGTCTAGATGGGTCTAAGATTTCTTATGCTCCCTGTTAACAAAAAGCTGAAGCCGGACCGTTTCTACTCAGAGAACCCTGTGGGGATCACCCACATGAACCAAGGCTTTTGAAATCAAATCTCAGATCTTTAGCTCATATTGTGGGCTCACTCATATTCTTCTCTCCCCTTTTCTACAGACTACAGCAAGGATTGGAAACTCTGTGGAAAGCGTCACTGGGAAGAGAGGACCCTGAGTTGCAGAGGACTTTCTACCTGCTGAGCAGCCCAGTGTCCTTCAAAGTCAGAAGACAGGTGCCGTGACCAAGGATTTAGTTTGGGATAGGAAGTAAGAAGTTAAGAGTGGTTCAACACGGCCATCTAATTATAGCCATCTGAAACCCACCTGTCCTTCAACAAGCAACAGAGACGTAACCGCCTCCAGGGACAGCTACCCTTTCTCATCATTCTCCTGCCACGTCTACCTGTAGTTCTTGCTGTCATGTGTCAGTCATGCACTTAGGGAGAGAGATGCAGAAAGGCTAGGCTGTCACTCAGACTCTATTGTCTATAGGATTCCACATCAGTGCTCAGGAAACTGAAGCCCATGGGCCTATTGCCTGTTCGTATGGCCCAGGACCTAAGAATGTTCGTTACAATTTTAAATGGTTGAAAATTACCAAAAGAAGAAGAATATCTGTTACCCATGGAAGCAATACAAAATTTAAATCACAGCTTCCACACCAGTTTGTGGAGCACAGACATACTCGTTTGCTTACCCACTGCAGATGGCCACCTTCAGTTCAGAGCTGAGTAGCTATGCCAGGCCTGGCAGGTCTCAGAACCTAAGACATTTACTACTTGGCCTTTCACTTAAGAGTCACTGATACCAGTCTCCATCATAGTAAGAATTCAACAAATGTTTGACGTATAACAGAAAGAAGAGTGAGATGAGGAAAGGAGGGACCAGGATAAAAAGAGGAAGGTTTGGGGAAAAGGAAGAGAGAAAAACAACACAAGGGTGGAAGGTGAGAAAAGAAGAGAAAAGAAGTAGAGAGTCAGGAACTAATTGAAGGGACAAAAGGTAGAGAGGCTAGTCACTCTGGCTTTGGGGCACCATAATGGTAAAAAGTGGCTATTCATGCCCAAGACTCAGAGGTGCTCCTGTAAGCAATAACACACTGGGTGGCCATCCTGGAGGATGGTTGCTAGTGGCTTATTAGTAAAATCCTAACTACTCAAAGGTTGAAATCTGGGGATCATGGTTTGAAGATGATCTGAGCAGAAAAGTACATGAGCCTCTTATTTCCAATGAATAATCAAAAAGGCAAAAGTGGACCTATGGCTCCAGTGGTAGAACAAAAGTCTTGAGTAAAAAAAAAAAATCTAAGAAATCCAATGTTTAAGACCCCATAACACACACACACACACACACACACACACACACACACACACACACACACACACACACACACACACACACACACACACACACACACACACACACACACACACACACACACACCACCTGGCTGGTGCAGCTCAGGACCACAATTCAGAACAGAGAGCCTGTAACCATAGCATAAGGTTTCCCAAGCCTGGACCATCCAAATTTCAGCCATTTAACCATTTTTCCCCTTTCCCCTTCTTTGCCCATCCATTAAACCTTGCTCCTAAGGAGTAAGAGAGTCTCTGCTGGTTCAGCTATCTGATTGACTTCCCAGGCTCAGCACTTCCCTCTGGACTCATATCACCGGACCACATGCCAGCAACTGCTCAGTGGATCTGGTCATCACAGCTTCGTCTCCTCCTATAGTTCAATCTGACATCTTCAGGATTAGAGGTGATCCATCCACATTAGCAGCTCCCTCATTGGGTCACTCACATTTCCCCCGGAGCACTAAGGATGTTTGGCTTAGCACTTCCTACAATTGGGAGATTGCATATAACAATAACTGAGAGACACCACCAAATCAGCTTCAAAGGAAGCTGTTTGTCTGTCCAGAGCCTGTGTTTATGTGTGGAAGAGCTCCTGTGGATTGTTAGTGGCCGCCATCTCTTCATCTCTGCAGCATTTAGAGTCAAGTCCTTTCTTTTGTCCCTCACTTATACTCCCTTCTCTTCTCTTCTGTTTTACTGACTAATCCTTCCAGAGACAACCTGCTAGTGGTTCTGGATAACCAGCGTTAAGCACCAATGATCTCTTATATATTTAAGCACCAATGATCTCTATTATATATTTGTTTTTCCTGGTTTTCTACTCCTACCATTATCCTCTTTTTTTTTTTTTTTTTTTTTTAGTTTTTCTCTTGTTGAGCTCTATTGACTTCTAAAACTAAAGAACTAATTCTCAACTCACTCATTTTAAGGGTTTATATTTTCCGACATAAATACTTAAATCTACTAATTGGTCTCTAGATACTATATAAGGTAAGACACCACTGTTTTCATGCAATTCTAAATATTAATATCTAGGCAAAGATTGGAGAAACCATTTACTTCTTTGGTTCATTGATAATGTATCAGTCAGTTATTGTTATGTAACAACTACAAAAAATACTAATACCATGCAATTATTATGATACAGTTCTAAATATCTTGTGGTTTCTCTTGGGTCACATGGCTTACCTGGTTGTTCAAAGCCTGCCCTCACTATTCTTGGGTTCAACAAAATATTTGAACAACCAATTGCATCTGGCTTAACACAAAGAGCCCTTTTTGTTGTCATTGTTCCCTAAACAATACACTATAACAGCCATTGACATTGCATTTAGTATTACATATAACCTAGAGATTATTTAAATATACTGAGAATGAGCATACATCAAACTACTGTACCATTGTATATGAAGAGCTTGAGATTCCAGTATCCACAGGAGTCTTAGAGCTAATCCCTTATCGATACTAAAGAGAAAATTCTTAATTTATAAACATATGGTTAGTTTTCTAAGTCATCATTATTGTTTTACATATTCCATTACAGTCATAAGAGATGGTTCCTTACTAACAACACCTTGAGATGGTAAATGGTGAACCATCATACATATTTCTTTGTTCTTGAAAGAATATGTGTTCTGCAGTTGTTAGCTATACTGCCCATCTATGTTCATTAAATCAAATTTTCTCCATAGCCTTACTAAGATTTCTCCTCCCCATTTTGTCAGTTATGAAAAGCGGTAGGACAAAATCCCAAGTAGTATAGCAGGTTTGTCTCTACAAGATAGATCTCTGTTGCATATACTGGAGTACCCAGGTTAGAATTGCAGTATCTTCTAACAATTTGATTTTTATCACACAAGGTTTTCAGTTAGCATCAATACAGAAATCTCAGACTTACCTCAATTAGAATTTGCATGAGATATCTTTTTCTATTCTTTGTCTATTTTTCTACATCCTTAGTTTTTTTATTGTTTGTTGTTTATTTTTATTACTTGTTTTAGCTTTGTTTAGCTTACTTTTGTTTTCTCTGTCACTCAGGCTTGCTTAAACCAATGATCCTCCTGCCTCAGTCTAAGAAGTACTGGGACTATAGGCAAGAACCTCTATATTCAGCCTGCCTTAGACAGGCTACAAAATTGTAAGTTTATATCTACTTACTTGTTTTGCCAGTGCTAATATTTGAACTTCAGGTCTTATGTTTACTCAGCTTGCTTGCCCATCTTTCTTGGGCTTTACAACTTCAGCCATTCCTCCAGCCCTGCTTTTGGCTGGTTATTTTAGAGATGGAGTCTAACAAACTATTTGTCCAGACTGATTTTTTTTTTCCTTAACTAAAGCCAGGCTCTGGTGGTCCAGGCCTGTAACCCCAGCTACTCAGGAGGCTGAGATCTGAGGATGGTTTTTCTTTTTTCTTTTTTCTTTTCTTTCTTTCTTTTTTTTTTTTTTTTTTTTTTTGGCAGTTGTGGACCTGAACTCTGGGTCCAGGCACAGTCCCTCAGCTCTTCAGCTCAAGGCTAGCGCTCTACCACTTGAGCTATAGCACTACTTTCAGCTTTTTCTGCTTATGTGATGCTGAGGAATCAAACCCAGAGCCTCGTACATGCAAGGAAAGCACTCTACCACTAAGCCACCTTCCTGGCCCACCAGACTGATTTCAATTCAAGATTCCCAAAATGTTTGCCTCTTGAGTAGTTAGGATTAGAGGGATGAGGCACCAGCACCCAGCTTGTCTTTTATAAAGACCATTTAATGTTTATAAGTAAACATTACTACTTTTAATTTTGCTGTTACTGTTTTAGTAAGGGACTCTGGTGTTCTACCACTTGAGTCACACCTCCAGTTCCTGGCTTTTGCTGGTTAATTGGAGAGAAGAATATCTTATAATTATCTGCCTAGCTGGTTTTGAACCGTGATCCTCAGTTCTCAGCTTCCTTTGTAGCTAGAATTACAGGTGAGAGCCATCAGTGCTTTTAGAAATTCAATTTGACATCTTTGTTTTTTATTTGGAGAATTTAACTTACACTTAGAATGATCACTGTTATATTTAGATTTACTGTCTACTACTTTATCATCTATTTTCAGTTGTCCTTTACTCTTTTGAAATTTGGTTTCTCTTTTGAAATTTCTTTCTTTTTTCATGTAAGTATTCATTTTTTCTTTTTCTGTTTCTCAGATTTGGATGTTATGTGCTTTATACTTTCTGCATTTTCTCTTCCTATGTTTTTTCCAGCAATGCTCTTTATAATCCAGTTAACATCCTTCCTGCAAGAATTAAGAGAGCCCAGAACATTTTAACTCTAATCCTATATCCAATTCTTAATTATTTTACTTCTGCTCTGTTTATTTATTTTTTTGGGGGGGTCCGGTCATGGGGCCTGAACTCTGGGCCTGGGCACTGTCCCTCAGCTCTTCAGCTCAAGGCTAGCTAGTGCTCCACCACTTGAGCCACAGCGCCACTTCCAGTTTTTTTCTTTTTGCTTATGTGGTGCTGAGCAATCGAACCCAGGGCCTCATGCACACAAGGCAAGCGCTCTACCACTGAGCCACCTTCCCAGCCCTGCTCTGTTTATTTTTAAAAGATATTTCAATACATCTAGTGTTTTCTTAGTTTTTCCCATTTATTAACAAGGATCATTAATGTTTATTTACATTTGTCTGAAAATGTTCTTTTTTAAAATTTTATTTTATTTTATTTGTGATCATACTGTACAGAGGAGTTACAATTACGTGGGCAGGATAATGCGTACATTTCTTACCAAGCATTGCAGCCTCCTCCTTTTTTTACCCTTCACATCCCTTCCCAGCCTCCCCCCTCCCCCCCAATCCCAATCCTTCTCCTTCCCCCCCCTCCCCTCCTCCCCCCCCCCCCCGCACCGACATTGTAAAGCTCATTTTGGACATGACAACTTGTACTTCTCATTGTTGCAACAGGTCCACCTGTATCCTTAAACAACTGGTTTGAAAATGTTCTTATTTAAACTTATTTCTGAAGATTTTTTTTATCTATATAGAACTCCAAATGGAGTTATTTTATTTCAGTGCATAAATTATATTATCCCATTACATTGGATTGTTGCTGTTGAAAGTCTCAATACCACATTTTGTAGACATTGTATCATTTCTCTCTGGATGCTTATAAGATCTTCTCTTTGTCTTTGATGTTTTGCAATTGTTCTGCAGAGGTTACAATTGATATTTATCCTATTTGAATTATGTTGGGTTTATGAGGATTTGTATTCAGTAGCTCAGTGGATATATAGTTCAGTAATTGTGCACTTGAAAATATGTACTATTGCCGGGCACCGGTGGCTCACACCTGTAATCCTAGCAACTCAGGAGGCTGAGATCTGAGGATCACGGTTCAAAGTAAGCCCAGGCAGGAAAGTCCGTGAGACTCTTATCTCCAATAAACCACTAGAAAACCAGAAGTGGCACTGTGGTTCAAGAGGTAGAGCACTCACCTTGAGCTGAAGAGTACAGGGACAGCACCCAAGCCCAGAGTTCAAACCCCATGACCGACAAAAAAAAAAAAGAAAAAAAAGAAAGAAAATATGTACTATGTCTCATTCTTCCCATAACTACTGTCTGTATCTTTGATTGCAGATATGTTTTTAACTCCCAACTCTACATATCTCTTAACTTCTGGATTTCATATTTCTTATCTGCATTCTCAGTTGGTCATTACTGTTACTGTTTTGGGTATCTCTTCTAGTTCACTAAAAAGATCTGATCTATTTCACTTTGTTCATCTTTCCCTTGTTCATCTTGCTGCCAGGTCTCCTTCATTTCCTTCTTTCATTTTCCCTTTTTCATCTTTCCATATAGCTTCTGATTTGGGTTATTACATTTTTCAGTACTAGAAATTCGATTTGATTATGTCATGTGAAAAATGTTGTCATGTTTTATAGTTGCTTCTTTCTTATATTTCAAAGCTTTCCTTTTATTCCTTAAAATGCAGTGAACATATCTCTTTTAAGTGTGCGTTTATTTCAAAAACTAGTAGTCTAATTTTGTCTTCAGCCTTTTTCATGTTGCTTTGCTTCCTTGTATGTTCCATGATTTCTGACTGAGCTTTTTGTTTTTTCTTTCTGACTTCATCTTTTGGAAATTTTTAGATGTGGGTTGCAGTTGTTTTACTTCAGACTAAGAAAGAAAGCAACTCAGATTCTAATTAACCCAGAACCATTTTCAATTAAATCTTCTACTTGAACCTTAATTTGGATTATATAGGTAGCATGAATTCTGACCTCAAACTTACAAAAAGGCTAGACACTGGTTATTAATTCTCAGAGAATATTTTCCCTTTTTACTCAATAATATAGGGTTTTTTTTATCCTTTCTGTACCTTCCTGCATTTTTCCTACTCACTTTTTATGACTATAATTGAGCCTTTTGGTGTTCTAAACTTATAAAGAAGATTCTATCAGATACCCCAAGGATATGATATTGAAACCTTCCCATGCCCTTTACCATTAAGACAAAACTCAATGTCATTAAGGTTCACCAGAAACCCCAGGGCACAAGCCAATTCTGGTGCTAATTTCATGTCCTATTTTCTTACTCTCCTTTTTATTTGGCCTTTACAAGTGCCTTCCTTCTATGACATCTTTACAAAAATTAAAAATAAGCATACAATACCATTTTGTTCTAATTAGTATTATTTAGTTTGCCCCCGGACAAATCTTACAATGACTTTTTGATTGACACATAAGCTTTGGAGGACAGCATAACTACATTCAAGAAAGGGAAGACAAATGGTAGAGAAGATTAACATCCATAACGATACCTCTGTGATACAAACAAGTCAATTTCATTCTCATTCTAAAAATAGGTTCAGACCTTCATTCGTGGACTTGTACAATTTCTCCTAAACCCAGTATTTTATTTCTTACTTGCTATATAGATTCAATTGATCAAGATACCTACTCTTTTTCTAAACCTAGGAGTATGAATTGTGATGATAGCTCCATTTTGAAAGGCAATTTTCAATATTTACAAGTTACTGGTAGACTTCTTTTGCTTGTTTTTGGCTTCACGTCTTTGTTCAAGTTCATTGTCCATACATTTACTGGTCACCTACTGTATGTTTGGTATTTGACACTCTCCTTGGTGCTTAACAAAATCACAGGCCCTTAGCGGTATTCCTAGAAGAACCCTTTAGAGATGGAGGCCTATTTCAACTGTAGCAAGACAACTTCATCTTGACTTCATTCATACTGTGACTAATCAGTGCAATACTAACGATTTAGTGTGGTCCAGCATCTGGACCTGATGGGCAGGCAGCATCAGTAACAACAAAGACCTGAATGAGAACATTTGAGGAAGAAGACTAATAATTAGTAATCTCTTCTTTAACAAGTTTTCCAGGCAATCATTAAACTCACTAAATTTCAGAGTTACTATGCTATTATTGGTCTCTGATTTATTTGATAATACACTAGGTTCTTAAAAACCACTCAAAGAAGCACTATAGCCTACTGCCAGCTCGTTTACTTTCATAATCTAGAATGGCTGCCTGTAAAAAGATCAGGGATGCCATTAGGTACAAGACATAATGTTCTCTATTGTAACATATAATGTTTCCTGAGTTTTTGTTATTTCTTTTTAAAATAAACTATGTTTAACAGCAGAGCTGGCAAGCCCTCCTTGTTTTCTCATCTTGCCATTTGGGCAAACATAGTTGAATTCCATGAAAGAATTCAAGTTCCAACCAATCTGCTCACCTTGCAACTGCACAGGGAAGCAGGATAGACCACCACCTGGTCTACCCACATTGAAGTCATCTTAGAACACCTCAGGGGAAGAAGATAGGGGGAGAAATTAAGTTTATACTTGGAATTAGCCTGTAAACTGTAAAAATAAAGGGCAGGGGAATGAATCAAACTCAGAGGTACAATTGAGCCGAAATATCTCAATATGTTTAGAAATGTCCATCCATGACAGGACCTTGCTTCCTCAAGCCTAGGTCCAAACCTTACTGCACCGGGTGCCAGTGGCTCACATCTGAAATCCTAGCTACTCAGGAGGCTGAGATCTGAGGATTGTTGTTCAAAGCCAGCCTGAGCAGGAAAGTCCATGAGACTCTTATCTCCAATTAACCATCAGAAAACCAGAAGTGACACTGAGCTAAGAGATCAGGTACAGTGCTCAGGCCCAGAGTTCAAGCCCCACAACAGCAACAACAACAACAAAAACCTCACTAGATGAAAAACACAATAAAGTGGTATAAAGGAGAGGTTACTGTAGAAAAGAAATAATATATCTAAAATTTAGTTTTAATTCTTCTCTACTAGAACTGAAAAAAGGGAAATCTACACATACTTTAGAGGAAAAAAATACATTCAAAATGCACTTGTCCTAATAGTTTAATCGTTTTTTCCCTAATTGCCATATGTGCCACGTCTTCGTAACACATGGATGTGTGCTTGACGTGCTGAAATCACAGAGTACCTTCCCCAAGTCATCTCAGGAAGAATCTGCTCCAACAGACGAGGTGGCAAAGACGTTAGTGGATGGCTGCTTGTGCTGGAATTTATTTTCACAACTAAAATAAGAACAGGGAAAGTTTGGCTTAGTGAGCCAGTATGTAACTTAAATGATTAAAACAAAATTAAGAGTCAACACTGTATTATAGACTCTTAGGAAATCAACTCACTGTATATGTTTCAGGGTGAGAAGTCTAAAACTCTTTCTGGACACATTTAAAGGGAAGAAGGTTTCAGCCTGCGAACAAGTTGGAAGCCAGATGAATTCCCCCTGACATTTCCTAGAGGAAACTGAGCATGATTTTGCTCAGTTGTCGTGACACTCAAATAGCATCCTCATACTCGTGGCAAAATAAAAAAGTGTCGCCATTTTCCAACACTGACACAGAACGGAACACAGAACACATGTATTTTGCCTACCCCAGTATTTACACTTGTACTCTTCAGAAAAAAAAAAAGATAAAAGATTACTCAAGTTCAATAGGGAGAAAAAAGTTCAGTGGCACAAATAATTGTGAATTTAGATCATCTTCAAGAAAAGAAATTGAAGAAGGGAAAGAAAAGTAGGAGTAGTCTCACATTCCTCAGGGAGGGTAAAATAATGGGTCCCCCAAGATGTTCCACATCTTATTCCCCAGGATCTGTGAATATGTTATGTTGACATATGGTGCATGGCATATGACAAAGGGGAATTAAGGTTGCAGATGGAATTAAGGTTGTTAATCAGTTGATTTTAAATTAGCGTAATTAGCTTGAATTACCCAGGTGGGTCCAATATAACCATAAAGGTCCTTAAAAGTAGAAAAGAAAGATATAAGTAGAGAAGAAACAATGAGATATATAGCAGCATAAGAAAGCCTAGATCCAAACACTACAGGCTTTGAAAATGGAAGAAAGGTTCATGAGCCAAGAAAAGTAGTGTCCACTGGAAAAAACAAAAACAAGTTCTTTACTAAATCCTCAGAAAGGAATACATCCTGCCCACAACTTGCTCTTAGCTCAAAGAGATTTGTGTGGGAATTCTCATCATCAGCACCACTAGTTAGTAAAGCTGTTTTGTGTGAAGCTTCTAAGTGTGTTGTAATTCATACCAGTGCCAATAGGAAACTAATTCATTTCCTTTCCAGCAAAACCTTTCCGTATCTCCAAAAGCAATGACTCTAACTTCTAACATAGTAGATTAGTTTCCCTTGTGCTTTGGGCTTTCACTAAATGAAATATGAATTCATTTGTATCTGGATTCCTTTGTACTTTGGTTTTCTGCACCTGTAGAGCATATATTTATATGTTCACCCACTCTGCTGTGGAAAGACAAATTTGAGGCACGACAAGTAATGCTGTGTATATCTGCGCATACCTTTTGTTGCATTGTGATTACATATCTACTGGCAAATACCTAGGAGTATAATGGCTGAATGGTAAAGTAAGCACACCTTCAATGAGTCATACCTAAGTGTTTTCCAAAACACTCTCATAAGCAGGTATAACAACTATAGTTAGCATTATTATCTCATTTTGGTTACTGCTGTTGTTTTCATAGCATTCCTGTTCTGTTATGTGTGTAGTAATAGCTTATTGAATTTTAAATTACCATCCTGGTACTTCCTAATGAGCTGGCCTATCTTGGTGTATGTTCACAGGTATCTACAGATACCCTCTAGTGAGGGGTCTACAAATGGTTCACTTTTATTCTGTTATCATTCATTTCAACTGTTATCATTCATTTCAACTTCATGTATAGGAGTTCTTAATGTAGTCTGGATGTGAGCCTTTTGTGAGCTATGCGTATTGAAAGTAACTTCTTCCACAATGTGGCTGATGTTTTTACTCTACAGTATCTTTGAATAAACACAATTTCTTAATGTGAATATAGCCTAACCAACAAATCTTTTCTTAAGTCATTAGTGCTTTCCAGAAATCTTTCCTCACTCCTAGGTCATGAAGTTATAATCTACTAGAATTGTTGTAATTCTGGCTTCCAAATTTAGATATATAGTCCACCAAACCTTGATTTTTATGCATGGTCTGAAGTATAAATCAAATTTCATTAAGGGGATATGCAAGTGACATGACACTACCATTGAGGAAAGGACTTATTTCCCTTCAGTTCCAAAGTTCTATTTCTTCACAAATCAAATGCCCATATATGCCTCAGAACTTTCCAGTCTTCTTGTCAGAATAACATGCCAATACCATGCTGTTTTAACAGCTATAACTTGATAATATGGCTTTCTATATGAGTATATACCTCTGACCTGTTACTGCTTCAGGATAATCATGAATATTCAGAGCCCTTTGCACTTCCATATAAATATTAGAATAAGCTCCTCCATATTCATAAGATAAATCTTCTGAGGCTTTTTGAAAAGAGTGCATAGACTAGTAAAATACAGGGAGAACTAACATCTTAAACTTTCTCCATAAGAACTTGTCAACATTTTAAAGTATTTTGTATGGAGGTAAAGCAAGTATTTCTCTAGCTCGATTAAAAGATGTTTACCCATTTTGATGCTATTGTAATTTTTTCTCATTTTGAAAATCTTTTTAGGCAAATTAAAATGCATATTTGTGTATCAATATTGTCACCCTTGATAAACTCAGTTTTAATTAAAAATAATATGAAGACAAATATTTTAAGATTTTTCCATTTCTTCATATGTGGAAGCTAGGTTTATTTTATAAACCTACACATAAATATGTTGGGTAGTTTGGAGGTCTATGCAAATGTATTAACTGAAATATGCTAGATTCAAGGGAAAACGCAAATAGTGTAATTCCGTAGAAAGGCAAAGTCACATTCAACAAAATAAACACCAGGAAATGGGTATTTGAAAGGAGTAACAAATAAAGAGGAGTAGGGACGAATGCAGTGAAGAATTCAATGTAGAACCCACAAAATTAAGAAGAGTGAAGGAAGGAGTGGGTTGGGAGGGATGGGTGAGAATGTTGAAAGAGACAACATTGATCAAGACGCATTGTATGCATAAACTGCCTTGTGAAATGACAACTGCTTTGTAGAACTACCTAAAGACATTAAACATATAATTTTTTAAATAAATTTAAAAAAAGATTTATAATGTTTGCACAACCAGATTACCTATAAATAATAAGGGTATTTATTACATTTCCTTATGATCTTGCAATTATGACTTTTATTTCTGAATCTTGTTTACTGTGCTAGTGAGCTCTCTAGCCAATGCCAAATGGAAAAAATGTTATCCAGCCTTTTCGTTACATTCCCACTTGGAAGAAGCAATGCATTGAAGATTACACATTATACATGAATGCACCAAAAAAGTATGTTTTTCATAGCTATTCTATGTCATGTTAAGAAAATACTTGTGCATTTATTTTTCTAGGAGTTTAATCTGAATACAATGGGTATGGAATTCTATCAAAAATATTTTCTTCAGAGAAGTTCTCTTTAAGTCTTTAGCCACTTATTCAAGAGGTGGGTTTTTTTTGAGGATTTGTTGTTGGGGGATTTAATTTTTTGAGTTCTAAGTATATTTTAGATATGAGTCCCTTGTCCGTTGTATGGCTAGTGAAGATCTTCTCCCAATCCCTGGTCTTTCTATTGATCTTGCTAGCTATGTCCTTTGTCATGCAGAAGCTCTGCAGCTTCATGCAATCCCATTTGTCCAATCTTTCTTTGATGTGTTGTGTTGTGTTTCTGGGTCTTTATTAAGAAATTTTCGGCCTGTGCCAAGGAGCCCTAGAGTTTCTCCTATTCTTTCCTGTAATGTTTGTTTTTAAATGCTCAACTTTTCTAGACATAAAAGAAATGCAAATCAAAACAACACTGAAATACCACCTCAACCCAATTAGAATGGCTATAACCAAGAACTCTAATAACAACAGATGCTGGATGGGATGTGGCCAAAAGGGAACCTTACTACATTGTTGGCAGAGTGTAAACTTGTTCAACCACTTTGGAAAGCAGTATGGAGGTTCCTCAAAAGACTCCACATAGAGCTCTCCTATTACCCAGCAAGCCCACTTTTGGGCGTTTACCCAAAAACAAGCCATACTAAAGCTACCAGCACAACTATGTTTATCACAGCATTACTTACCATAGCTAAGATATGGAACCAACTCAGACGTCCCTCAGTAGATGAATGGATCAAAAAAATGTGATATATATATATATATATATATATATGTATATGTGTGTGTATGTGTATATATATATATGTATGTATGTATGTATGTATGTATGTATGTATAATGGAATTCTATGCCTCTATCAGAAAGAATGAGACCATCCCATTTATTAGGACATGGAAAGACTTGGAAAAAATTATATTAAGTGAAGTAAGCCAGGCCCAAAGGAACATAGGTCCCATGGTTTCCCTTATTTGAAATAACATCTAGGATAATCTTATGAGGATAATCTCATATGCTTAGGATAATCTTTCCAGACAAGCAGAAAAGGTCAAACCTATGTACATATGACTATATAAGATGATGCTAAGTGAAATGAACCCCAAGATATGGACACAGGAGATTTTTTTCTTTTGTTGCTGTTATTTTTAATGTATTATATGATTTTTTGTTTCTTTTGTATGTTCTTCCCCTACAGTATAACCCCTGTTGTCACTGCATTTTGTATGTATGTTTTTCTAATTTGGGAAGGGGAAAGAAATAACAAAATGCTGAAACAGAATACAGGTTGACCCATTGTAACAATGAGATGTACAAGATACTATGTTGAAAATGAACTTTACAATTGGGGTGGGGGAGGGAAGAGTTGGGGAAGTGGGGAGGGAAGAGATAGTAGGGGAAAAACAAGGGAGGGGGCAACAATGCTAGATAGGAAATGTACTCATTACCTTACTCATGTAACTATAACCCCTCTGGACAGTATTTTTACAATAAAATTTTTTCTGTCTCTATTAAGAATATACTTTTTTCTAATATCATATTAATATAGCAAATTACATTGATAATGGAAAGTTTATATTTTCATCTTAAAGGAAAATCATTTAACAAAGTACTATATATAAACTCTTACAGTATCACTAAGACAACCCCTGAAGTAATAAGATGAAGACTTAGATTTGTAGTTAATACATCAATCAAGAAGTTAAAATGGAATTATATAATATCCACATAATACAAATGGGAAAATGAGATAAAGAACGGATGGGACAAATAGAAAACAGATTTTGTTGTACAGTTTTAAATATATCTGTAAAAAATGACCTCATTAAATGTAAATGGTCTAGTAGTTCAGTTTAAAAAGAATCAGATTTGATGAGAAAACAAGGAAATGTAAATAGTTTAAAAGGGAGATATAAAGATAAAAGATGTATTCCTTTCCAAAGAAAGGAAATAGCTACATGTGACATACATTTCAGAGTAAAGAATGTTACCACATACAAAAATCACTTCAAAATGACAAGGATATCAATTCAAAGTGAAGACATAATAGTACTTAATAACAGAACTGCTAAAGCAAAAATTTATAGAGAAAAAGAGAAACAGACTAAACACAATTTGAAAATATTGTCCATGATTGAACAAGTAGACTGAGAATCAGTAGAAAGAACAGCACAGTCAAGCAATTTGACCTGATGGACATTTATACAAAATTCCACTCAACAATAGCAGAATTTTTTTCAAAAGAATACATTGACTACCAGTCAATGAACTAGATATCGAAGAAAATTTCTTCAGCATAAGACTATCATGAAGCCCAAAGTGAGAGGCTCTAGGACAAGCCTAGGACATGCACACTTACTGGCACATACAAACACACACACACACACACACACACACACACACACACACATGCTCATACATACACCAATACACATACACAAAAAATAACATGGATGAAAAATGTAACAATGCGTTGTTTGTGGTGAAAGACTGCAAGTTTTTCCTGCAAGATCATGATCAATAAAACTATTCATTTTTGCTTCAATTCAACATAGTACTATAAGATAAAGAGCACGAAAAAAACTAAACAATTTCCAAAATGGAAATGAAGAAGTAAAAAATACCTATGATTCATATGTAACATGTATCTTTTATAAAGAAAAGTCTAAAGATCCCATCCAAAAGGAAAAAGAAAAACAAAAGGAAACTGTTCGAACTAATAAATAATTTGCAGGATACAAAATCGACTTTAAAAATCAACTGCATTTCTAAACACAACAGCACAAAAAGTAAGAAGATAATTACATTTACAATAACATCAAAAGAATAAAATACTTCCGCATAACCTGTAACAATGAAACAAATACTGAAAACTACAAAATGTTACTGAAGGCAATTAAAGAAAACAAATAAATGGGAAGAATCTTGAATTCTGGATTGGAAGACAACATTGTTAAGAGGCCAAATACTACCAAAATTTAATGCTTCCCCATCAAAATCATAATGGTGTATTTTGAAAAAGCATAAAAGGCCATGCAAAAATTCACATGGAGTCTCAGTGACCTAAACAATCTTGAAAAAAAAAAGAACAAATTAGGCATTATCACACTTTCTGATGTCAAAACTTATTATCAACTTACAGTAACCAAAACAGTATGGTATTGTCATAAAGATCAACAGTTACACCAATGGAATAAAATAGAAATCTCAGAAATAACCCTTAAAAATATAATTAAATTCAGAGAGTGAGACCATAGGAGAATATTCTTAGGAAAGTATCACAAAAGCACAATTGCTATGTGCATAAGATCATATGAAATGATGTTTATTGAAATTAACCACAAGAAACGGAAAAAAGAGGTTTTATTGCTAGTTTTTTTTTCAATTTCATCACTTTTTATTTCTTACCTTTTGTCTTACATGTAAGTTTATCTGATTTGGGGAGGTGAAGGGACAAAGAGTGAACAAATGCTGCTAATGACACTCACTGGACACTATGCTAAAAAGGAATTATACAACTTTTGGGAGAGAAAGGGTCAGGAGGGAAAAACGAAGAAAACAAGGGAAAAGGTGACACTATTCAAAAAGAAATGTGCACGTTTTCTGACTTAAGAAACTAACCCCTCTGTTCATCACCTTTATAGAAAGAAAGAAAGAAAGAAAGAAAGAAAGAAAGAAAGAAAGAAAGAAAGAAAGAAAGAAAGAAAGAAAGAAAGAAAGGAAGAAAGAAAGAAAGAAAGAAAGAAAAGAAAGAAAGAAAAGAAAGAAAGAAAGAGAAAAGAAAGAAAGAAAGACAGAAAGAGAAAGAGGGAGAGTGGGAGAGAGGGAGGGAAGGAAGGAAAGAAGGGAGGGAAGGAAGGAAGGAAGGAGAAAAAGAAAAAAGATACAGTTAAATAATTGTAATCATATCTTTTTGATAGAAATATTATAGTCTCCTCAACAAATAGTATTGAAAAAATTCAAAATCCACAAGCAAGCAAATTGGACTCTTATCCTACTTCCTATAAACAAGTAATTTAAAATGGAATAAATATTAACCATAAGACCTAAAACTATAAAATGGCCTAATGACCTAGCACTTACCAAGGATTTTCTAAATGGGTCACAAAATGCACAGACAACAAAAATGAGAATAGATGAAAGGACAACATCAACTAATGAAACCCTTGTGCATCAAGGGACACAATTGACGGAGTGAGAAGGCGAAGTAAGGAACAGGAAAAAAATATACAAGAATCGTATGTCTAATAAGTTATTATTGTGCAGAACACATAAAAATTCCTACAACTTTAGCCAGGTGCCAATGGCTCACGCCTATAATCCTAGCTACTAAGGAGGTTGAGAGCTGAGGATCATGGTTCAAAGCCAGCCAGAGCAGGAAAGTCTATGAGACTCTCATCTCCAATTAACCACCCCAAACTGGAAGTGGTGCTGTGGCTCAAGTGGTAGAGCACTGTCCTTGATCCGACGAGCTAAGGGACAGCCCCCAGGCCCAGAGTTCAAGCCCCATGACCGACCAAAAAAAAATCCTATAATTCAACAACAACAACAACAAAAGCCATTTTTAATGGGAAATTGACTTCAACAGCTATTTTTTCAAAAACTACACAAACGGTAAACAAGCATATAACAAGATGTTCAACATGAGTAATCATTAGGGGAAATCCAAATTGAACCCACAATGAGATATTGCCTCATACACAGTAGGATGGCTAGTGCTCTCCCTCATGTACCACACACACACGTACACACAGCCTTGCACACTGCACACATGTATGTACATATACACATGCACACACATGTGTAGACAAGTTTTGTCTCCAATAACAATTTGAATATGCATTTTAGGCCTGAAGATATTGAGGCTCTAAGGATGGAACCAATTTTCAAGGGTGCACAACAGTAACAGAGCCCATTTTGAAGGCAAGTCTGTCTAACTTCATGCTCATGGCAGCAAAGTTCTAGAAGGACTAATGATTACCTGATATGAGCATGGAGAAACTGGAAAACAGCCTCTCAGAATCAAACCCACAGTCATAACCGTCTAGCAGATAATTTCCTTTTGTTTTTTAACAAGTTGTCCTTAAGCAGCATTTGAACTCAACCCTTAGTCCTTCTGCCTCAGTCTTCCCAATGCTGGGATTGCAGGCATCTATCACTATGTCCAACACCCCACTTCCCCCCGCCCTAAATTCAATGACATAAATTTAAAAGAAGGGCAGAGCATCATGCAGCCTACTTCCTTGCCTGAACACAATCATCCTCTCTACACTTGTTCATCATTGTCAGGGGCTACCTGATGGGTGACTTCACCAGTGGAAAAAAAAGAGCATCTAAGAATCTTCCTTCTTTTAGGAAACTAGATCCTGATATGGAATGGGACATTCTTAGAAGTAAATCATAGACAACCTTGATCTTGTGGGACTGAGATCCTTCGAATGGTTTAGCCTCTTTACTTTAAAAAGACTACATCTATTCTAAATTCTGTCTTTCCAAATTCAGTTCTTTGACCACTTACTACATGCCAGACACTGGGATAGAAATAAAACATAGACTAAAATAGACAAAGTCCCTATTCTTGTAAGGTATACAATTTAGGAGAGAGAATGGGCTTTATTCTCAAACCATCACTTAATTTATAGGTTGGTGAATGCCTAACAATCAGCTCTCTGGGGTGAGGTGGGAAGGAAGTAAACACTAATATGATACATATAGCACCTGCTTGTTTCTTTGTAGAACTTCACTGTGACTGAGTTACACAAAGCTAATGGTGATCAAGGTGATGTCACTGAACATAAAGTTGGGAAAAGATGTGCCCAATTGGCTCTCATAGGACAGTATAAGCTAAGTCCAGCACACCACAAAAAATAGAAAATGTAATTGGTGAGGGAATCAACTCACTGGTTATGCCAGGCACCTTTGAGTAACTAATGCTCTTTCTGAGATCTGAAACCTGAGTTGATGCCAACCCGGAAAAGGGTAAGCTTGGAGGAACATCATATACAAAGAGCCTGGTGACAGAGCATAGCCCACACTTCTACACCAATGGACTAGGAAGGGAAAGTCTCAGGAATATCTGTTTCCTTGATGATTTCCTGCATGCTGAGTTCCTCAGTTTCCTATCACTGGGAAAAGCCGGTGAATGCTTAAACTCAAGGAAAAGATGCACTTAAAAAGAACTCAGAAGAAACTTCCTCAAGTTACAGAAGCACAACCCTACGTCCAGCGGCCTCTTTCTTCAACATTTGCATCAAGCTGACTGATGGCACCACACATGAATCTGGATTTCAAGGAGCCTGGCAGCTTTGCTCAGCTATTCTCAGCCACTGACACAGCTTTTCCCCCCACTAAAGTTTCAGATATATTTCCATATTAAACTTTTTTAAAAACGTGAAGAAAAAAAACGGTACAAATTGAGAGCAAGAGAGAGAAGAGAACCGAAAATGATTGCACATTGAAATAAATGTGCTACTTGAGAAAATTATAAGTGCCTAAAAACAGGAGTCTATAATGAAAGTGCCTTTTCAAGCAGAACTATAGCATCACTATTCCAATGCTGAAATACAATAAACTGTCCTATTAAATCTAAGGAGTTAGATTTAATAAGATGGGTGGTATACTAAATAAATGCCAACTGATTATTAAAGATCTTTTTATTGAGGATTTACAACTAAGGCATCGAATAACTGAACAGTATTCAGGTATAATAAGACCCATATGAGAAACTTAATTTAAAGTAGTGCAAAGAACCAAAAACACTATTACAAATAGACCATGAAAACTTGGAAAATAGATAAATAGAGAGGGGGGAAAAAACCCCAGCCCATCAAATGATTGTCAATAGTGGGGCAGAGGCAGTGAGGGAGGACAAAATATCATTTACATATGAGTCAACTAAACTATTCAGAAGCGCATAGCATGACAGAATGGCAGCACACTAGGTATGTAGATGCACCCTCCCCTAGGAGCTGAACTCATTGCTCCCTTTCTTTCCTTTGGAAGGAAAATTAACTTTTTAATGTGAATTCTCTAGGGTAAAGAAACCTTTGAATTTCTTAGAAAACGGTTTTGCAACGTAAAATGAGTGCCAGGCGTGGAGAGGCCTTGTTTCTTCACCTATAGAGCAAGAATAGCATGGAGGGAGTGGAGAAAGAGGGGAATGGAAAAGAAGAGAAGGAAAGGAGAGAGAATACAGAGAGAAAGAGAGAGGAGGGAGAAAAGGAAAAGAGTAAGAACAAAGCAAGAGGAGGGAAGGAAAACAACTTTCATGAGAGTCAGAAAATCATCTTCTTTTCCTGGGCTTCTCTCTTGTCCATGGGCAGGGGGGACAGGGTACAAGTTATTCCAAACGTTTAAGTGCCATGGATTTCCTAGCATGTAAAATCCATGAGCTAAGCTACAAGACTTCTAAATTCCCTTGGGGAGCCAGCATTCTGTATTCCATTTTCAAATCTGGTCCTTGGGTCCACTGGTAACATCTCTTGGCACATAAGGAAAACCTTCCAGAGTAATAAAATTTGCTTGGTATATAAGAGTGAGGGCAAGGAGTTTCCAGAGCAGTAATTAGACCACGTTGGTCCCTGTGGTCCTTCGTGGTTTTCATTGAGCCCCTCTGAGTACTGTCTCACAGGCTCCTTGCTCGCCACAAGGACCAGATTATTGTTCCATTGCATAGAGTCCTGTGCTCAAAACTCATGCAGTGGATGTACCAGGAGAAGGCAGGTTGAAGGTAAGGACCAGCCCTCTCTGTAGCCCAGCAATTGCTAGTTGGGCAGATCAAGGGAAGTATATAATCGGCAAGAGCTGGATGAGCAGGACACGGAAGTGTCCCAAGATGAATGTACACACAACTTCAAAGCCTACCACCATAACATTTGAAGAGGACATGGCAGAGGATAAGCAATAAGAAAAATAAATATAATTTAAAAAATAAAATGTACTATTGACAAATGATTCCATTTACAGTCCAGATTTCAGATAACTTGTCCTTAGTCACAAGTAACATCTATTTTGTCACTAAAAAACCTAGCCTTTATGTCTTTGTTGCTTGAAGCTTTTAAGAAAAGACATGTGGCTATCCCTCATAAATCTGATTTCTTTTAGGACCTGTTGGCCGACCCCCTACCTGCCACCCAGGAACACTTTTGTTCCTACAAAAAAAAAAAGTAAGGATAGTATCTTAAAAATATACAAAGCAATTTCTCAGCTTCTGCATGAAAATAGTTATCTCAGCTAGGAAGAACAGAAGCAAAAAAAAAAAAAAACTACTGAAATAAAATGAAGGAGAAAGGGGAAATGTATATTTCTATCTCCCTCCATCTCTACTGTATTTCACTAGTCAGGATCAGGGCAGTTCTGAACTGCAGAGGGACATCCGTCAACACTAATCAATACATGTGGTGGTGTTAGTCATGGATGATAAATTTGAAAGGGATTATAACTGTAAACAGTGATCAATAGAGACTTGCTGGAGGAGACAGAGAGGAAAAAACAACCTTAAAATGTTACACGGTTAATAAAGTAAGCGGGGGAGGGCCAGTCTTAAACAAAACTCTGAGAACTCCTGCTCCGAGTTCTCTCTCTCTTTCGGAGAGGTACTGAAGAGGAAGGGGGCGGATATTCCTCCCCTACTTTTTCGCTAGGCAATCGCTACTAAAAGGGTGCATTATTAATTTACAGTGTGTTTGCTGATCCTTCTGGTTGGAAGGCACATTCTCCATTAGCATTTGGTTGAAGATTTGTTTCTGGATCGGAGCTGGCATCACTCAGAGCCCCTAGAGTATAGCTTGGCCTTTCCCCACACCACCCCCCCTCCTGCCCCTTCCCTCCTGTCTCTTCTCCCCCTCCTCCGATTTCACCGCAGGCACATGACTGAACAGTGCATTCACAAGCGTGACATTCCTCTCTGCAAACAAATATATCCTGAGTCCAAGCAAAAAGGGGAGGGAAAAAAAAATGCTGGGAGCCTCGGCCACTCACCCACAGATGAATGGAACTATCCGTCTTGTCACCAGAGGTCAGAGCGAGAGGTGACTCTGAGTCTATACCTTAGTTTCTCTGCTGACGTTTGCAAGCAACTTCCTTAAAAAATAAAAAAACAAACAAAGAGGGAACAAACAAATCCCACCTCATCAGGCACTTAGCTGGTCCCTCTAGAACCCTCCCCAGATTGTGTCTTCATGACACCTTTGAAGCCACAGCTCCAGGCCTGACATATACATTTTTTTTCTGCTGACCTTTTAGTGTCCTTTCTGCCAGAGTGTGTAAACCATAAGCTGATATATGAAGGCAATTTTTAGTGGTGCCACTTGTATCTGACTGATTGCACACACTTTACGTTGCTGGCCTGCTACCCCTTCCACCTTTCGAAGATCTCTCTATTTTCTTTTAAGGGAGCTGCAACAAAGGTGAAAGCAAGTTTAACTGCTTCAAGACTTTGATGGCCAGAAGCACCTGTATGGAAGATGCTTAACTGACCAAATTCACAGTTGAGTTTTGTTTTTTGTTTGTTTGGGTTTTTTTTTCCGACTGCTCTGGAAATCAGTAGGGCAAGAGAGGAGGGGGGTAAGGAAATTACTATTTCATTTCTCCAAGGTCCTCTTACCCAGCCCTCCCTCCCTAGTCACAAACAAAACTGTCAAAAGATGTCAAAGTCCCAGCCCTGCCTAAGACTCAGAGGGCTCACAGCCACAGTCTCCATAAATCCAAAGAGCTGTGTCCTTGGAGAGTTTCTTGATCAGAGTCCAGAGGATAGGAAAGTGAGGGTGGAAGAGTGAGGAAATGAGAGAGGAGAGAAGATACCAAGTGGACAGAATCAGATAGCTCCCCCTTCTGTCACCTTGCCTGTGTTCCACCTCCCCCTGAAGCCAAGGGTACTATCTTCCTTCCCTAGCATCTTCCTTCCTATAGATAGAGGCAGGGCACACCCTGTCAAGCTCCTGGATGCACCTCTCCCTGCAGGGACACACTAAGAAGCCATAGCCTACTGTAGCTTTTGCTCTCGTTCCAAGCTGAGAGGACCAGGAGACTCTTCCATTGCAACCTCAGAGGATCAGTGCTCGATTGCATGAAGTGAATCCCTTTCTCTGAAGCATGGCTCAAGAAGACTCACTGAGAAAACCCTGCCTACCTCAAGTGAGACCAGCTTCAAGGGCTCCCTAACATGTGGGCCCTGATGTCCCAAGTGACAGTATCTGGGTAACCAGCAAAAATGACTCTTGAGAGAGTTCAGCTGAATTCTTCCCTTTAGGACCAATCCTGACCAGTGTCCTGAAGGAGGCTCATAATTTACCACTAATAACTCAGCATTAAAAAATGTTTGAAACTTAGGCAGGGAACACAAAGGTGTAATGCCTATGTGCCTCGGATTATATAAAATAATATGTATAGAAAT
Organism: Dipodomys merriami; assembly: GCF_024711535.1. Taxonomy (NCBI): domain Eukaryota; kingdom Metazoa; phylum Chordata; class Mammalia; order Rodentia; family Heteromyidae; genus Dipodomys; species Dipodomys merriami. The sequence goes on from NW_027203048.1 coordinate 35,742,513, forward strand.
GAACTCCAGGAAATGAGAAAAAAATATTTGAAGCTATTTAAACAAATTCCAACTTACTTTGCTTAGTCAATGTATTTCAATTTGGATGATAAAGAAAGCAGGGAAACAGTACTAGGAATTGGCAAATCTAAAGACCACGTTATCTGTGCCCCTTCCTACAGGAGAACAGGGCTGCTGATGCTCTAAGCAACCCTGTGATAACTATAATTTATTATATGGCTGTATCTCCTCTCCAAGATTCCTAGAGAAAGGCCCAAGTTTTTGGAGATGAGTTTGATAGAATTTTAAGTACCTGACAGCTAAGAAGAGAAGATAATGTTAGGATTCAGACATTGAACAGAATTGCAACGGATAAAATAAGGGTTTAGGTAACTGATCAGTAGGCAAGTGTCCCATGCCAGACCTTGAGAAGGGTAGAGAATTTAATACACAGACCATCCAATCTGCTCTGTCAGGAACCTGGCCCAGTCCCCAGTACAGGCAAAGTGACTAAGTTCTATTATAGGCCATCTGGTAGAGACCACAGAGCTGGAAAGCCCAAAGCCATCCCCAGAGAAAGAGTGCTGAGAGCCATGGCTTCCAAACCACCATCTTGACTGATGATTCTAGGTCCAAGGCTTAATGGGGCATGGCCAATGGCATGCATATTTTCCAATCCTGAATAATTCCTGGACAGTGGTGGTATTTTTGAGAGCATTCACTTGAGCAACTTCCCCTTCAAGAAGTGGGGACAAGCTTCGGAAGCACTCCAATGGGATCCCAGAGAATAGCAATGGTCACAGACCCAGGAATATATTTAGGACCTTTCTTCAGTGTGAATACGATCCCTGCCTCAGACCTGGCTGGAGGCTTCAGGAATTCTGTGGTACACAATTTAATAGGCAGCTGAGCAGAGTTCATTGAGAATTCTTGTGCTATCTTTACTAGAAATCATTGCTTAACAAAACCCCAATATTCTCCTCTATCCAGACAGTTGATGGGTGTATAACCTTGGAAGGGCCAGTGAAGAAGATTCCAAGGCTCCACACTGAAAATTAATATTCAGTAAGCATCCTAATCAGTCATTGCTTCAAGAAGAGCATGGATATTATCTTGGTCAAACTTGTAACAACATCATAATGTTTTAATTCCATTTCACCGATGAGGCTCAGGACTAGCTCATAAATGGTACATCTCAGAGCCACACATCTCAAAAGCCTGTTTCCATACCACCAGGGCACTTCGGTGATATGCTATCTCTTAGACTTTCATAAACACAGTAGGAGTGTCTCAGGCATTTGAAAGAAAAGAAGAATGTTTTAGCCTTTGGAACCAGGGACCCATACAACATTTCAATTAGGCATACAACTCTGTCTGTAGACTTGTCAATAGTAAAGGTCAAGATGGAGGAATGTCAAGAACCTGAGGACTAAAAATTAAAAGATGGTTGAATGGTGATATTTGTGTCAAATTTAGTTGAGAATTCTGACCATAAGTTTTGTTTGTTATACAAATTCCTGGGTACAGCAAAGCTGTGGCTTTATACTTGACTGTTTGGTATGTCAATTTCCCACCCCAAGATATCGTTTGGCAAATGGAGTAAGGATGCAGGAGAAATGGCTCACAGAAATGCTGTCCCAAAGAAATACAAAGGAAAGACCATGTTTGTTCATTCATTCATAAAATACAAATACATATTCAGTCGCTGCTCTACAAATAGTATTATCTAAGACATACAAGTATGTGGCTAATAATAACACAGATCTCACTCAGTGAAGTTTCTCTGGGGAAAGGTAGGCACCATGAATGTAACCACACAAAGAAAGTGCCACAATCAATGTACTATATGGTATGAGATTGTTTACACTGAAGGATTTTAGTTGAGACAAGAAGACATTCTGATAAGTGAGCCATGGAGACCTGAAGGGGAATATTCCTGATAGACAGACAGACAGACAGACAGACAGACAGACAGACAGATAGAGCATATGGAATCAGGGTGACAACATTGTCTAGAAGGAGGGCAGAGAGATGTGAGCCCATCCTGGAAAGGCTCAAAGGACCCCCAAACATATACTAATAAGCAGTCTGCTAAAGGTTGGGGTCTTTACTCTACATGCAATGGAAAAGCACTGAGAAAGATCTAGCAAGCAGAAGAAGTGATATAATCAGAGCTTGCACTTCAAACACATCATGATAGTTTTTATGTGAAGAATGAATTTAAATGAGATCAGAATGAAAGAAGAAAGCCAGTGAAGATGCTGTTGCCAGCTCCAGTGTAATCCTGGTATTTGGCTCAGTATTGATGCAACCAAGATGGAGACTGACTCAATCTGGGAGGCATGACAACAAATCTAGGTGATGAGCTGGTTAAGGGAGAGGAGATGGAGGTAACAGGGAACTTGAGGTTTCAGATGTATATGATCAAATCAATGCTTTTACTTTTGGAAGGGAGAAGGATGTGAATTATTTCAGGGTTGAAATAATGGCATTCCACAATGAGCAAGGAAGAGGAGTCAAGTTATATTCTCAGGACCCACTAGGTGGCAATTTCTCAATGATGGTCAAAACATCCACGCCCAATTTCTCACTGGTGTCCTTAGCATTCCTGCCACAAAGTAAATATTCCATCCTTATGAAAAAAGAGACCAAAAACCAGCTCCAACAGGAAATCTAGCTCTTCAGTAAGTCTCATGCCTCTCTGATCCCCAGCTGAGGGTATGGAGCTTGATCTATGGTTTTCAGTGCTTCAAGGAAACCTGCTGCTTCCAGAGTACCCTCATATGTCTCTTAGAGGTTGCATCTCAACCCACACCTCTCTCCTACTTCTTACTATCTCCAAACTACTAAATCCTATTTCTCTTTCTAGTCTATCAATTTCCTAGGCTCTTATAGAGCTACTTGCTTTTCTTTGAAGGGAAAAAGAAGAAGTTACTACCAGCAAACTAAAATTTTGAAAACCACTGAAATACAAGATCTCCAAGACAGGCTTCAGATCTCAAATGTATTTTCTGTGTCACAAATGGGAAGGAGTCTGAGCTTCTGGAATGAGAATCTCCTTGATGTCCCTCCTGCCACCAAACCACACACACAGGATGAAAAACTACCTCCATGTATAAAGCAGCTACAATAGTATTGTTCCCCTTGGGAACAAACTCCCTTCCTGCTTACCCGTCCATGACCCTCTAGCTGCCATGAAATCTCAGACCCCAGTCTTCCCTCGTTCCTTCCCCAAGGCCCATAGTGATACAAAAGAGATATACTGAGATAAACTAGAAACTTCTGTCCCTTGACCAGTCCATGGCCCAGTATCTACTCGCTTGGCCTTTCCAGATTTCAGAAGAAAGATTTCATTCCTCAAAGCAGCCTGGAGCTCAGGAAAAAAAAATATCATGATTGATGCTGTCAGTGAGATGAAGAGCTCTAGTGTCAGGAACTGTCTTTTCTTCATTAAGTTTGAAAACATGCCCAGGGGCTAGTCTGTGATCTGCTCATCAATAAATGGAAATCAACTGATGGACTTAAATTTGTGCCAGGCTTTGGTAGAGAAAGGACAGGTACCTTGTCAGTTTCCTGTCCCAAATAAGAATTCCTAAAAGTCCCCTGTTGTCATTCATTACAGCCTGCAAATTGAGGGTGAGGGGAGCCATAGAGAAGTCGGTGTTATGAGGCCCTCCTCTGGGTGGATCACCACATCACTCAGGCTCCAAGAGACTAGTTTGGGTACATACAGAGGTTTATCATCACTGTTGCTCTCCAGGACCATCAGGGAATTGCAAGTTTATAGCCATGTCAGTAGAGATGTCTTCCCACAGCCTGCAGAGGTTTCAGGAGAGCTGAGGAGAGTGGGGTTTTCATTTACCCAGATTCTAAATGTCCATTCAGACAAGCGTGTGTGCAGAGCCAAGCACTGCTGCAGGGATGGCATCCAATGAAAAGAGGAAAGGGAGTAGAAAAGAAAAGAGGAAAGAAAATAATTCCTAGGAAAAGCTAAGCATGAAGTCCCTTAACCTGCCTTCAGAAAGAAAATTTAAAAGAGCATGTCACTTTGTGACATGAAACACAAGACAAATCCAAAATAGATAAATAAACGAATGATTTTTTTTTAAAAAGAGCAAACACCCAAATCTCCATCAAGCCAACAGGCATTAGCTTAAGAACTCTAACCAGCAGGTTTTCAACAATTAAGATCTAAAGTGATTGTTCACCAATGCACCTTGGTTTCCTTCCACAGGGCAATGTCAATATTGGCAGGCAGTTCCTAAAGTCCCAACTGTGTGGACATAATACCATCCAGGCTGGGTGCCTGGGCAATGGGGTTAGGGTAGGGAAGGGGGGCTGTTCTCACATTGTTTGGCTCATGATTTCCTCTTCTTTGCATTTTCCCCCTTCTCATCACCAGGGTTTGCTCTTTGCATTGCCAAGTAGCATTACTTGCAGTGAATTGGAGAAATTACCTTTGCAGCCTCTTGTGGTAGTTTTACAGAAAGGCTCCATAGGCAGAAGTGTCCTGCCAGGTTGTATTCCCCAGTGTCCTCTTGACAAGGAATTTCACACCTCTACTGGTGCCCATTCAAATAATGTTTTCTGTCAGAGTTTTATGAGCATCCTTTCATGATAGTTATTAACAGTTAAGAGCCCATATTCACTCACTCATTCTACCACCGGTATTTACTAATCACTTGCATGACCCATGTTCTTGCTTCCCCTGGTGGAGATGAAAAAAGAAAAAACAAAAGCAAAACAACATAGATGGGTACCACAGAGAGCATTCTGCTAAGAGCAGATGTTAGGGAAAGACTCCTACCTAGATAAATCTTGAGATGCATGTGAAAAGAGGAGAAGGACCCTGCGGGTGAAATCTTTCAGGAACCTTGTTAATGGTCCATAAGGAAGAGAAGCAGAACTTGGTGCATTTGGGGAATGATAACAAAAATGAGTATGTTATCACTATAGTCACTATCCGCAGACATTACGGTAAGCACATTGATATTTCCTTTAATGCTCATAGCCACCCTTGGAGGTATGTAATGTGATCATCCTTTCCTCTCAGTTGTTTCTGTTTATTGCTAGTACTGAGATTTGAACTAAGGTCCTACCACTTGATCAGCTACTGCTCTACCTCAAGCCATGCCTCCAGCTCTGCTTTTCACAGGTTAAGTTGGAGATAGAGCCTCACAGAAATTACTGACCAGATGAACATCCAAACCCCAGCTTTCTGATTCACTACTATTACAGGCATGAGCCTTGGCTACCCAACTTGTAATATATTTTTTCTAATTTTCACATAAGATAGGGAAGAATTCAGTTTCCCAGTCAGTCAGCCATTGATTAGAATTTGGACTATGACTTTGACTCCAGGATCTATACCCTGCTATCATGGTAGACAAAGAGACCAGATTAGAGTACTAAATACGAGGATAAAAGGTAAGTGTTGTTAGAGACAGGTAGGTACCCAGGGGTCATGCATATAGACTAAAGTATTTGGTATTATTCAAAGGCCATGATCAGTTTAGGTAGGAAGGACAGATGATTTTATCAGTAAGCATGACTTTAATGCCAAGAAAAAATCATGATAGTGAAAATAATTTTTAAAATCATCTTTTAGGGGCTGGGAAGGTAGCTCGGTGGTAGAGGGCTTGCCTTGCATGCATGAAGCCCTGGGTTTGATTGCTCAGCACCACAGAAGCAAAAAAAGCCAGAAGTGGTACTGTGGCCCAAGTGGTAGAGCACTAGCCTTGAGCTAAAGAGCTGAGGGACAGAGTTCAGGTGCCATGACCAACAAAAAATCATCATTTAGCATTCAATCCAAAGAAAACTCTTCTACTTTCTCTTCCTCCAAAAATAAAGACTTCAATAAAAACAGAGAATAGGAATAACTTTTAAAAATTATAGAAGACTTTTCTCCTACCCAAGATGGAGTGAAAGGATCTCATATGTTTAAAAAATTGGCTTTTAGGGCTGGGAAGGTGGCTCAGTGGTAGAGCGCTTGCCTTGCATGCATGAGGCCCTGGGTTCGATTCCTCAGCACCACATAAGCAAAAAGAAAAAAGCCGGAAGTGGCGCTGTGACTCAAGTGGTAGAGTGCTAGCCTTGAGCTGAAGAGCTGAGGGACAGTGCCCAGGCCCAGGACCGGACCCAAAAAAAAAAAATTGGCTTTTAAGTCGCTGGACATCAGGCTATGAAACTGAGGCATCCCCGAGAAATAGAATTGTTGATACCTGTGATTATTTGTGTTAGTCATCTTTCCATTACTGTAGCAAAATGCCTGAAGAAACTAACTTAAAGGAGGAAAGGCTCATCTTCACTCATGGATTCAGAAGTTTCAGTCCATGGTTGGCTGTTTTCTGTTACATTGGGCCTGTGATAATGCCAAACAGTGTCCAGGGAGCCTGATGACAAAACTGCTCAGCTGTGGCAGCTGAAAGATAGAAAGAGGAGGGAAGCCCCAATGTCTCTTTCAAAGACACAATCCCAAGGAATTTCCACTATGCCCTAATACCCCAAAGTACCACACTTGGTGATCAAGCCTTTGATGGGTATGACTTTGAGAAACATTCAATCTCCAAATAACGCTGACTCAACTTACAGCCTGGAGAGAGCATCCAGATCATAGTGCAAGGAGGGAGACCCACACAGAGCCCAGGGCTCTCCTAATTGAGAACATGAAGCTGGCTGTCTCAGGATAACCAGAGTGTTCCCCAGGAAGACTATGGGAAAGGGAGTTGCTGCACAGGGAGTAAGATCACTCTAGAGAAAAGTCCACCTCAAGAGATAGGTTGAGTGCTGACCAGTTTAAGCATTTCAGAAAGCTAAGCAATACCAGGAGGAAAAATCATTGCGGTGAAAAGAAAGTATTTCTGCAAAACTAAGTACAAAGTCATCATCACCATAAAATGAAGATTTTGCCTCAGTAGTAGGAAAAATTAACTCAAAACTGCTCTGAAACAACTTACAGGCTCAACTGCATTCAAGTAACTTAATAATGTCTCAGAATGAACCTCAAAATTGCCTATTAAACCACTAAAATATGTAACATCTTAAAAGGTAATCTTTATCATCTTGGCATCCACTTTGAAATGAAAAGAAGCAGAAAAATATGACCATAATTATAAAAAATAAACTAAAATGGACACTGAATTTACAGATGATAGAATTAGTAGACAAGAACATTAGTAGAATTACTAAAATGATATTTCTCATATTCAAGGAGGTAAGAGAGTAATTGAATATGTTGATTGAGAGCTAAAATATGATTTATAAGGACTTGAATGGAACTTGTAAAGATAAAATTATAATGTGTAAGATTAAAAAGAGAAAATCACATAAAGAACAAACTAGATATTTCAGGAGAAACAAACTTGAAGACAAAATAATAGAAACTTTCCAAATGGAAAAATATGAATGTATAAACTATAGAACAATTTCAAAAAGTAACTCATGTTATTTGAGTCTTCAAAAGACAGATAGGAAAAATAATATTAAAGAATGTTGAATGGACAAGTTAAATTACAACTACTTTGTACAACCATTTGAACTTCAGAAAATTTAAAAAAAATAATAATATTGGCTGAAAAGAAGTTCAGGTTTGAAAAGTTTTAAACCATAGCTCCAGAAAGCTCAATAATAACCTACACGCACACACACACACACACACACACACACACACACACACACACACACACAAACACACACACCTGCAGAAAATGCTATTTAGGTGCACCATAATCATTTTTTTGTTGTTGTTGGCCTGAACTCTGGGCCCAGGTGCTGTCCCTCAGCTCTTCAGCTCAAGGCTAGTCCTCTACCACTTCAGCCACAGCACCACTTCCAGCTTTTTCTGCCAAAGGATCAAACCCAGGGCCTCATGCATGTGGGTCAAGCACTCTACCGCTGAGGCACCTTCCCAGCCCCCATAATCAAATTTTGTAAAACTAGATGATGAAGATTAAATAATAAAAGGATGGAGCAGATTTTCATTTGTTATTGACACAAGCTGGAACATAATGAAATGATATCTCTATAGTACTGAATGGAGAAACTGTCAACCTAGAATTACTTTTCAAAAATAAAGGCAAAGTAAACATTTTTCACAAATATAAAAGCTAAAATAATTCATTATCATAATGTAAGTATGAATTACTAAAGGAAAAACCTTAAGCAGAAGGAAAACAATGGCAAGTGCTGATCTAAACTACAAAAACAAACAACAAACAACAACAAAATGAAGAGTCCTGAAATTGAGTAGTAAATGAATACTTGATTGTTTACTTTCTTCCATTCTATATTTTTTAGCTCCCTTATGGAAGATTAGATGGCTATAGGTCTGTGGGTCCATTTCTGGGGTTTTCAATTCTATTTCATTGGTCCTGAGGTCTGTTCTTGTGCCAGTACCAAGCTGTTTTGAATTTGATGGCTTTGTAGTAGAGTTTGAAATTTAGTATTGATATTCCTCCAGCACTGTTCTTTCTGTTAAGGATTGTTTTTGCTATTTTGGGTCTTTTATTGTTCCCTATGAATTTTTGGATTTCGTCTTCTATTTCCTTGAAGAATGAGGTTGGAATATTGATAGGTATCGCATTGAATTTGTAGATAGCCTTGGGAAATGTTGCCATTTTCACGATGTTGATCCTTCCAATCCAGGAGCATCAGAGGTTTTTACACTTTCTAAGTTCTGTTTTGATTTCCTTTTTCAGGTTTTTAAAGTTTTCATCATAGATATCCTTCACTTCTTTGGTTAAGTTAATTCCTAGGTATTTTATTTTTTGTGGGGCTATTACAAATGGAGTTGCTTTCCTGATTTCAGCCACACTTTTCTCACTGTTGGCATACAGAAAAGCCATTGACTTTTGAGACTTAATTTTATACCCTGCTACTTTGCCAAAGTTTGGAATCAGCTTGAGTAATTTAGGAGTGGAGTTCATGGGATTCTTTAAATACAAGATCATGTCATCTGCAAAGAGGGAAAGTTTAACTTCATTTTTCCCTATTTGGATCCCTTTTATGTTTGCATCTTGTCTTATTGCTGTAGCTAGGCATTCTAATACTAAATTGAAGAGAAGTGGAGAGAGTGGACATCCTTGTCTCATTCCTGAGTTAAGAGGAAATGGCTTTAGTTTTTCACCATTAAGCATAATGCTGGCTGTAGGTTTGTCATATACAGCCTTTATTGTATTGAGGAATGTTCCCTGGATTCCTAGAATGGAAGAGAGACAGCCTCTTCAGTAAATGCTACTGGCAAAATTGGTTAATGACTTGTAGAATACTAAAGCTAGGCCCTTATATATCACCCTGCACCAGAATCAACTCCAAATGGATCAAAGACCTCGGAGTCAAAGCAGACACCCTGAAAACATTACAGGATAGAATTGGAGAAACCTTGGTACAGGCTGAAATTTTCTTAATAGAGACTCAAAGAAAGGTTGGACAAATGGGATTGCATGAAATTGCAGAGCTTCTGCATGGCAAAGAACACTATCTAGTAAGATCAATAGAAAGCCCATGGATTGGGAGAAGATCTTCACTAGCCATGCAACAGACAAGGGTCTCATATCTAAAATATACTTGGAACTCAAAAAATTAAATCCCCCAACAACAAATCCTCAAAGAAACAACTGCCCAATAAATAAGTGGGCTAAAGACTTACAGAGAAACTTCTCTGAAGAGGAAAGAAGGATGGCCAATAGACACATGAAGAAATGCTAGCCATAAAAGAAATGCAAATCAAAACAACACTGAGATACCACCTCACCCCAGTTAGAATGGCTATAATCAAGAACTCTAATAACAACAGATGCTGGAGGATGTGGACAGAAGGGAACCCTACTCTATTGTTGGTGGGAGTGTAAACTTGTTCAACCACTTTGGAAAGCAGTATGGAGGTTCCTCAAAAGACTCCACATAGAACTCCCCTATGACCCAATAATCCCACTTTGGGGCATTTACCCGAATGATCACAAACAAGACCATACTAAAGCTACCAGCACAACTATGTTTATTGCAGCATTATTTATCATAGGTAAGATATTGAACCAACTCAGATGCCCTTCAGTAGATGAATGGATCAAGAAAATGTGGTATATATACACAATGGAATTCTATGCCTCCATCAAAAAGAATGATATTGTCCCATTTGTTAGGAAATGGAAAGACTTGGAAAAAATTATATTAAGTGAAGTAAGCCAGGCCCAAAGAAACATAGGTCCCATGGTTTCCCTTATTTGCAATATGTCTGAGACAAGCAGAAACAGTCAGATAAGTTGATGTTAGGTGAAATGAACCCCAAGATAAGGATTCAAATGTTTTTTTTTCTTTCTTGCTATTGTTTCTAACATATTTATAAGGCATTTCTTTGTTTCTTTGTATGTCCCTCCCCCATGGTATAACCCCTGTTTTCACTGTATTTGATGTTGGTATGATTTGTGGAGGGGAAGGGAAAAAACAAATTGTTTAAATAGGGATACAGGTGGACCCATTGCAACAATGAGATGTACAAGACATTATGTCGAAAAACAAACTTTACAACTTTGGTGCGGGGTAAGGGGAACGGGGGAGGGGAGAGATGGGAAGAGATGGGAAGGGGAATCAAAGGAGGAGGCAACAATGCTTCATAAGAAATGTACTCATTACCTTGCTCATGTAATTGTAACCCCTCTGTACGGTATTTTCACAATAAAAAAGATTGTTTTACTTGAAAGATAATTGACTTTTTAATGCAAAAATACTGTAATCTAAATCTATCATGGATTTTATTAAATGAGGTAGAACAAAATGACACAACCAAGGAGAGGAGAAATGGAAATCAATTGTTACAAAGTTACCTCCTATATATAAAGTGGTATAACATGATAAATTGCTATGTGTTTTATTACTAGGAATAGCCTCACTGCACCATTTCATAAAGAAACTCATTTGGAATGGAGAAACACAAGATGCAGCCGTGTTCATAGGACGCCAATGGCAATGTATAACATGTATGTAGCTGGTTTTCTCCCCAGTCCTTCATTTGTCAATAAGACTCCCAGAAGGAGAACTTCACTGGATTTTAGTAATGGTACGGTACCCACAAAATGGCATTACAAAATGTTATCATTAGTCCAGATATTCTTCTAGTTATTTTATTACTTTGATCAAAACATTGTAACTTACTACAAGATTGTATAAATTACATTTATGCTTTATAATTTGAAGCTGTTCATATATGTACTTGAGCACTCCATATTGTTTCTTATTGGCCTCAAATTTTCTCCCTTTGAGTAGTTAAGAAATGAGAAGATCTATCTTATCATGCATTATCTAAGGAAATAAAATCTCTCAAGAAGATTTTCTGTGAACATCTTTCTTACTTGGTTCATTTCAACAGTAGTACAGATATCCAAAAAATAAGCAAGAAACTCTGGTGCTGTTGTGTGTGGGTTGTTTTTCTTCATGCCAAGTCTAGGCGGGTAAAACTAGTATGTTGATTTTAATAAGTTTGGACACAGCTAGAGGCTGCTATTCTCCCCACCAAGGTGACAATGTGTGGGTTAGATCTTTGATTCAGACTCAATCTCTGACCTCATCCTGGGCAGGTGAGCTATTCTTTTGAAACAATGACCTTCTCTTGGAGCTGTGACAGAATATCCAGCAGCAATGCCTCCAGGAGGGGGCTAGACAGCTCTAACAGGAATTTGGTACAATTTCTCATGACCTGGAGAGTGTCCAAATAATGGTATTGACTGTGAGGAGAAGCATTTTCTTCTTGACAGACAGAACTGGATAAAATGATGAGTCAGGCAGATTGTTAGGTGTAGAGTATTGTGTATGCTTTTGTTGCTAGATGAAATACTCTATAAAGCTTAATTATCTCTACTAAGCCTATTACCTTGTTTAGAATTTCCATGTCCTTACTTATTTCTCTGAATCTATTATTGAGAGGTGATGAAATTTTTCATTATAATTGCATATTTTTTTCACCATCTCATTGCAGTTCTGTTTTTGCTTCATGCATTTGGAAGTTCTGTTATTTGGTGCATAAATGTTTAAGACTATTATGTTCTATTGGGGAGCATAGACTTATAATTATAATATGGTATTTTTTATGCCTGGTAATACTCTTTGCTCTGAAATTATTCTGACATTAACATAGCTACTCCAGCTTTCATTATACTAGTATAGATACTAATGTATCTTTTTTCATCAATGTACTTACAACTTAGTTTTATTTTGATAACACAATCATTGTTACGTTTGTGTTTAAGTCTACAATATCGCTACCTCCATGTGACTTTTCCATTCATATTTTTTCTTCTTTTTCTGTGTTCTTTATGTAATTGGATACATTTTTATGATTCCATTCTATCTCAATATTTGACTTATATCAATATTTCTTTGTGTTGTTTTTTTCAACACTTGTCCAGAAAATCAGTGTGACCATTTTAATTTAGCTAATAAAGTTTTTAAGTAATCATTTGTAAACTGTAATTGCATGCAGCTTTTACTTGGCAATTATACCTTAATAAATCAAGGTAGTGGAATAAATAGCAAAGAAAAAAATAAGATCTTTAGTCATGCTGATAATAAGAAAATATTGAAATGAAAATGTCTCTATATTTTCTGCTCTGGAATCCACACTTCACTGAAAACGTATTATCCAAAAGTCTAGTCATACAAAGACTTAAACACTATTAAATTCCACTTGGAAGCCAAGTTTCCCCAGATAAAGAAGAAACAGTTGGAGAGTTTTGAGTGGTGACTAAGAGATGAATATGGACAATACAACCACCAATTGACAAAGAAGGGATATAGTCCCCAGCCAGAGGTGTCACATGATTATGACCCTCACACAGTCCTGTGTTGTAACTCATTATCTAGTTTTACAGATGCATAAAGACCTGAACAAGCTATTCAGTAAATTTTGTCAGGTAATACCAAAAGACAAGCAGAGAAACACCAGTTTTATACTTAAACCTGGCACTTGTAATCTCTCTTTAGAGAGATTCAGTCTCTTTCATCCCTCAGAGGAAACTTTCTGCATTTTGTTTATACATATATATATATATATATATATATATATATGTATATATGGTTTTATTGTTCTTATTAAGGTGTGGTACAGAGGGACTCCCATTTCATAAGTGTCTAATCTATTTCTAATCTATACAGGAGCCAATAGAGATTTTATTTTTATTAATCATTATTGTTGTTGCTATTGTTACTGACTTAAGATTAGGATGGATTCTAGTAATGATGGTTTAGTTGAAACAGAAAGCAACTTCCTAAAATTTAGAAAGTATATAAGTAAATGAAAGTCATATGTTAGGTCTTATCTGATACCAGTTGGAAGAGGATAATTGCACATGAGGGCTTGCTCTAGTTCATGCCTAAATCCAGTAGGACTTCTTGATGGGGAGGCATGATGGCTTATAGAGTTGAAGGCTCTGCCCTTAAACTACTCGAAGATTGATTTGGAAAAGGTAATGTGAACTTTTGTGGAGCAAGAGTCAACAAAGGTATTATTCCAGTATTATCACGCCATCTAGAACAGGATTCTGACAGAGTATGAAAAATTCTCTTCTCCCTTTATTTAGTAGGGTGGAACCAAAGCTGAATGCTGTCCTGAAGAAGCCTGGTACTTCAGGCCTCCATGATCAGAGTGTAGGGGCAAGTCAGACATCAAGGCTGTATGACAGTGAGAGAACACTTGTCAAACACTCTTGAGGTCCTAGTTGCAGCCTCCAAAACTGCAAAAAAAATAATGAAAAGAAAACAGGAAAACAAATTCAAGACCAAGCATTAAGAAAGATAAATGAGGCTGTGAAACCTTCTGTCATATATATAAATACTTGTATCTCCATTCTCTACATAAGACCTAGACCATGTGTAACCAAGTTCCCAGAGAATCTAAGGCCTTGATAGTGGTTTCTAGAGTGAGTTCTACAAACCAAGTTCTCATAAAGATGACCTGTCCAAACAGGTGCTCTACTCTGCCCTGGATGACAGCAAGAAGACTCAGAGGTACAAATAAGGTTATTATTCTTAATGCAATAGTAATCATCTCTTACATTTGAATACTGCTTTATAGCTGACAAAACAATTTCATTTCCATTATCTCATGGACAAGGCCAAACAGGCTTGACAGCAGGGCAAATAAACACAAACAAGAACTACTTAAGGGGAAAAAAATGGAAGAAAAAGAAAAGGAAAAAAAAGCTTCCTTGAAGGCAAAAGCCAGAAATCCAGGAACTTTTAGAGCATTGGGTACAATGACTTATACCTGTAATAGTACTGTTTTGGAGGCTGAGAATAGGAAGATGGTGTTTCAAGTCTAGCTCTGTCAAAAAGAAAAGAAAGAAAAGGAAGAAAGGAAGAAAGGAAGAAAGGAAGAAAGAAAGGAAGAAAGGAAGAAAGGAAGAAAGGAAGAAAGAAAGAAAGAAAGAAAGAAAGAAAGAAAGAAAGAAAGAAAGAAAGAAAGAAAGAAAGAAAGAAGAAAGAAAGAAAGAAAGAAAGAAAGAAAGAAAGAAAGAAAGAAAGAAAGAAAGAAAGAAAGAAAGAAAAGAAAAGAAAATTTCAGGAGATCCCTTCTTACCCCATGTACCACTAGGTACAGAATAGAATGTACTTTTTATCCTAAGCATGTGAGAGGCTGAAATTGAGAGGATCACTATTTAAGCAAGCCCAGGCAGGAAACTCCACAAGGAAAGTGGATGCCGGGTTTGGGCCTGTGATCCAGAAGGAGGTATATCCCACTCCAGATGCACACCTGGATGAGAAATGAAATCGTATATCAAAAATAATCTGTGAAAAACAGGACTTGAGGCCTGGTTTAAGTGATCAAGCACTTGTTTAACAAACAAGAGGTCTTGAATTCAAACCCCAGTTCACTTTCATAAAAAAAAGGAATTTCTACAATAAAACATACAAATTGGAGCAATCAATATGAATTGCAAGAAAACCAAAGGTATACTCAAAATGTAAACTATGTCATCTAGGTCTAAAATAACCTCTTACTGTCTCTGAATAGAAGAACAGTAGGACATTCCTGAGATGCATCGTTGATACTAATTACCTACAAAGATTTGGTGAACGCAGAGTGTCCCTTTTATTTAAGGAGCAAGGTACTGCAAAAAGACATCTGAAGCAAAGTGTTCATTCCTAGCACTGTTTTTCTCTAATTCTGATCTAATTTCAAAACAAGTTTCTCTAACTCAGTGCCACCATTCCCTTCCATTCACCAGCATATTTACTGGGAAGAACAGGTCCTATCTACATACACTGCACATTGCTAGGCACTTGTGGCAGACATGGCTGGACTTTGTCCTAGTAAAGCACTATGTAATTATATAAGATGATGTGTTGGGGGGAGGGCACTGGTGTTTGAACTGAGCACCTATAACTTGCTAGACAGTTGCTCTACCACTTGAGTCATATGCCCAGATCTTTTATTATTTTAGTTGTTTTTTAGTTGTTTTTCAGTCTTGTGCTTTTTTTCTCCTGGCTAGCCTTGGATGGTGACCCTCCTAACTAGGCCTCCTACAAAGCTGGGATTATTGTCCAGCTTCTTTGTTGAAAAGAGATCTTGATACATTTTTGCCCAGGCTGGCCTCAAACTGGATCTCTCCTATCTCTTCCTCCTGTAAAGCTGGAATTATAGACACAAGCTACCACACTTGCCCCCTGGTTACCATCTTCTAAATATAAAAAATATCCCAGTCTTCATGCTAGGATGAAGGGCAGAGGAAAGATCTTGACTAAACTGGATCATTGTAATAGACTGAAAATTGCCATCCTGACAAAGTTTCTGAAAGTCATCAACTCACACAAATATTCATGCAAGGATACTTCTACTTGCCTCCATTCAAACTCAAAAGTCAAATTTAATTAGTTAAGGTGCCAGTGGCTCACACCTGTATCCTAGCTGCTCAGGAGACTGAGATATGAGGATTGTGGTTCAAAGCCATCCCAGGCAGGAAAGTCTGTGAGACTTTTATCTCTAATTAACTATCAAAAAAAAAAAAAGCCAGAAGTTTGTCCTAGACATGTACTAGTTATTGCAAATAAGGGAAGCCATGGAACCTATGTTTGTGCCTGGCTTACTTCACTTAATATAATTTTTTCCAAGTCTTGCTATGTACATATGACCAGATAAAATGATGTTAAGCAAAATAAACCCCAAGATAGGGACACTAAGTTTTTTTTCTTGCTTGCTATTGTTTCTAACGTATTTATAATGTACTAAATGATTTTTTGTTTCTTTGTATGTTCCTCCTCCATGGTATAACTCCTGTTTTTAATGTATTTGATTCCGGTGCCCTGCATCTTCTATATATACTTCTCTAATTTGTGGAGGGGAAGGGAAAAAACAAAATGCTTAAATAGGGATACAGGTTTACCCATTGTAACAATGAGATGTACAAGATGCTATGCTGAAAATGAACTTTACAACTTTGGCGGTGAGGGAGGGATAGCTGTGGAGGAGGAAAGGGAAGGGATGGAAGGGGAAAAACAAAGGAAGGAGCAACAATGCTCAATAGAAAATGTACTTATTACCTTGCTCATGTAACTGTAACCCCTCTGTACAGTATTTTTATAATAAAAAATGTACAAAAAAAGCCAGAAGTGGAGCTGTGCTTCAAGTACCAGAGCAACAGCCTTGAGCATAAAAAACTCAGGGACAGAAGCACCCAGGCCCAGAGTTCAAATCCCAGGACCAATGGAGAGGTGGGGGGAAGGAGGGAGAGAGAGAAGGAAGGAGAGGGAAGGAGAGAAGGAGGGAGAAAAGGAAGGAGGGCAGGTATGCTAGAAAGTAATAAAATTTTCAGTCATTTGACTACCTTGTAGGAAACAGTTTTAATGTTCAGACTGTATTTAATCAGTTTAACCAGGATATCAATCCAGAGGTGGTGACATCCTTCTGCCCTCTCACATATGATGAGATAAAATTATCTACCATGGATTTACTTTTATTTGTCAATGTGATCAAATAGTCACAGAATGGCTGGCCCTCCAAAGCAGATTAAGTATTTTTTTGCATGCTCATTTGAATTCTGTACAGATCTCAAATCAGGATGACCTATATTTGCTTTCCTTGTTTGTCAAAAAGCACACTTCATGAGACTGCTTAGGAATTGAATGAAACAATACATGTAAAACAACCATCTTAGTGTGTGGTACCTAGTTAGATGGTAGGAAGTATTTCTTCCTATTTTCTTCAAAAATTCAGTGCTTGGCCAAACTATAACCTATTGGTTGGCATAGCATGGGCCAGATTAACAGAAAATACAAATGAATGGAAAGCCAAGGCCGTGGGCATGGTTAACCATGCATGGTCTTTGTCTACTGTTCTGAAACATATTTAGACCTTTCTTATCATTCTCTATAAAACTCCAGACTCCACACTGTCAAAGATTTTACTCCCTACTTCCTTCATAATTCCCTTTGAAAAGCCAATGCACTTTACTCTTAGCAAGTCCTCAATTATTTTATCAGTTGTTTTTACAACCTGTGCCTATAAACAGTTACATTCCATGTAATCTGCACTGGGGAATGAGCTATTCAGACTTATAAATATCCCTAGAAATGGAATCCTACAGTATTATGAATATTCTTATAAATATTATGACAATCTTAGAGCATGAGAGACAATTCCAACATCTTATACATTTTCTTTCTACATTTCTTTTATACCTCCATGTACATCTTTTATACACCTTTTTATATACTTCATATATCTTAATCTGGTTGCTCAGAAACAAGGATACTGTGTTAAAGATTTACCTGTAGTATATATATGACACCATGAATGCTTAGAATGGAAGATTTCTACATAAATATGCTGTCTTCCAAGCAATAGCTAGGAACTGTGGCTCATAGGTTTGAAAACAGCTACTTGTAAAGCTCTTTTTTTCCTAGTTGGCTGTTAATCACTGTGATGATTAATTTCATGTGTCCATTGGGCTGGACCATAGAGTGTGCTAACATTAGGTCAAATGTTATTATGTGTCTGAGAAGGTGTGTCTGGGTATTTAGATATATAGGTGACAGACAGACAGACAGACAGATAAATAGATAGATAGATAGATAGATAGATAGATAGATAGATAGATAGATAGATAGATAGATAGATAGATAGATAGATAGATAGATAGATAGATAGATAGATAGAATGAATCCTGGCAACTAAAATGAGCATGTAGGCAAAAGGGATCCTCCTTCTAGGTCATTCAATTTAAATAAACCCATTTATCACAAACAAAATTAAAATGCTTGTATTAAAGAATGCATAGCACCTCTGACACTCAGGACCTAGGGCTCAATACTGCCACAGCATAACCAGTAACCCTGAGCATCTGCTCTTATGATCAACACCATTCAGATCTCAGAGAACATCCTCTCTGCTCTTTCTCCCTATATTCTCAAAACAAAAGCGGTGGTATTTGAGTGCCGTGAACATTTGTGGCCGTGCGTCTGCTGACACTGATATTGACACTATTTCAGAATATGAAGAAATGAAGCGTTAGAACAGCTTAGCTGAAAGGATAAACATGAGTTATCTTGTCAAATCCTTTCTCATAGAGAGCTTGAATTCAATATCCTCTTGCATAACTTCAGTTTCCCAGAAATGCTGAGCATTCTTTTCATGCTTTTCTTTGTGTTCCAATTCATAATTTCACAAATAAATATGGTATTTACAATAGTTGCATAGGGTGGCTGGAGGATATTTTGCAGTACTCACCAATTCATATTATTCTAATATTTATGTATATATGTAAATCTAGGCAGAAGCATGATAGTAAAATCTTTAGCCTAGTCAGTAGATGGACATTAAATGTTAAAAAAGAAAATAATTCTATTTTCATAAAAATAAGAATTGTATTTTAACTGTATTTTTACAAAATAAAACCTTTGTTTATATAGCTTCAGCTTTAAAAATTAATACTATTAGTTATAGTTTATTTTTGTCCTTTGTTATAATAGATACTTTGAAGTACTTTAGAATAAAAACCTTTGCATATAGTTTTACCTTACATTTTAAACTTTGTATAATTTTAATAAAGATATGCTTATTGGTATACTTTTATTATAATTATAGTATCTATTTCTTAAACTAAATTATGAAAACTTAAAGTGCATGAAAATTTTGGTGATGATAATTAATAGTTTTTGAAGAAGCCAGGTGCCGGTGGCCCATACCTGTAATCCTAGCTGCACAGGAGGCTGAGATCTGAGGATCATGGTTCAAAGCCAGCCTGGGCAGGAAAGTCTGTGAGACTCTTATCTCCAGTAAACCACTAGAAAACTGGAAGTGTGCTATGGCTCAAGTGGTAGAGCTCTCGCCTTGAGCTGAAGAGCTCAGGGACAGCACCTAAGGCCAGAGTTCAAGCCCCACAACCAACAAATATATATATATATATATATATATATATATATATATATATATATATATATGTATATATATGTATATATATACATATATATATGTTTTTGAAGAAATTAAAGAAAATAAAACAAATCTGTGCCATGACTCCACCAAATATCATCAGTCACTAGAAAAGTCTCTGATACATTCAATAATAATTAAATTTTATTCTTTTTGATTTTCTGCCAATTTTCAGTCTTATGAAAACAATAGCCTAAAGATATTTGTTGATTTTTCCACTAAGAAGGTATAATTGTCAAGGTAGGATACACAGATTCCATTTAATGGTCTATGGGCCTAACTTAACAACCTATAGCCATTGGAACATGTGTTCCATAGGCCTCCATTTGGACTTTGCCCTTCAACTCAACAAGAAGTAAGACAGAGCAACAACATGCCCCTGGTGCATACAGGTTGCAAGCAAACTTCAGCTATGACAAGTATATAGGTTGTTACACCGATAGTATCCTTTATGTTTTGCCCTTTTAAATTTAAGAACAGACATATTGACCTGGCAGGTCAGGAAAACATAGGAAATTTGGGAGATAGCCAATGCTTGAAACAGCACATATGAATGGGTAAGA
Source organism: Dipodomys merriami (assembly GCF_024711535.1). Classification (NCBI taxonomy): domain Eukaryota; kingdom Metazoa; phylum Chordata; class Mammalia; order Rodentia; family Heteromyidae; genus Dipodomys; species Dipodomys merriami. The sequence goes on from NW_027203048.1 coordinate 35,762,472, forward strand.
GGGAGGTACTGGGTATTCATCATAAGTATTGGCTTCACATGGATCCATTGGGCTGCCACCTGTGTGTGTAATGTCACACAAAGGTCAGCACTGAGCTTCCTACAGCCTGCTACAGCAGCCTTGAGTTATAGTAATCTTTAGGGTTATCTTCAATGTATAAATTCCCATTGAGAGATAGAACAATACATTCTTATGGGCCACTAAGTCTTCACATGTATTTGCCCACTGGAATTGGTATCCTACAATGGGTCCATATGAAGAATTAGTCAGTTGGATTAAAACATGGACCACAAAGCACTCTACTTGGGACAGGTTCAGGAAGGTGGGGAGGGGGAGTGTTGTATATATTGGCCCTCGGGAAATATAAAACAGAAAAAAGAGAGGGGCTGAGTGATAGAGAAGAAGGGGTACACAGAATTGCTGACTGGATATGGAAATCAAGTGTAATCTAGGTTTTATCAACAGGCTGCATGATGTTGAGTGAGTTACCATACTTCTTCATGCCTTAGTTTCCTCGTAAGAAGATTGAAAACAATGTTGCCCGAATTCCACTGGCCTCTAACGTTATACTGCAGAAGGGAACAGGGAAAAGCAGAATTCCTATGTCCAGTTTTCTGGACATACAGGAAGGAGGTAGCACATGAAGAAAATAATATCAGGCCAGTGCCCCCATTCACCTGCCTCTTCTGAATACTGTCATGTAGGATAATGGAAAACATCATAACCTTGCCATAGCAATCGCTGGTGAGCTGAAAGGAAGCCATGTTTACAGCAAAATTTCTTCTTTCCTGCTTGTATTAGTGATTTAGATGTCCCCAAAGGGTTCCAGGATAAACAGGAAGCAGCTAGGATGAAAAGAGTAGAACCTCTCTTTGGTTTGGTCCCTGGCAGGAATGACACTCCTCTCTGGAATCAGCAACCATCAGTTAAAGCTTCTGAGTCCCAGAGCCCCCAGATACAGCCAGAGGAATTTGGTATCTTCAGCAAGTGGCCATTCAACTTTATCATTGAGTTTGTGATCATGAGAAACACCTCTGGCCTCTCTATGCCCTTGGTTTTCCATCTATGTAGTGGAGATAATGTCATCTGTTTTTTTTTTCACATCAGATTAAATGAGCTAGCATAAAAGAATATAGAGTATTGCCCCAAATGGTAGATGGGTACAGATGGATGAATTTGAGAAAGAAAGCAACAGAGGAAAGTTTAAAGGAGAGAAAGAATGAATTTTCAATAGGACTATGGAAATAATAAACTGTCCTGGACAGGAGTACCCCAGAAATATTGGAGAATCTGAAAGGCTCTGCTTTCCTAACCATTTTCCCATATTCACTCCCATGTTCTGAGAAAGTTTGCTAGAAAAAATGGTCCAGTTTAGACTCTGATTCATGGACCATAGCCATGAGTTAAGTACCCTTGCCCTTTTGAAGTTGGCAACCTACTGCCCAAGTTTTAGGTAATGGGAAAAACTATGGATTTCCAATGCATGGAGAAAATATATTAACAATGAGGGGGTAACTCTGACCCCTGTGTCCCAATCTCATCTAACACATAGAATCTCCAGCCTGTTCATCATAGAGTCATCCCTTTCTAAAGATATGCTATCTGAAAGGACAGATAGCTAGTGACACAGGCCTGGCAAAACGTCACACTTCCAAACCACAACTGTATACTACCTTATGTCAGGTAACCCTCAAATAACAGAAAGAGTAGAAAAGTATTATTATTGATATTCCTATCTTGCAGATAGCAAAACAGAGGTATTCCTAGGTAAAGGTATATTACTTAGGTATCCCTAGATAAAGGAATAGCCCAATACCCACCTTCAGTGCATAGTACAACATGGGTATGAGTACAGCCTGTCCTTCCTCGGATGCATAACATGCTCACAGAAGGCAAGCAATGAGAAGCCAGATCACAGGTAAAGTGCCTTGGACATCCTTTTCTTAGTAAAACTCTCCTGGGCTTGAGGGATGTTCTTAAGGTTTCAGTTCTATGACATTGTCCTGTTTTCTTGCTTTTCCCATCTGGATTTGTGAGCCAAAGTCAGGGAGGAAAGTTAATCCTAACTACAACTTGTGTCATTGCATGACTCAAATCAGTCACCCTTGCTCAGTGGGACCTGTCTTCATTGGGGGACCATAATCAGAGATAAAGGGGCCATGAAGATGGGAAAAGAAAAATTGCAACCCCAATTCTGGAACCACTGACAAGAAAACCCAAATGTTAATGCTTCACCTCTAAAGTGTTTACACAGCTCCATCTCTTAGCAAAGCCAGACCTAAAGCATAGATTTATCTCTTCAGGGAGGTTTTTCTCAATAATAGCTTCAGAGCTTTTAAAGTTGGCAGTGCCCTCCTGGGTTATGTCCCATGGTCCTCATCTCACTTGTGTGTGCAAAGGAGATCAAGTTCCATCTCATTTGCTAGACAAGGAAACCCAAAATCCAGAGTTGTTAAGTGTATTGACTCCTATTTATGGTCAGCACTCTACCACTTGAGCCGTGCCTCCAGATCTAGTGTTTTGATGGTTAGTTAGCAATAAGAGTCCCTTGGAGGGAGGTTATGGAGTGGGTCAGTGGTAGTGCTTGCCTTGCATGCATGAGGGCCTGGGTTTGATTCCTCATCACCACATAAGGAGAAAAAGCTGGAAGTGGTGTTGTGGCTCAAGTGGTAGAGCTGAAGAGCTGAGGGACAGTGCTGAGGCCCAGAGTTCAGGCCCCACAACCAACAACAACAACAAAAAGTCTCCTGGATTTGTCTGCCTCAGCTGGCTTTGAACTCTGATCCTCAGATCTCAGCCTTCTGAGTAGCTAGAATTATAGGCAAAAGATACTGCTCCCATTGGCTCCCAGCCATTTGACTTCATATTCTATTCCTAATTATTTTTTCCAATACAAAGAAAAAGGAAATATAAATACAAAAATGTTACATATATATATATATATATATATATATGTGTGTGTGTGTGTGTGTGTGTGTGTGTGTGTGTGTGTGTTAGAGCAGCTTTTACTACCTAGCCCAGACTAGAAAGTTCTCAAGTACCTCTCAAGATGAATCGATCAATAGCATGTATATAATCAATATTCCTCAATGGTAAAAAAAAAAAACTATTGATCTATTTTTTTTAATGGATGACTCTCAAAATAATTATTCTGAGTGAAAGAACTCAGACAAAGAACTCTAGGATATGCAAACTAATCTATGGTGACAGAAAGCTGGCCAGTGGTCACTTGAGGATGGAGATTGAGGAGTAAACGATTAAGAAAAAACGTAGGAGGTAATAGGATTGGGATGGGGGGGGGGAGGCTGGGAAGGGATGTGAAGGGTAAACAAAGGAGGAGGCTGCAATGCTTGGTAAGAAATGTACGCATTATCCTGCCCATGTAATTGTAACTCCTCTGTACAGTATGTTCACAAATAAAATTAAATTAAATTTTAAAAAAACGTAGGAGGTGCTGCTGCATATGTTTACCACCTTAATCACAGAGACAGCCTCACAGGCACGTGAACTTGACAAAATTTATCAGACTGTACACTTTTAATAGGCATGGTTGACTCTGGGTCTATTATACCTTCACTGGCTTCATTTGAGATTTGAAGGTGGCAATTCAATTGTTTCTACCTCACCTGAACCCCACATTGGCTCCCCATTCTCAGTCTTTGATCTGTATGATATCCATTGCTGATGGGATGAAAGCCTGGGAACTGATAGGATACTAAGTATCCACAGTTAGGATCCCAATGTTAGTCTTCTTCCCCTTTTCATGGATACAAACTTACCGTGATTATAACTTCAATCGAGGACAAGCATTTTCCTTTTGCCTGCCTGGAGATCACTTAGCAAAGTAAACAGCAGCACTATTATTCTTTCTATTAAATAAGCCTGGTAAACATTTGGACTAGCCTTGCAGATTTAAGACAGATGTTTCTATTATAGAAGGTGGAAGAATTTAGAAGGGGACCAATGAGGGTAGAAGAGAAAGAAAGGAGACTTGAGAGCTGAGATAGTAGGGTTGGAAAGGCTGGAGCAGAACCTCAAATGGATTTTCAGAACAGATTTCCAGAGAGTTGGGCCTGATGCTGTGCCTTCCTGAAGTTCTCTATGCCTCGACTAGATTTCAAGAGCCCATCAAACAGCTTCCCTAGAGGTGGAGATGTCAGGTGGACTCCAGAAGTTTCAGGTGACCTCCCTTCTCCCAAAACTTTCCTTCCTTTAGACATAAACCACACTTCAGCTGAGCTTCCCCATGTGCTTGACCAGCTTGGGGACAAATACTTAATATGAGACACTGAGCAGGATACTCAAATTGGGTTAAGAAGCAGACATACTATTAAGGTTGGAAGAATGTTTTCTGCTGCTTTATCTGTGTGGAGAGAATTAGTTTAAAGGTGACAAACTTCCTCTGAAGAGGGACCACACTGTGACACCTCAGACACCAGGCACGAAGTACTGAGAATGTGATACCTATAACTTTGGGGAAGGGGTCAGTGCTGCCTGCATCACTAAGCATCAAAGAGATCTCTGGTGAATGCTAATGATACCTACTGGTGTTGCTTATTAAAATGTGCATACCCATTAAATCTGAGTCTTGGGGCACTGCCAGACAATAAGCCTTTGGAAAAAAATAAAACTTCCATAGATTATTTTTATTCATGCCAACTTTTAAAAAGTCATTTGTCTTCTAGTTTCTAAGGGTGGGGACCTGGTGTTCCACCTATGAACAATTCAATATTAAACTTTCCTGAGTTTAGAGGACAGAAGGGGCACTTCCCCACAAATATTCTCTTATGAATGTTTTTCACAAGCAGTTTCTCGTGCACACTAAGCTACAAATGCCCAATGGCAGACAAAATAAGAGAAGCCTTCCTCTGCCATTTCAGGGCACACAGGCGGGCAAGAGACTATAGTGTGTGTTGCTGAGTCAAGCACAGTCCAGGGCCAGGGCCTCTCAGCTGATGTAATCCCAGTTTGCTCTTAACAGCTGTGTGAGCTACAGGTCATTAGCTCTGTTTTATGGTGGCATCTGACACTCACTGGGTGTTCCTGACCAAGCAAGCCTTGCCCTCCTTACAGAATACTGAAATGACTAAGTCTCCAAAATATCACTAAGGAAAGCACTGGACCCAGAGACTTCATCAAGACCCAGCAATCACAACCCTATTCTTTCCTCCTCAAAAACTATTTCTTCCCATGTCTAAATACCCAGCTTGTCTACCACCACTCCCGCTGGTGATCAGAGGCAAGTCACTTCCTTCCCTTTAGTACCAATAGGCTATATGATTCCCCAAAAAGGACATGCTGGAACCCACACAACATCCCAGATGTCAGGGGTGGGGCAAGACCCTGGGAAAGAAGACAGTTACACCTGTCCCTGAGTCACAAACATGGAACACAGCAGGGCAAACACAACCTGTCAGGTCACGTCTACCCAAGCTTTGGGGCAAGAGTTTCAAGAAGATGTGTCATGATGTTTTCAACCAGGTGGGCCCAGGATCTTGGCTGTACTCCTTGCATGAGCTCCACCTCCAGCCCTGTGGGGAGGTTCTGCCCACTGCCAGGGAGCCAATACCATCAATGTTTTCATATCTTAGGAATGCCTGGGCCCAGGGCCCAAGGGCCTGGTGACCAAAGGTGGGTATGGATCACAGAGAGATGGAGGCACAGGAGACAAGTTCTAATCTGGCTAGAAGACACAAACTAGAAGTATGGAGATTCTTCAGTTCTCTGTATAACATCTTATCTGATCAGTGGGAATCATTCCTTGCCTGCCTTTGAGTCCTCCCAAAAGCCAATGAGGAGGTGAGGATACAGATGCAGGTTCTATACATGAAGTCACAAGTTAAGAAGGAAGGAAAATGAGACAAGGGAGGATGACCAGGAAATGCTCTCATTACCACTGTGGGCCATGAACATCTATCCCTCCAGGAACCCTCTTAAGATCTTCTCAATATAAAGCACCTGAGAAATGGCTTGCTTCTATATGTTGGAGCAGCTAGTGTATAAGTATCCACTAACTCCTATGTCCAGGCAGGCTGCCTTTGGAGATGGTGACATCCTGTGTCTGACTGAGTAGAGTAGGCACCCCCACAGAATATAAAGTCCCCAGGCACAGAATCTGGGACACAGGGTGATTTGGGGTAGGAAGCTGTCCATTGCATCCAGTGTCCTCAGAATGGAGCTAAAGAGATGGTGAGTCAATAATGTGCTATACTTTCCATCTACAAGGAATGCCACAGACTAAATGAGACAATGTATAAGATCCCTCTAGCTATGGCTCTTGAGCAGATAGATGCACAAGAAAAAAAGCCTCAATCGTTGTTAACTTTGGGATCCACATTATACTTCAGGAACTCCTCTCACTAGGTAAATAATACATGTGTCTCCTCCTGCCCAGATTCAAACTGAAAGTTAATATTCCCCATTCTCCTCTGGTCTGGCTGAGAACTCTACCTTAATATAATACTACCTAAATAGAACACTACCTTCATATAATTTTTTCTAGATCTTTCCATTTCCTTATGAATAGGGAATTGTCATCCTTTCTGATGGAGCAATAGAATTCCATTGGAAACAAGAGGTTCTTTTTATGTCCTGTATGCAATTTTTTTCTTTCTGTTTTTGTTTTCTGTACCCTTTGTCTTGTATATAAGTTTATCTGATCCATGGAAGAGAAAGCAAATCAGCAGGAGAAAGAGAAACAGCAGGACAAAGGATGAACTAATGCAACAATAATATTCACTAGACACTAGGTTGGAAATGAACTCTACAACTTGAGGGGGGAAGAGAGTGGGGAGTGGTAAGCAGGAGAAAATGAGGGAGGGGTAACAGTGTTTAAAAAGAAATGTATTCATTACTTTTGTAACTGTAACCTCCCTGTTCATCAACCTTACAATAAATAAATAGATAAATAAATAAAAATTTCACACTACCTGCATTGTGAAGTCATCTTAACCTAGACAGTAGTTTTTTCTAAATTCCCTTTGGGTCTTTTGGCATTCACCTCCTCAAATGTCCACAGAATTCATCTATGCATCTATTGTTGGAGTTCCAGCCAAACAACACAGAAATACAGCCAACCAAATGCTTTCAGGTTCCACAGTCTCAAGCATTAAACAGAAGCTACAATCCATGGCTAGACTATGCGCAATGACTATGGACACCCAAACGCTCACTTTAGAACCCAGCAAAGGCACCAGGCAGTGGAGAGGCATTATTTCTGCTATATAGAAGATAAAAACTGATAACCACAAAATGATGTATCTGAAGTCATTTACATGGTCCTACATTTTTTCTTCTTTCATTTATTTAATAGATTAATTTTATACTTACATATACTAGGTGATGGTAGCTATATGACAAGTTCAAATACAGCAAGGATCCAACATGGTTGTGTTGCTCACATTCTCCTAGGAACAACAAACAGTAAACATGTAAAGAAAGAAAGAACATGTTCCAGATAGTGGTTTGAATGAAGAAAATAAAGCAGGCTGAGGAGACAGTCACAGTATAGGGAAGAGTTTAGTTCATATAAGGTCGTGAGAATATCATGTGCTCAGGGAGAAATGGACAAAGGAAAATGTCAAGTCAATGGATTAAAGGTCCCACTGGGATTAAAGGGTGCTGAAATGCAGCACTATGAAAGTAGGACATTATGTACAGGAAAGAGAAGCTGGAAATTTAGGCATGAAAAATGGAGGAGTTATAGGTATTGACTAAGATCAAGTGTAACCACAAAATACATGACACTAGACAGAAGCCACTGCATGGCAAACAGGAGCCAAGCCCCCATTGGATGGTACAATGATACCTTTTAGAAGTACAAGACTTTTTGTCTATCCCACAGGGGTACAAAATGTAATTGTAACTGGGCCTGGTGGCTCATGTCTGTAATCCTAGCTACTTAGGAAGCTGAGAGCTAAGGATTTCAATCTGAAGCCAGCCTGAACAGGAAAGTCTGTGTGACTTACCTCTAATTAAACAGCACAGAGCCAGAAGCAGAGCTATGGCCCAAGTGGTAGAGCACCAGCCTTGGGTGAAAAAGCTAAGCAACAGCACCCTGGCCCTCAGTTCAAGCCTTAATATTAGCACACACATACACATAAACACATAAACACACACACACACACACACACACACACACACACACACACACACACACAAATGCAATTAGCGAAACAGACCCATTAACGACATTCACACTCTGAGTGATGGCAGAATCTTAACTTTATATAAGGATTAGCATTTATTCATATTGTTCATGAATACTATCTAAAGCATATCCACTCATTCATTATCTTTATTTTATAAATGCTTAAAAGGAAATCAAGTCATTTGCCCAAAACCTGACAGCAAAATTAGGCAAAACTAAAACCACTGCTATGTATTCTGACCCCTGGTTCCATTCCCTTCCTACTAAAAGAGAGCTTGACATGATGTCATTGGCTCACAGGCTCTGTCATGCTGTTGGGCTCAAATCCCAGCTCTCTCCTGACCAGCTAAATAGCCTTGAACAAAGTATTTGTTCTCCCTATGCCTCATACTTCTGTAAAAAGTAGGATAACGCAGCAGCACTTATATCAAAGGATTATGTTAAAATTAACTAAAATAAAGCTTGAATAAACCTTTCCCAGTATATAATAAGCACTTGATAAATTCACATGTTCTAGTAAGAAAGAGAAAAGATTTACAATGTCTGTTGTAAGCACTAGTATCTCTCTGCTCTCTGCTGCTATCACAACCAACTGGAAGTAATGCCTTTCTACCTCTGAGAGGCATCATAGATGACCAGGGACTTGAGTAAGGTAATGAAAGACAGACAGGGATTCTCAGGCCCAGATTTGTGGAAGGTACAAGGAAGGCTTGTTGTAAGGAGTAGCAGAGCAGCAAGAACTTAAAGGAGGCCTTCATGGAATCACATTCACCACACAGTGAGAAAGCTAACAAGAAAGGATTCTCCTAAGAAGTCCCAGGGGCTATGGGAGAAGCAGATGAATAAAAGTGGGTTTGTTGTCAAGTCTCTCCTCTCTTCCAGAGACTCTAATTGAAAAGTAGAGTGATGTTGCTTGCCTTCCCTACTCTTTAGCCAGTACCTATAAATAGTAGACCCCAAAGAATCAATCTGAAGCTAGCTCCTATTGAACCAAGACCATCAAAAGTGACCGAAGTACCATGCACTGAGGGAGGAGGAGCTCCATGTCTCAAGTTGAATTTGACATCTGTTTTAATGGCCTGGATCCTCCATGTCTACAGACCAGGACCATTAAAAAAATAGTGTGTGGGCACATGATGGATTAAATTTCAAGGAGAATAAGGAAATGTTGAATGATAGCAGACACTTTGTACTTAACTGACCTTATTATGAGCAGCTATTGAAGAATTTTCAGGATAATGAGCTATCTCATCTTCCATGTAACAAGCTGTTCACAGACATTAAGACTATGGTGTTGGGGCAGAGGAAACAAAATGGATCTCAATGCCCCTCTCAAACACACACATCAAAAGCATCACATTGAGGGTTTGAGGGAGGGGCTACTTGTCAGGAGTCTCAGGTATCATGAAGGCCCAGATAATGTGGTATTTGCCCCATCAACCCTCCTCTCCCAAGCCTGCCTGCCCAAAATGTTGCCACATAGGCAAAATTTGTCTTCAACAGCACTCTCCACTTCTTTTGGTAATCTCCACATCATCAGCAAGGATTGTCCACAAACTGCACTCCCCTTAAACTGGTTCTGAAATGGCTGTCCCTGACTTAGTACATTTTTGTCTAATTATTCACGGGGAAAAAAGCCATTGATGGGTTCTCTTTTGTGTGCTCAATATTGAACAAAACACATTCATTCCTGCCCTCCCAAAACTAGCACAGAAGACATGATAAATTCACATAGCCAATAAAAAGTAGGAAGGACTCTGTTCAGGATACTAGAATCCTTACCAGCATCCCCAGCTGGGAGAGACCTAATCTCCCGTGTTTAGGGTTGGGAATATATTGACATTCACTATGTGGTCATCCATGTGTGCTTATATACACATGTACAGGCGTGGATACACACAAACACACACACACACACACACACACACACACACACACACACACACACACACATCATCCTCTCAAATCATGAGCTCTTTACTTCAGCACATCAGACAGGTCCTTAAAAAGACTATTTACTCCTGACCAGGACAATGTGGCCGAGCAGATGGCTATGTGCTAGAAGGCAAGGAGCTGGAATTCTATCTGAGGAAGATCAAGGCCTGGAAAGGCAAATAAAGTCATCTACCATCCTTAGCTCGTGTAATAAAGGTGTTTATTGTTCTATGAAAAAAAGACTATTTACTGAGCAGTTAAGTGGGATGAACATGCTAAACTGTCCTCTTCTTTTGGGTCTTGTTTCAGCAATAACTTGCTGTGCAAACTTGGTTACACTCCTGAATATCAGTTTCTTCCTGCCCAGGAATGAGAAAATTCAACAAGTGACTTTAATACAACAACATTCCACAAATTCACAATCTGAGGCTTAGGTAAAGACAGTTACTATTCTTCCCTCTGCTCCTACTCATCTCTGTTCATGGCATTCCCAACTTTGTAAGCAATTGATTCATTACTCGCTCTGCAGAATATTTGGGGCACCAATGTGTGTGTGTGTGTGTGTGTGTGTGTGTGTGTGTGTGTGTGAGAGAGAGAGAGAGAGAGAGAGAGAGAGAGAGAGAGAGAGAGAGAGAGAGAGAGAGAGAGAGAGAGAGAGAGAGAGAGAGAGAGAGATGCCAGTTCTGGGACTTGAACTCAGGAAATGGGTACTGTCTCTGAACTTTTTTTCTCAAGGCTAGCTCTCCACCACAGGTCCACTTGCAGCTTTTTAGTGACTAATTATGACCTTTCCTGCTCAGTCTGGCTCTAAACCATGATCCCCAGATCTCACCCTTTTAACGAGCAGGAATTACAGCCTTGAGCCACCAACACCCAATGAGGTACCTATTTTTTAATAAGTGGAAATTTGTATGTTATACAAATCAGCGTAAGTCACAGGCCTATCCTCCAGTGGCTTACATATATTTAGAGGACAGGATCTTAGCCAAATTACCACTCTCTGAAAAAGGAAATGGTGAATTATGTAGAAAGTAGATCACAGACCCATGTTTGTATGGTAAAGAGGTTAATACCGCATTCTTAATCTCTGACATCTCTACACTCTATCTAATAGGTCTACTTCCAAGCGATGACACTGACATTTTTTCAGGTACCCAGAGAAACTCTGCTCCCAAGTGGGAAAGGAAATACAGTCCTACCTAGAACTTCTGAGCAGAACTGCTATTTTGAGTCAGATCTTTCTTTGCTGTGGTGGCTCTGTGCATTGCAGCGTGCTTCACAGAATCCCAGGACTCCATTCTCCTCCCCACTGCATTCCCCTCCAAGTCAAACTGGTCTCCATTCACTGCCAAGTGTCCCAGGAAGACAACCTTCCAGTTATTCTAGCTCAATGCCCCAAACCAAACTACCCAAAAACATGCTAAGCATTTTACATGCATGAACAGAAGATCACATCACTACAAGCCATTGACATGATTTGTCTTTTGAAAATTCCCTTCTGATATTTTTGACCAACCTTCCTCACTGTTGTGGTAATATCTGAGCCATCCAATTATATCCCTGAGTTCAGAATGGGAACTGGGAGTGGGGGGGAAGTAATACGTAGAATCAAATACAGGGTTTTGGTATGTTTTGTAATAATGAAATAACTTTGTTATTGTGACTTCCAAAACTTTTGCATTTGACCTATGTGGTGACAGGACAGTGTTAGTCAAGCTGTCCAGAAAGGCATCAGTGGCCAACCAAGTCATTCCAGCCCATTACCCTGCCCCACCAGCCAATGCTCAGCAGAGGAGAAGCCATTAGGGGCAGGAGGGCTGCAAGCATGCTGGGAAACAACCTTGGGCATTTGTTCATTACCAGGCTTTTTACTAATGACTTAGGGAGAGAGTTTTAGAAGTGGTGATTTAGAAAAGAAGCAATTGTAACAACTAAGAAACTATAGCTGAACAAAAAGCATGGCTCACGAGATAGAACATTTACCCAGCAAGTACAGTTCTCTGCTTCTGAGTTCAAACCTCAGTACTGAGAGAAAGAGAGAGAGAGAGAGAGAGAGAGAGAGAGAGAGAGAGAGAGAGAGAGAGAGAGAGAGAGAGAGAGAGATCCAAGAAACTACAGAAGAAACTACAGAAAAGCTAAAGGATAGCTTTTTCATTTAGAAGACCTAAACTGCCCCCTTGCTACCAGCATTCACGTTTGTTTTCTATTCTTTTTTTCTTTATTACATTTTAAATGTATTGTCTAAAGCAACAAAATCTACATGTAAGGTCTACATACCTTGTTACTTATGATATAGTATTTGAGAACTGTCACCCAGTTCAAACATTAGAATATGGTGCCTACTTTGCATAAACCTCTCTTCTTCTATATTTTCTCACCTCTTCCAAACAATCACTATCCTAATTTTTGTTTTGCCTTAAAAATATGGTTGGGCAAAAAATAAATGTAAGTAATCTAACAAATAAAATAAACAAATAAAAATGATATCATGTTGGGAGTGGTTTCTGGAACTGACTGTTTCTCTTCAGCTTTATTTTTAAAATGTTTACCCATCTTATAACATGTACTTCATTCCATTGTATAATAGTGTACTTAGCCAATGCTTTTGATAGCTATTCAAGTCTTGTCCTTTTAATTTGACATTTTCTGAAGGGAAGCTAGGAAAATTCATGAACATGTAAACGAGTTTGTCCAGAGTTTATTTTCTAGGTCATACCACAGCAGCAAATGTTCACCTTGTGACAGAGTGCCAAATTATGTCCCAATGTATTTGTACTACTACCAATACATAAAAGATTGCATAAACTCACACTGTCCAAACTTGATTTTAATTTCTTAAAATTCTTATTGTTTGGCTAGAAATTTATTTCCTTTTAATCCTTCTTCCAAATTTCCTCCTAATTTCTGAACTATCATTGTATAAGTGAAATATGGCTCTTCTCTCTTTTATCATTTTAAATGAATTCAATTGAACACAGATTCACAAAGTGCCTACTGTATCTCCATCTTAGGTTTTGTATTTCAAGAAGCAGAAAACATATTCTATGGTCCCCAGAATTTGAACAATAAATGCCATGCAAATCAGACTAACTAGAAATGACACTACATACAGATTTCAAGAAAACACTATAGAAAGTCAAGGCAATCCAAACAGGACAACCAAATTTTTTTGCTTCTCTTTCCTTTTCTATTTTGTCTTTTATTCTTTTCTACTCTTTTATAATTTCTCCCTCCCTCCCTCTCTTTCTGTCTTTCTTCCTCCTTTCTTTCCTCTTTTCCTGGATTTGATCTGGCATATGTTAGGCAAATACTCTGCCATTGAGTTTATATCCCCAGCCTTAAAACCAATTTTTTAATGGTGGAGGTTTGAATTAAGGCTTTGTGCTTGCTGGGCATGTATACTACCATTTGAGTAACATTTCCAGTCACCTAAAACAAGTTGTCTATTTTATAAAATGGCCATATGGAAAGTATCAAAACCTGTGTTTTTACCTTGTATAACTGGCTGGAATATCAATTTGTAGAATCATTCTGTTATCCAAGTTGAGAAAATTATTGTAAAAGTCTTGAGAGTTTTTAATCTCCTTGCTTCAACTACCCAACTTCTAGGAACTTATTTTATAGGAATAATCAAGGAAGTAGACAAAAATGTAATTATAGGCTGAAGGGGAATGGCTCAGTGGTGCAGTGCTTACTTAGCATGAGAGCAGCCTTCGGTTCAATCATCATCTTCACCCAAAAGAAAGATGACAATGGTTTTTAGTATAAATATACATTTTTATTTTATATATAAATTTATTTTATATATAAAATATATCTAGTTATATATAAAATATATCTATTTTATTATAAATATATGATAAATGATATAGATCAAAGACAAAAATTTGAGATTGACTCAGTATCCAACTTGGGAAAGATTAGTTAAATGATGTTGATTGTAAATAAACACTGGCCAGTAACCATGGCATAGTAGAAGTATATTTACTGACACAAAGACATACCCAAATTATAGTGCGAAGTGGAAAAATCAATTTACAAAGAGCTGTGACTTCAACTGTACAAAAAAGAAAAGAATGTGCAAGTGGTGTGGATGCATAGAAAAAGACAGGAAAAAAATAGTTTAAATAATCCAGCCTTATAAAAAGCATATTTTTTTCTTTCTTTCTTTTTTATTTACTTATTTTTTATTGTGAAAATCCTGTACAGAGGGTTACAATTACACGGGCAAGATAATGAGTACATTTCTTATCAAGCATTGTAGCTTCCTCCTTTGTTTCCTCTTTCCATCCCTTCCTATCCTCCCTCCCACCCCCCCCCATTTCCCCCCAAAAAAGCATATTTTTTTAATTCCAGGACAAACAGGAAAGGAAGTAGGTAACATGAGAATTGTTAGCAATGGCTGAATCAAGCAGCAAGACCTTGAGAAATTCACTTAGAGGAGTTAACAAAGAAAGTGCTATGATGGGAAAGGAAGAGACAATACAAGGGGCTTCTATTGCAGAATTGTGCCTTCTTTTTCACATGAAGCAGCTGAGAAGAAACAAGGGCCTGATCTACACGTGTGTGTTCATTTCTTGAGTGGCCTGTGTATACTGGTGAGGTATATGTGCTTCTGCTTCACATAGCATGCCAACTCCAACATATATGTTCAACTGTACCACCAAATAGAACATGTAAATCAACCAGTCAATAACCAAACAGGATTGGGTTGGGACCAGATTCAAGAATCAGAGAACTTACTAACATACCTAAGGCCTTAGGGTCAATTTCTAATACCACAAAAAAAACCTACAGTAATCAGTCTGGGTATTCTAATAGATGGGCTTCCTGTTTGCCTGGATTATAGATGGCTGGACAGAGAGACAAATGCCTGTATTGACACTCTCTTCAGTATATGAGTGCTTCCTTCTCACACAGAGCCCAGTGGAGTTGTCACTCCTTTGTACCAGCCTGTCAGTGTGGCCAGATTTCCATTTTCAGGGACTGCCATATGTAAATGACCAAGAAGGTAACCTTTTCCTTGATAGATGGAATTACTTTCTGTGAACACGGATGCCAGCATTGCTCCAATGGAGAACCAGTGTAATCACCATCATTAATCAGAAAAACATCATGTTCACATGGTTCTATGTGGGAGGGGAGTGCTCCAGGCCCCTCAGGGGTAGGATTCCCTGGCCCAGAAGGAGAATCTGTGCACCACTGAGGGCAGAGAGAGGTCATTGCTTTACCAGAATTTGGTTTCTAAGAGGTTCTCTTCATAGAGCAGAACCTCAGTCACATATCTTGAAATTTCACTTGAAAAGAAGTGAATCTCTACAAATAAACCAGACCTGAACTTAAAGGGTGAGTGTACTGTCATTGTGCAAAGTAAGGGTTGCTTTGCATTTAGGGCTTGGTGAACAATAAATAATTTCCAAGAGCGGTCTCCCAAGCTGATATGCATTCAAGGTATTATCTTTGCTCTGACTGTATGTGCTTCTGGGTGAAAAAATTCTAATTGCACTTCCATTCAAAAATCAACCGTGGGAATAAGGAATCATGCTCATTTTATGCACAGCTGCCCGAAGGCCTTATCCTTAAAACAAATTACAGCACCTCCTATGCGGCACACACTCTGAAGCTAATTCTAACCCTACAGCAAAACTCCAAAATTAAACTTTAATCCATGATCTAAACAATTTGCTGTTTGTGATCAATCTTGGTATTTTATAAAATGCCAAGGCAATTGTTAGAGCTGAAGAAGACAGTGTTGTCCAATAGTGTGTTCTGGCAGAACCAAATGAAGCTCATGGGGCAGGATCCTGGAGAGAAGACTATCAGGTGCACCCATAGAGAAAGTGACATTTGTCCATGGCACATAGGAAAAGATGGAGAGAAAGGAAGGGAGGGAGGAGAAAGGAGACAGAAGAGATGGGAGAATGGAGAAAAAAGATAGGAAGGAGATCAGGAAGGAAGGAAGGAAGGAAGGAAGGAAGGAAGGAAGGAAGGAAGGAAGGAAGGAAGGAAGGAAGGAAGGAAGGAAGGAAGGGAGGGAGGGAGGGAGGGAGGGAGGGAAGGAGGGAAGGAGGGAGGGAGGGAGGAAGCCATAACATGCTTTCTTTTTACTTCTTCCTGCCAAAAGACCCAGGGAGGCTGCCACTTCATGAAAACAATCACTTTGCCCCTAATTGCCATGTTAGAAATTAAATTTGCTCTCTTGAAACTCTACACTCAGAAGCCAGTGGGGTGAAAGCAACTTCCACATGATGTCTTCAAAAGCCAAAGGGACCAGAGGACCAATAAGTTCCAGAGAAGGGAGAACCCCACCTCGGAAATACACTCTGCAGAAGAGAGTTCAAAGGGTTTCCAGCAGAAGGCCTGCCTCTCCCCAAGTGGCTACAGAGCCCTTGTGTCCTGCAGCAGCCCGTTCAGCCGCTCTGATAAGTCAGGCAGAATTCATGGGAGATTACCACACAGCTCCTGCCAAGCTGTGCTGCAGCGTGGGTAATAGATACGCTCCAGCACTAAATCCTAAAAGGCCCTGCTACATCTGTCAAGCATGCCCTGGAAAAGCACCCTCAGTTCAGATGTTATCACTGCTCTGCCTGCATCAGAAGATTTACTGTCCACCCTCGAGGTTGCTTTTGCTGCACGGTTTTTCAGGGGCAAAACAACAAGGGAGAAAGATGGGTGGGGGGGAGGCAAATTATTCTTGCTTAAAGCAAAAGAAATAAAGTGATGTGCTTGCAGACTAGTTCAGCTCCTCGCCCTGCATCCAGAAGGTCCCCAATCCCACATTAAGGAGCTACTGATGTTCTAAGCTGATTAGCTAGGACGGTTAGAGTCCCTGGACTGTGACATCATGTCGATGATCTTCCATAGAGCGACTCTTTCCCAAGGAAAGCTAAACAACAAACGCAGCGGGGATCCATAGGCAAGAGAGAGAAGATGTGAGCTTTTGATAATTAACTTTCAAACAGGTTTGAGGAAAAGCTGCTCTGATACAAAATGAACTTTTCAGAGCATTTGCGTAGGAAAAGAAGAAAAAAAATTAAACCTTTCCAAACAGTTGTACTTCCCACCAGCCATGTTTCTGTGCTTCCAGATGTAGCTTCTGTTTGTTCAAAATGTATTTTAAGCTCTGCTACTTTGGACATTTTGTTCATTATAGAGTGATATACGTGTGTGTGTGTGTGTATGTGTGTGTGTGTGTGTGTGTGTGTGTGTGTGTGTGTGTGTGTGTGTGTGTATAGGAAAACACATATATTTTTCAGCATTTTAAAGCATAGGAACTCTGTATATTAACTCTCCAGAGCCTATCATGAATTGAAGGGCTGACAGGGGAGTTTGGCCTGATCCACCATGGTGAATCTAGGAACATCTTCATAACCCAGAATAAATATCTAGGGCTGGAGTGTCCACAGATCTTAGTGAGCTTTGAGTGGCAGGGAATTGCAATAACAGACCAACGTAGTCTAAATGACCTAAAAGAGGGCACTGGGTAGTTATATAAACTTGGAATCAAAAGTCAGAAACCAAGGACCTGTACTGATGAACATCATGCTAACTTGAGAATATTAAATATTTCTTAAAGGAAATTAATACCACCATGTAATGATTTCCCTGATCCTAAAAATCAACTTAGGTGAAGAATCAAGGATTGACTTTGTGATCAGAATTCCCTGGGCTCTGTGGATCTTCTCAGTTGAAAATGAAAAGGAATCTTATTTTAGAGGCCTTCCCAAAGCTGATGATACACAAAGTTATCTCATTTAATCCTCTGAACAGAATTGACAGGTGGGAAGTACTATATCTCTGATATTTAGAGGCAAAAACTGAGGCTCAGAGAGGCTAAGTAATTTGTCCAAAGTCACCCAGTTTATTATTTTTCTATCACTAGAAGTCACCTGCCTCAATATAGACATAATAAATTCTTGATCTGATTGTTTGAATTGGTAAAATGGTAGATTTTTATTTTTATCAATCTAGTCTAGAGGTTTGACATACTTGCTAAACACCAGGAGACATATTTTGTCATGAAATTGTGTAAGTTGCATTCATCCTTCTATAAGGATCTTCTTTCCAAGAGGCCTAAACACCAACTATGAATAGGACTCACTGCTCTTCCCTAAGCTGAAGGTGACAGCAACCTCTCTTTGAGGCCCCTGACAGCCTAACGTGATAGTTAATCTTGTCAACTTGAATGGATTGAGAAGTACCTGGGAGATTAGTAAAGCACCCCCCTGAGTGTATCTGCCAGGGCGTTTCCAGGAAGGACTAAGTGGGGAAGATACATTGTGAACACAGACGCTGGGGAAGCCAGGCAGATGGAATGAAGGGAGAAGAGGAAAAATCCTGCTGCTTGTGGTAGCTAGGCCTTTCTCCCCACTGGCCGCCATGATGTGAACTGCTTTGCTCCACCACACCCTCCACACGATGACAAAGTGAAATCCTTCTACCCTTATGTTGTTTCTCTCAGACATTTGTCACAATGATGATAAACTTGACTAACACAGAAACTGTACCATCATCACTCCCCGCCACACACACACACACACACACACACACACACACACACACACACACACACACACACACACACACACACACACACACACACACACACACACACACACACACACACACACCAGTAGAGACAGGGGATTTTTTTAAAAAGTGAAAGCTATTCAAATCAATGGTATCCCCTCACTCCTGACCATCCCTAGCTATGCCTGCTGGACATCATCATTACAAGGTGCAGTTGGTTCCCATGAGGAGCTCCAGGAAGCCTTGTCAAGAGCACTGGTTTGGGGTGTTTATGATCAGAGTCCAATTAGCCTAAGGGGAAATTAAACCATTGGCTGGCAGCTTACTGATTAGCAATTATTTTCCCAGAAAGTTAGTAGAAGCAGTGGTGACTGCTGAGTCCCAAATCCCCATGGCCTCTTAGTGACTTTGTATAAAAATGCTCCCACGTCTGTGTTTCCCTAAACAACTTGCAGCTCCACTGGCAAACATTCTGGCTCCGGGTTCTCATTTTGTGACCCTTGCATGTGATTTCTTCCCTAAATCAAATTCAATACGCCATATACCATGCTCACGCTGTTATCATTCCTCTCTTTCCTCAAATCCACCTTCCAGAAGGAAGGCTGGTGGCCTTGTCTCACAGAAGACAGGTTTGTACCCACATCTCTATATGCTCTTATCCTGTGTGATCTCAGATTCACACTGCAGACAGACAGGATGTAGGTATCGAGATTTTTCTCCCACACAAACACAACTATCTGGGCCTCATGAGATGGAATCCAGGCAACATAGTACAGTTGCTGTTATGATTCTGAAACTCTTAAATCTGATGTGAATATCACCTTTGCCACTTACTATTAATTAGTTACCATTAAAAAACAATTCAACCAGGTGAAAAGACACTTCAGCTAGTGGCTTACTCCTTGTATTCCTAGCTACTCAGGAAGCTGAGATCTGAGGATCGCAGTTCAAACTCCATTGGGCTCCATGACCAGCTTCTCCAAATAGAAATATTCTCTACCTGAAAAGAACATGGGCCATGTGTGCCATGAGGTTGTGTTGACCTGGTCCCATGTCTCTTAAACCAGCCACAGGCTTTGTATCATCTCAGACTCCAACACAAGCACCCATCACTCATCACTACATCATCAATGTAGTCACCAGTGATAGATGAAATGATTTTATTCCTGAGAGAGCTTGAAAATGTATGCTTTCCCCTCCACATCTCCACAGGAGTATGAAAGACATGTGGGGAAGGTACCCAGGACCTCTCTGAGTTTCTGGTCCTCTTGACTAGATCCGTAATCAGGCAAAGTATGAAAGTCTTTCTTCACTTCAGGATCTCTGCCCTCCTGTATCAAAGCCAAACCATCTTCACAACAGGAAATGTCACCATTTTTTTCCTTGCCATATTTCTTTTTGAAGTTGGTTTTCCAG